>NC_090447.1:497336168-497640280 GCF_031143425.1 Pleurodeles waltl | reverse complement strand
CCTGTCGGATGTGTTTCACATTGTCATCAGAACTAACTGCAGTGTGTCAGGCCATTTCAGATTCGTGGACCCACACATTTTCGCCATTCTTGATTTCAAGGTACCATTCATCTGTTCCACTGGTCCTGATGCTTCAGGATGATAATTACAATGCAACTTCTGCTCAATGTTCAATGCTGTACAGAGAAATGTAATTACTTCATTGTTGAAGTGACTTCCCCTATCTGATTCCAAAGAGATCGGAAACCCAAAATGTGGTATCAGTTCCTTAAGCAGTAATTTCACTACTGTGAGGCTGTCATCTCTTTGTGTGGGTACACTTCAGTCTAATGACTAAAGATGCAGACAATCACCAACACATATCTCAAACCTCCACACACAGACATCTCAATAAAATCCATCTGCATTCTGCTGAATGAACCTCCCGCTCTTCCAATGTGGCTCAAATTAACCACTGTCCCTTTGCCCATGTTCATTTGCTGACAATGATGCAACGAAGGCAAACTGCTTCTACAACTTTTCTTGGATTGAACCAATTCTGCTTGAAAGTGCAAATCATTGTATCTCTCCCAACATGTGTTTGACCTTGATAATACCTAGCCATTTGAGGCGACGAACTGTTAGGCAAAACCAATTGACCCTCTTCTGAAACCCACAATTCATCCTGTTGCTGTACACATTTCATTTTGCTCCATGATTGTTGTTCCTCCCTGTCAACATTATTCTGCAGTGCTCTCAACTGCTCTAATGCATCTACTACATGTAATGCATAACTTGGACATGTTTCATCTTCTTCAGGTAACAATTCCCACTTATCCTTGAACGATATACAGTTCAATGTGCAAAACCTTGTGATTTGATCCGCACATCCATTTCCCATTGACATAAAATCTTGCAATTTCAGATGTGCACTGCATTTCACCACAGCAATCTTTTCAGGCTTTTTGATAGCTTTCAACAATTCTTTAATTCTCTCACCATTCCTCACTGGCGAACCAGAAGAGGCCATGAAACCTCTCTGTGATCACAATTGGCCAAAGTCTTGGTCTGTTCCAAATCCATACTGGCTATCAGTGTTGATGGTAATTGTAAGCTGAGCAGAAACATGGCACACTCTAGTAAGGGCTACCAGTTCTGATACTTGTGCAGAATACATTCCTCGAAGCCAGGAAGTTTCCAGGATAGCTGTAATTGTACACACAACATATCCTGCTCTCAGTACTCCTGTATTGTAGCTTAGACATGAACCATCAACAAAGATAATTTGGTCATTTTCTTCCAATTTGGTATCTCTAAAATCAGGTCTCGGTTTTGTGCACAGATCAGTTACTTCAAGACAACCATGCTCAATGTCTTCCAAATTTTCAATTTCAACATTTTTATTCGGAAGCAAGGTTGCCAGGTTAAGCACTGTACATCTTTTCAATGACATACTGGGTGACCCTAGAATACACATCTCCTATCGATTCAATTTTGCACCTGTCAGGTATTGGGTTTTCGTTCGTGTAAGTAAAACTTCAACTGAGTGAGGGACCATAATTGTCAGGGGATATCCCATCACTATGCCTTCACACTGTGTGAGGCTCCATCCAACTTCTGCAATTGTATGCAAATAGCCTGGTTAAACTGCTGCAACTGGGTCCCAAGTAGCTGAAAAATATGCTACTGGGCGGTGTGCACCTCCAGGGACCTGCGTCAAGACAGACAAGAACATTCATCACGCTCATGATAAACAACGTGAAGAACTTTTGTAGTCACGCATACCCAAAGCTGGAGCTTTGCACAGACTCTCTCTCAAATCCGAAAATGCTTTCGTGCAAACCTGATCTAACACTAGGGGATCGGTAACCTCCGTGTGGGTCAGCTTCTGCAATGGTTTGGAATGACTGATAAATTGGGAATACATTGGTGACAATAGCCTACCATCCCTAGGAACAACCTGACATCTCTCTGGGTGGTTGGGGGACTCATCTGCAATATGGCTGTGACCCTTTCTCTCTATATTTTTCTTCTTTCTTACTCAATCTGGTGACCCAAGTATTTCACTTCTTTCTGACAGTATTGCAATTTAAGTGGAGACACTTTATGACTATTCTTTCCCAAATGGTTCAGTAAGGCGATCATGTCATACTTACACTCTTCCCTCATTTTGGATGCAATCAGCAAGTCATCAATGTACTTTACCAATGTCTATTGGAAAGGCAATTCCAACGACTCCAAATCATTTTTTAAGATCTGATTGAATATGGAAGATGACTCTGAAAACCCTTGAGGAATTCAACACCAACAGTAAACTTAGTCTACAAATTTGAAACAAACAAGAAATTGTCTGTCCTCATGAAGAGGCACAGAAAAGAAAGCTTGTGACAAGTCTATGACAGTGAACCATTCAACATCACATGGAATCTGAAACAAAATCACAGCTGGATTTGGCACCACAGGGCAACCTTTGATCACAATGTAATTTTTTTTCTCAAATCCTGGACAATTCGAACCTTCCCACATGGCTTTTTCAATCCCCTTATCGGTGAATTACACGGGCTGCTCAACACCTCTTTCAAGACCCCTTTTTTCACAAACTCTGCAATTATGTGAGTGACCTTCATAAGGATATCCTGCGGCATGTGATACTGGGGAATCTGAGGAAAAATTGCGTTCTGCTTCACCAGAACTTTAACTGGCTCAACTCCCTTTATCAGACCTATTTCTTTCCCTCTCAGATCCCACACTTTCTCTTTAACTGTTCCTTGTAAATCAGGAGGAAGCTCCTTCACAGTGAATACTGGAAATAAATTAATCAAGGGGTACTCCTCATTTATCGTCTTTCACACTGTCTCTGGAGCTGGGTCATCCTCATCATCACTACTGCTCTGTAACTCTATTGCATAATTTGGACAAGTAATTGAGCACCTAGTTTTACACAGCAGGGCCCAGATTGATACTTGCTTTGTGCCGAATTTGCATCATTTTTTCAACGCAAACTCAGCGCAAACATAACTCAAAATTTATACTTTGGCACTAGACCCATCCAGCGCCAAAGGTTTGGAGTTGAAGTCATTTTTTGCTAGCAGGAAATTACCTTGTGTCAATGAGATGCAAGGTAGGCGTTCCTGGCCAAAAAATGACGATATGGCCTTAGCGCCATATCTAGCCCCCCTGCTTGCGCCATTATTTAACACCTTGGACAGGTCAGGCATTAGGGGACCTGTGAGCCTATTTCCATGGTCAGAGACCATGGAATGGGCCCACAGGTGCCCTTCCCTAGCCCAAGGGACAACCCCACCCACACCAGAGGGATGCTAGAGGGTGGGGAAACCCCTTCCTCTGGTGAGTAAGGTAAGTAAAGGTAAAATCTTTTATTTTTATTAAAAGGTGCCATGGTGGGCCAAATTGGGCTCCCTTCATGGCACTGGGCTCAGTGGCCATGCCCAGGGGACACATGTCCCCTGGGCATGGCCATTGAGGTGGTGGGCATGACTCCTGTCTTCACCAAGACAGGAGTCATGTGCATGGGGGTTGTGCATCAAAGGATGGCGCTAGTCTGGTTAAAGGCATGTTTATGCTTGTGCCCATACTAGCGTCATCCTTTGATGCACAACCTCCTGTTACCCTTATGCCTTCCCCACCCGGCTAGTGTATTTTTTTATGACACTAGCCGGGCCTTACCGCCGGCTATCGTCATACCATAGATATGACACCTGGTGCAGTTTTGCGTGAAAAAGTATAAATCAGGACCCAAGTCTCTTCTTAGTAGGGATACCAGACTTGAATCACAGACTACGAATTTGTGCAATCCTTTAAAGTTGCCAATCTTAACCTGAACTGGTTCCGTAAGTGGGTTGGTCAAATACTGATTCGCTACTCCTACAATCTGAACTGTCTTTCCTGAAAGGGGAAAGTTCTGAACTTCTACAGTTCTCACTGTAGAGCGAGTAGCTCCTGTGTCAACCACGAATGAAACCTTGTGACCCATTACCTTTCCCTTCACATATGGGCCTTTTTGAACTACTCCTAAAGAAGCTGCAATCACACATTCCTCTTCATCTGAACTCTCGCTCACCCAATCATCGTTTATTCCATTCTCACTGTGTAACAGGAATTGGTGTACTATGTTATTACTCTAGTTACACTTCTGACCTGTGACCTTTTGAGGAAGCATCACGTGCTGCTGTTACATTGGGGCTTCAGGTATTTGAATTTGCTGTCTAGGTACCATTTGAACCTGATGTTGCATGGGCTGAAACTATGTCATTTGTACACGTGGAAGTTGCACCTGCTGCATGGGTTAACATGTTTGCATCTGTTTCACATTGTTATGAAAATTTGGATTATGACCTCTCATTCTCGGTCCTCTCATGCTTTGGAACAAATTGATGTCACTTGTTTGCTTAACAACACCTTTCTGTAGCATCATCGGACACTCCCTCTTCCAATGTCCAACCGCTCCGCAAGCATGACAAGACAACACTCTCTTCATTCCCTGCACATCATTCTGGACCACTACAGTGTTCTAATCGGGGCTATGATTTCCATTACCAATTCCTCCATGACCTCTACCTCTCACCTGATTTTGAAACAACACATTTCCTTGCTGCTGCTGCTGTGGCAAGTTTTCCTGCATCCCTGTTTGTGCGCTTTAATCTGCATCGCTATTGCTTTTCCTTCAACTTTCTCTGCTTCAGCTCAATTTCGTCACTACAGTACTTTACATACAGCAACACCTCATCAATCGGGTTTGCTTGCCAGCAAATCAAATGACTCTTAATCACTTGGCTAATTTCAGGTCTCAATCCTTCTAATCAATCAATCAATCAATCAATCATTGAATTTATAAAGCGCTCTACGTGCCCGTGAGGGTTTCAATGCGCTGGGGGGGGGGGAGCTGCTGTTACTGATCGAAGAGCCAGGACTTGAGGAGTCTTCTGAAGGTGAGTAGGTCTTGGGTCTGTCGCAGGTTTGTAGGGAGGGTGTTCCAGGTCTTGACAGCGAGGTATGAGAAGGATCTGTCGCTGGAGGTCTTTCGTTGGATGCGGGGAACAACGGCAAGGGCGAGGTTTGCGGAGCGGAGCTGATGGGTTGGGGTTTAGAAGCTGAGTCTGTTGTTCAGGTAGGCTGGTCCAGTGTCGTGGAGTGCTTTGTGAGCGTGGGTAAGAAGCTTGAAAGTGTTCCTCTTGTCCATGGGGAGCCAGTGAAGGTTTCTCAGGTGGTGGGAGATGTGGCTGCGGCGGGGTACGTTGAGGATCAGCCGGGCAGAGGCGTTTTGGATGCATTGGAGGCGTTGTAGCTCATTTCCTGGGGTGCCTGTGTAGAATGCGTTGCCGTAGTCTAGCCTGCTGCTGAGGGCCTGTGTCACCGTTCTTCTTGTTTCTGTCGGGATCCCCTTGTAGATCCTACGGAGCATGCGGAGTGTGTTGTAGCAGGAGGAGGAAATTGCATTGACCTGTTTATACATGGTGAGGGAGGAGTCGAGGACGAAGCCCAGGTTGCGTGCATGGTTGGTCGGTGTCGGTGGGGTTCCTAGTGAGGTAGGCCACCAGGAGTCGTCCCAGGCTGAGGGGGTGGGTCCGAGGATGAGGACCTCCGTCTTCTCCGAATTCAGTTTCAGACGGCTGCTTCTCATCCATTCGGCGATGGATTTCATTCCCTCGTGGAGGCTGGTTTTGGCGGTGCACAGGTCCTTGGTGAGGGAGAGGGTGAGCTGGGTGTCGTCGGCGTAGGAGAGAATGACGAGGTTGTGTTGTCGGGCCACTTGTGCGAGAGGGGCCATTTAGATGTTGAACAGCGTAGGGCTGAGGGATGAGCCTTGAGGTTCGCCGCAGATGATGTCGGTGGCTTCGGAGCGGAAGGGGGGAGGCGGACTCTCTGGGTTCTGTCGGAGAGGAATGAGATGATCCAGTCGAGGGCTTTTCCTTGAATTCCGGTTTCGTGGAGGCGTGTTTTCAGGGTGCGGTGGCAGACTGTGTCGAAGGCGGTAGATAGGTCCAGGAGGATGAGGGCTGATGCTTCGCCGTTGTCCATTTGGCGCCTGATGTCGTCTGTGGCGGCGAGAAGGGTGGTCTCAGTGCTGTGGTTTCGTCTGAAGCCGGACTGGGAGGTGTCCAGGATGTCGTTGTCTTCGAGGTGGCTGGTTAGTTGTGTGTTGATGATTTTTTCAATGACCTTCGCTGGGAAAGGGAGTAAGGAGATCGGTCGGAAATTCTTGAGGTCATTGGGGTCTGCTTTGGGCTTCTTGAGGAGGGTGCAGATTTTGGCGTGCTTCCAACTTTCCAGGAATGTCGCTGTTTCGAAGGAGATATTGATGATCTTCCGTAGTTGGGGGGCGATGGTAGAGTCGGCTTTGTTGTATACGTGGTGGGACAAGGGTCTGACGGAGATCCTGAGTGGATGGAGTTCATGATCTTGCGTGTCTTTGTGTTGTTGGCGTTGGTCCAGGAGGTCAGGCGGTTTGCACAGGTGGAGCTTTCGGGGGTGGGGTCTGGCGTGGGAGTGGCATTGAAGCTGTGCTGGATGTCGGTGATCTTCCAGTGGAAAAAGGTGGACAGCGCGTCACAGAGTTCTTGGGATGGTGGGCTGTCGTTGACGTTGGCGCTGGGGTTGGAGAGTTCTTTCATGATGCTGAAGAGCTCTTTGCTGTTGTGTGCATTGTTGTCCAGGCGGTCTTTGAAGTGGGATTGTTTGGCTTGTCTGATGAGTTGGTGATGCCTGCGGGTGGCGTCCTTGTGGGCCGTGAGGCTATCAGGTGTGCGTTCGAGGAGCCATTCCTTTTTTAGTTTCCGGCAGTTGCGCTTGGAGTTTAGGAGCTCATTGGTGAACCAGGTGGCTTTTCTTCTGGCTTGGTTGTCGGTGGGTTTCTTGAGTGGGGCGAGGTTGTTGGCGCAATCGTTGATCCACAGTGTGAGGTTGTGGGCAAATCTAAACACAAAATTAATTATGTCTTTCGGCTCAATTGCCTCTGTATCACTGTAATGCTTGAACGCCTGCAACAATCTCTCATAATACGCATTTATAGACTCCTTGCTTCCTGAGCTGTCCTGTCAATTCTCTGCCAGTCAATGTTTTTGGGCAAAATTCTCATCTTCAGATATTCAATCACTTTATAGTAATATTTCATCACTTTAGGAGATGGCGTACCTGTAGCCAAATCTCTCTCTGGTTCTTTTGTTGGCCAATCTATACTCCTCTTACATTCCATCCACAGATCAGCTGGAACTACTATCTCTAATAGAGTGTTCAAGTCTTCTCACAGGCACTCCCTGATGTGTGCCTTCATCCCTGCGGATCTCATGTGCTTAAAGTCCTTTGCATCGAAATCTTACCTGTAACTCCTTGTCAAATGTTTTGTCTTCTCTCTTTCTACACCATACTTCTCTGCCAGGTCTGCTAGCCTTGGATGCACATTGCTCACTTCCCTCGTAATTCTCGGGCACAGATATGTAATTTCTGCATCTGTGTAGGATTCTAATCTTTTCACACCCATAGTTCCCTCATTGAGCTCACCTGCTTCCATTCCTAGTCTTGTGTAGTACAAGTACTCCTCTCCCCTAGGAGCACTCTGCGTGGTATTCAGTTTGTCTAACCATTTAGTCAATTGCAGGGCAGTCAAACCTTGCAGCAAAATGTTGTTTGTCTGGGCATGTGGCACTGGTTGTACCACTGTATTCGGGGGCTGTGGTGTCATTAATTTCAGTCTCTGACTAACAGGCGACCATATCACAGTACCCGGAGGAACTCCAAATGGCCTAGGGTCTAGCAATGATCTTGATCCATCAAAGGTCTATCCCGTAGGAGAGACTACTCGGATATTCTCATTCAGTCCTCCCCTCATTGAACTCTGACTCAGGACTCCCTGCGCATCTGCACAGTTTTTCTCTTGTGAAAACAAAGGCACAACTGGACCAATGGTAACAGGTACCGATACAGCATCTGGGCTTGGTCTATCACTCAAGTTCTGTGGGTGCATAGTTCCCATATTCTGGCTCATCAGTACGGACCTGTCTGACTGTGTCCCTATTACCGGTGCGTATGTTGGCGCTGTCTGTGACTGCACCTGAGGCAGTAAAAATCAAGTTGGCTCTCTCTGCACCAACATCGGTTTTGGGAAAACCTGTTCTGTTGGCACTATTAGGTTTGTGGCAGTTTGTTCTATCGGTACATCAGGGTAAGTTCTCTGGACATTTGTCTGTGGCACCTGAGTCTGTGCTACTGGAGTAATAGGTGCATTGAGACTGCTCTGCAATGGGCTCTGTGTCATGCTCACATTAACCTGCACTGGACTCATAGTCATGTTAACCTGAGTTGGTGCTGAAGGATTTACACTAGTGCTCGGACCATTCTCTTTTGCTGCATATGGTGGGGGGCGATTTCTCAATAATTGTAAAATAAACTCATCGTCTGACTCTTCCTCAAATGCAAAAGATCCTGTAGACTCCTTTGATCTCTGCTCCCTACTCTTGGAAGGGGTCTGTTTGTTTTTCTGGTAGATTTCCTTCCTTCTCCCTCATTTTTTTGCGTAATCGCTGGAAACATTTTAATTCCCTGTAAAGTTTTGGCAATCCACAATTTCTGAGCACTGTCCCATCTAGCCCACGCTAGTGTCTTTTCCGCCTTTGTCATCCTCCTCTCAAATGTCTGTTGCTGTTGCTGTCTGGCTACTAACTGCCAGGTTGCTAATGCCTCAAACTGTGCTGGTCTCGAAGGGGGTTTCGGATCATACAGCACCCTCCTCAGATTCTCTAAGCTCCTCAAACTAAATATTTTATTGGAAAGAAATGCTAAACTCCCATCTTTCTCTGTCACTTTGCGCCATTGCTTCAGCCAAAGACATGGCGCGGCACTCTGCTCTTCGATTACAATGTAAGCTGGTATACCTCTGGTGGTGCAATATCCCCTATACTCGATGTAATGTATGTATCTCCCCTTAAGGCACTCTTTAAAGCTTTGAAAAATTTCATTTTGCAACCTTTATGTTATTCAAAATCAAATCAGGAAGTGACTTTTAATCCCAGAATTCTCTTCACCCACCTTCTTAACCAATTGTACTTCACGGATGGCTGCCAATCCGTGCACGACCCTTCTCATTAACCAACCTATCCCAGCGTGGCTCCAATCACCTCACACTCACATGTACTGCAGCTGACAAAGTCTTGTGGCTTGTCCTTTCAAACTCAGATTCACACTAAACTAATGCAAACTTATTGCAAGCACTTCAACAAAATCAAAACCCAATTTGTCACTTTACTACAGGTAAGGTAACACAATCACTTCAGAAACTTTACGGATTTTTCACTGACGGTTTTTGCTCTAGCAGCAACTCCTTATTTCTCAGTTTCCCTGATTCGCAAGCAAAATTTGACACGCAGATTTAACTCTCAACTGATCAGTGGGTTTGTCCTGGTGCACATAGGACTCGCCAGATCTCAGTCGAAAAATAATTTCACTCATTTTGACTCACACTCTGACTTGTTGACCACGCCTGATCGACCTATTAAACCAGACAAATTATAACACAAACCAAGTGTCTCATACACTTTTCAATATACTCTGGAGTCTTAGACCACGCAGAGTCCGTATCCCAAATACTACGTGGACAATTTTTGAGCACACAGTGCCACACACATGTGAAGTTCGATGACTTCCCTACTCTCACACTTCGGAGTACGCACACTCCTTCTACAACTTCATTTGGAGTAATCATACCCCTTAAATTCTCACAAAAATCACAATTCACCTGCGATTTGCATAAGCTGTGCAAGAGCAAAACCTATTTTGTTCACACCATTACCAGAACACCAAGAATATTCTCAAAAATCATTGGCAAGCTCCAAGACTCTGGGAAAGTCATTTTAGGTACTCAGGGGCATATTTTCTTTCCACTTTGTATCATCAAATCTAGAAAAATCCAAAATGTCACCAATTCCTCCAAATCTTTGAATTATTTTACTCTCTGGAGGTTATTAACCCTTACCCCACCGCCATCTCTGGGGACACCTGTTATTCTTCGCTTACTATCTCTGGGACCAAATACTCTACTACCTATCTCTGGACTGTATGATGGGCTCTTAAGGAGACAACCTTCACCGGACATCTATGACAGGCTCTTAAGGAGACAAACCATTTACCAACAATCTGTGATGGACTCTTAAGGAGAAAAACCATCAATCTCTGCTACCATCTCTGTTAGCGCATTAGACCTTATTAGGTAAACTTACGAGGGAGATGCAAATAGGCCGATGAACCTTTTGACTGCGCTTCGAGTTTATCCCATCATATATCCCATAGCCGTACAAATCAATAACCACAACAATCAATAACATCAATAATCAATAGGACTCAGTAATTCCACACACTATGACCTATCGTCCATGAATAACCACCTCCTTATGTAAATGTTTGAATGTTTATTTCCCTATATTAACAATGCTAATGCCACATAACTTAGTCTCAATATCAAATGATAAACATACAGAAACAATACTGGCTGTCCAAAGCGGTGGAAGAATCACAATCTAATCAATACTTGAGCTACTACACATTCTAAATTTACAGTATAAATTGATAATAAGAATAACTGCACAAATGAAATAACATACATTTAGATTCAGCAAAGAAAATATGTTAACTGTTATTACATGTAGCAAATTTCATCAGTGAGATCCCTAACTAACATCAGATTAGAACAGCATGTTTGGACTTCATGCAAAACAATTTAGTCGACCCAAATTTGGAAAAACATCTTACTATGGTTCTATCAAAATAGAGGTTAGTACCAAGAAACAAAAGCATATAGACAGAACAATCAGTAACATTGTCAGTATATCTGTCCTCAATATGGTTCAGCAAAGCTGTGACAGTCTTCGTCAATAGGACATCAGTTCGGTCTGCAAGACATCAGGATTCAGCCTCAAAGTTCAGAAAAAGCAAAGTCTCTTTAAGCAGTTTGGAAAGGAATAATAACTGGACGTTCAGAAAAAAGGGAGAATGCCGCAAAATGGCTTCTCTCCTCTTGGTGCAGTCTGACTATGTTAGATTTCCTAAAACTACTTTCCACATCCTCATTGGTCAAGGAATTGCATGTTTACACAGTCCAATTAAACTAAAACCCTTAATCTAAAGTTTTACTACTACATGGTTCACATGTCGATGACTGATTTCTCTTCTCTCTCTCTCATCATTCGGCTCATCAGGTATCAATATTGCTGCGGCTTATACTCCAGTCAGTGCATCCATTGTCGTCTTCTGGGAAGGTCAGTCTTACACATACTACAATATACATTGTTTCACTAGCACGTACAACATCTTCTAGGAAGCAGTTTCTCATGAGAAAGAACTTCAGCTACGAGCACATGGTCAGAACAGTGGGAAATCACAGTTTAATTCTCTAAGCATCCATTTTACAAAACACCTAAGAAATGCAGCTTGACATGAGGCCATACAACTAGGCCAAAATCTCACTAAGTGAAGGCCTACAATTAATAAAGATAATACATAATGCATAACCCTTAATATGACATATAACTACATTAATCAAACATAAGTCCAATATTTCATATTAATAAGCCATTAATAAGTACAATTTGTGAATATTGTCGGCCACTCTGGTGGGCGCACTTCAAATGTGTGCTTTATTTTTCTCTAAGTTAATACATTTTTGATGAAAATCCAGCACTCAAAACACATAAATATTCATTAATAAATTCAGCCTTAACAGGGGGATAAATATGGGGCTATGGGGTTAGCACCTTTTTTTGGATGGGAACACCTATCTTGCATCTCATTGATGCAAGGTAGGTTCATGCATCTAGAAACTGGTGCAAACTCCAATATTTTGATTTTAGACTGGTCTAAGGTGAAAATATAAATGTAGAGTTAGTTTTGCGCCGAATTTGTGTAAAAGAATTAAGCAAATTGGCTCAAATGGGGTATAAATGTGCTCCAAATTCTGAAAATTACTCAAAAATCCTGAAAAACTGTCCAGTTTTCCTTCTGTTTTGTCCATCTAAAAATCACAATATATCCACTTGTTTGAGTTTATCCAGTTCTAAATACTTTATTTGTTATACAGTCAATATCACTGCAAACTTGTCATCAAAAACTTTGTGGAAGGCCAGATTGCATTTAGATGTAAACACCTTCATGAATATACAGATGGGCAGATATATGGAAAGAGGTGCTGCACTGAGTGCAGTGCCACTTTCGCTGTGCCCCTTAGCACCCTCCTACCGCCATCATGTGTGCGCCGTATTTAAAATACAACGTACCATGGCACTGGGTAGGGGGCATGCTATTGATGTACTCTGCAGTAGTAGCGCCAAAATATTAGCGCTACTCCTGCAGAGTACATAGGGCTCCATTCTAAAGAATGAAAGGCCCATTTTAACGCCTGCTCTTGAGCAGGTGTTGAAAGTGCCATAAACAATGGTGCAGGGAAATCTCATAGATTTCCTTACGCTATTGTTCCAGCTCCCCTGATGGGGGAACGCCCCTTTTGCATACATTATGCCTGGCGCAGGCATAATGTAGCTCAAAGTGTTACAGGGTGGTACAATGCATGCGCCACTCTGTAAATGCGGCTCAGGGATTTCGACCTCGTTGGGCCATTAACGTAAAAAATAATCACGTTAATGTGGCACAAGGTGGTGCTGGGGCATTATAAACATGCCCCAGGGTCTTTGTCCAATATTTACTAGTTCCCTTAAATAAAAGGTGCTTGAGTTCCGTTTTTAAGAAGACCAACCTGGATCAATTTGCAACTTCTTGAACACCACTCTTTTCACATTTGGAAAGTGATCTCCCAATTTATGAAAACAGTTCTCGCCATGCAAGTCATATCTGTTATTGATTCGAGCAATCTCGAGAAGCTATTATAGCCTTATAGCCTACTGTAGCGGGCCATAGTGGCCATTAAAGGCACGCTCCAGCATTAACAGTCTGAGATAAAGGCCATTAGAAACCCTGAGCACTCCATTGTTTTCAATGGTGCTCCCAACAGTCCAACGTTCTAATATAGCCGTAAACCCACCGTAGAGAGCTATACCAGCCGTTAAAGTGTTGCACCAGCATTAAAGCCGTATATGCCGTTATAGACTAGCTCAGAAGGGCTATAAGGCTATTAGAACATTCCGCCACTATAGAGCAGAATGTTTTTGATAAATAAAACAAAGGCCTCACTGAGCCCGAGGGGATTGAAATCTACAACAGCTGTTAACAAAAACATTGGAATGTTGGAGCTCCAGGCTCCTACCAGCCACTAAAAGCACGGAGCACTCCATTGTTTTCAAGGGGCATATTTATACTTTCTTTGCGCTGAATCATCATTATTATTTTTTGCCCTAATTCAACACAAACTTAACTCCATATTTATATTTTAAAGCTAGACCCGTCTAGCATCAAAGTATTGAAGTTAAAGTAATTTTTGGGATACGTCAATGAGATGCAAGGTAGGCGTTCCCGTCCCAAAAATGTCTCAAAGGCCCTAGCGCCTTATTTATCCTCCTCTGCAAAATGGTGCACGGGGAGGCGGGCCTAAATGATGGTGCTAGGCTTGCTTAGCACCATTATGTAACACCTGCGTCAGGGCAAGCTTTAGGGGACCTGTGGACCCCATCCCAGGTAAGTAGGGGAAGTATTTATTTATTTTTTAAATATAAGTGCCATTAGGGCCCCCCTGCATTGCACAGGGTGCAATGGCCATGCCCAGAGGACCCTTGTCCTCTGTGCTGGCCATTGGGGTGGTGGCCATGACTCCTGTCTTTTATAAGGAGTCATGCGGTATGGATGGTTTTGCATCAGGAAATGATGCTAGGCTGGTTAAAGGCAATCTTTTTGCCCCTAACCAGCCTAGCGTCATTTTTTTACGCAAAACCCTCTCCCCTTACACCGCCACCCCCACCCGGCTAATGTAATTTTCTCGAGTGTTAGCCCAGATTTTGAGCTGGCTTGTGGGATTCCATAAATCTGGCACCTGGCTGGCACTCTGGAATGATGCAAGCGGCACAATCCTTTTTGACGCAAAACTGCATTTGTGCAGTTTTGTGTCGAAAAGTATAAATATGGCCCCAATTGTCTAATGGGATTTAGAGTCAACTAGGTGACTGATACTGTTTTACTGAAGATTCAATAACTTGTTCTTTTTTGTTGTAGGCACGGGCTAGATGGCCACCTCTATTTTTTGTTTCTAACTTTGCTGCATTTACAAGCTTTCACCTTCCTCTTTGACGTCCCAGAACCAATAAGGTAAAGACAAGCCTTGGTATCATCAGCAAGAGCATAGCACATCTTAGAAGGTAATATTGTAAGCAATGTGGAAGGGCTCTGACTGCAACCACCACCTGATCACAACATAAAGGAAGCACTAATTGGGGAATGCATTCAAATTAGTTTTTTTGATCTCTAATAGATAGGTCTTCCAAAGGCCAAAAACCTATTGGTGGCTATCACACAGACAAGGGAGGTATGTCTGGATCAAGCGTCTGGTTCACATGAACACAGCTGTAAGTGCTGGATAGAAACCTGGAGCTTCCATAGAGGTGCATTATAAGGGTTTGCAGGTACCATACCCTTCCCCTGAGTGACCTCTTTCTAGTCCGTTCACAAAAATTCCCTTGTCATTGAAACCCCCTAAGTTTGACAGATTAATCTAGTTGAGAACATAGTGCAAGAGGTTGATGGCTAATTACAATGCATGTGCTCATTGATGCCTCTGTTTCAACATTTATATCCCCATCATACAGATTTTAAACTTTTTATCCATACCAAATGGTCACTTTTATCAGGGAGGCCTGCTGTTCGATGTTTATTGTAGATCAAAAACAAAATATCAGACAGTAAAGAGCTCACATTTGGAAAGTGGAATTGATAAAGTTTATTAAAGACTAGCTAGATATTATAGGTTGGACTATAAACTCAATTGTCTTTTGGTTCATACCTAATGGCTAATATTGAAATGAAAGGTGGATTTTACATAGCACGGCTTATCGCCAGTGAGGGTCTCAAGACACTGTATGTGGGCATGGGGAGTTTAAGTCCCACATTATGAGAATGGTGGTAAAAGCCACCTACCGCTGCGGTGACGGCCACCAAAAGACCATCACCGTGGCTGCCATCCATTCGCCAGATTAAACCACAGCTGTACTTCTGCCACAAGAAGGGCAGAAATCCGGCTGTGGCCACACTGGCGGATGGTTGTAAGGTGGCACTGCTACCACCAGCAGTGCCACACCAGTAGAACGCCGCCAGCTGTATCATGATACGTGTTCTGCTGGCGGGCGCTGCTGGCGATAGCAGCATGCCATCCAGTTCCCTGCAGGAAGACCCCCTGCATGCAGGTAAGTTGGGAACCGACAAGGGAGGGGTTTGGAGGGTGTTGTGTGTGTGTGTGTGTGTGTGTGTGGATGTGTGCATGAATGTGTGTGTGTGTGAATGTGACTGTGTGTGTAGTGTTGTTTGCGTGGGTGTATGCATGTGTGAGAATGTGTGTAAGTATGGAAATGTGAATGCATGTCTGTATGTCAGTGTAAATGTGTGTATGGATGTGTGCGAGACTGAATGGATGCATGCATGAATGAATGCATGTATGCCAGTGTGAGTGAGTGTATGTATACGTGGTGCATGTCTGTGAGTGTGTGCATGTATGTGGGGTGGGGGATCTGAAGGGGGGAGCGTGGATGGAGGAGGGTGGGAGGCGCATGGGGAGTGTTTGGGGGAGGTGAGCCTCCAACCAGTGACAGTGTCACTGGTAGGGCCTACCACCATGGTTTTCATGGCCGCCAGGCTGGAGATTGGTATCTCTGGCCTGGTTACTGCTACTGCCATGGCAGTAGGAATGGTAAATTGGTGGGTTGGCTGCAGCCAACCCACCAATATCATAAAGTGGTGGTATGTACCGCCAGACTGTTGGCAATACCACTGCCAAATTATCACTTACCGCCGGGGTCATAATGACCCCCTAAGTGATTTGTCCAGAACCACAAGACATTTCATTGGCACTGAGGCTTAAACCCAGGTCTCCAGCTCTGAAGCTGGTTGCTTTGACTGCTATGTTACATCCTTGCCCAACACATCTGTTACAACTTGACCGAATAAGACTATTCATCAATGTTAGACTAGCCCTCCTGAGAATCAAACATGTGACCTGCAGGTTACAAACAGACCTCTGCAGTGGGCATTTAGCATGCATGGCAGTTTTATATTATATTATAACATTGCTGCCAAATATTGTGGACACCTCCCATCACCTTCCGTTTGTACCACACCTGGTTCACCTTCCCTCAGCTACTAATTTTCATTTGATGCTCTGAAGTTTTCTCACCTCTTATCTGGCAGTGGCTCTGGGGGCCTAAATGATGGTCTCCTGGTATCTCACCCTGCTTTGCATGTGGCAAATTACACAAAGTGAAGAAGGAAGATCAAGTGGAGACTTGTCTACTGCTATTGAGCACCAAGGCTGACAGCCGCTCTGCCTCCCCAGCCGGTCAGTAGACTGAGCATCCTCTTATGGACTGTGGCCTACACTGGCCAACACCCAACCCTCCCTGCAGTCTGGACTATACAGCTATGAACCCCTCTTTGGTTGCAAAGAGAGGATGGTCATCAACTCAGTCTCCAGCATTCCTATTGCAACCTCATTGCAGTTCCACCTTCTGATGTAATTGGTTTGTTGTTCGGTATCAGCAAAAAAGCTCGAGCAATAAATTATTTCTCACCTTGTACACAAAGCGACTATCTTTGATTTTGTACAGTCATACATCTACAAACTGGAGCTCACACAAGAGATGTTGCAAAAATCCAGATGGCTAACCTGGTAGTGGGGCCTCCTGTTTGTTGGCACTGTGCTTAACCACTGTCCATTGCAATACTGTAGAGAGTTTATATTGGTACTTTTGTCACTGTATAATTATTATATTTGTTTATTATTTGAAGTGATGCAAGCAAAATGAAACAAAACTGCTGTTGTACACAAATTATTGACTTTTGTAAAGTACTCACAGCCATATTTATGGCCAAGTTACTCAGTGCAGCACAGCAAATGACCTTGCTGCACTGCACTTCATCACAAGGAAAGGGCAGGAATGAGTTGTATTTAAGGTACTTCTTCAGTGCTGGCGCCCTTTTGGCTGCCTAGCATCAATGCAGGCACCCTTGCAACATGGTGCAAGGGTCCCACCTCTGTTGCATGCAGTATTATTTTTGTGAAGTAAACAGCACCTTCCTGCATATAAACAATCCCCTGAGGCATATTCCTCTATCTATGTGTTGGGCACAATGCAGCACACATAGAAAGAGGAAGCAACAAGAAGACATAAACATATTTTTCCTAGTTATGCCTCCACTGGGAAGGTGTAGCATTTTGGAGTATTCCCAGGTTTACCAGTTCTGGTATATATGGGAATGTGTCAAAATACATGGGAGTTGTGTGGGAGCACGCAGGCAATTCCCACAGAATGCCTCCTAGGACAGAGTAGCCAGCATGCAGAGATTTGTGCAGCATTGCGTTACTCCAGATTTATGAAGCCATGCAAGGCCACATTAAGCTGTTTTTTTATCCTGCGCTGAATTTAGTTTTTGCTGGCTTTAGGACTCAGGGCACCTTACCACTGTTGACCAGTGCTTCAGTGCAGCTTCTCTCTGTCTAATTGGTATTGGTGGTTGGTTTATCCATGATAGGCATATTTGATTTACTATTACTCCCTAGCACAAGGCACAGTGTGTGCCCCTCTCCTGTAAATCAAATGCTATTAGTGGGCCTGAATCACTGATTGTGTCACTCACTTGAGTACCTCTGTAAACATGTCTCAGACCTCCTACTGCAGTGTCTTTGTGGACAGTTTTAACTGCCAGTTAGAGCTCGCAAGTGCACGTACTTGCCAGGCCCAAACCATCCCTTTAAGTGTATGTAAGTTATCCCTAAGGTAGGCCTAAGCCAGACCCATGGGTAGGGTGCAGTGTAGTTAAAAGGTAGGACATGTACTCATGTGTTTTACATATCCTCATATTTAAATACTGTTAAATTCATTTTCACTACTGCAGGGCCTATCTCTCCCATAGGTTAACATGGGGATTGCCTTGAAATATCTTGTACATGTAATTTACCACTGGGAGCAAATAGAGATCTGGAGTTTGGGGTCTCTCAACTCACAATTTAAAAATACATCTTTTGGTGAAGTTGGTTTTTAAATTGTAAGTTTGAAAATGCCACTTTTAGAAAGTGAGACTTTTCTTGCTTAGCCATTCTGTGCCTATGCCTGGCTGTAGAATACATATGTGGGTCAGGATGACAGTTGGGCTGTTTGTGAATTCTCTCTAGACAGTCACACAAAGGGAGCAGAGTTGTTCCCTGCATATTCCAATGGGTCTGACTGGGCTAGGATGGTTGGAGGAGCTGACACTTGCACCTGAATAGGGCTGTGCCTGTCCTTACACAAAGCAGTCTCCAACTTCCTGCAGTATGTGTGGGGCCAAGGCAGGAAAGGCAGAGTCTTGTGCACTACAAAGACTGTCCTTTGAAGTTTGCCTACTTCAAAGACAGAAATGAATACTGGGCCGCCGAGACAACAACTTCAGAACACTTCTGGACTGAGGACATTCTGCCAGGAAGAAGGGCTGGATGCTATAGGAAAAACTATTACACTGCCTGTTGTCTTGTTGTGCTGGCCTGTTGCTTGCTGCTTCTGTCCTGGGATTGAAATGACTGCATTTTGCTTTCTCCAACCTGCTTTCCAAGGTTTTTGGAACAAGCTTTCCTCCTCAGGGAAATCAAAGACTTCATCTGCCAGGGCCTGGACTCTTCTACTAGGACTCTTTGCAACTTTTTAAAAGTGATATCTTTGCTTGTGTATGTTGGATTTCAGTTGTTTTTGTCTTCTATAATTGAGATAAATATTGACTATTTTTCTACATTGATGTGGCGTCCTTTTGAAGTCTTTTCACTGTGTTACTGCATGTGTGTGTGTGTGTACCTAAACACTCTACACATTGCCTCTGAGATAAGCCTGACTGCTCATGCCAAGTTACCAAGGGGGTGAGCAGGGGTTATGTTAGCGGTGTGGCTCCCTTACCCTGACTAGAGTGAAGTTCTCTTCTTCGACAGGGTGAAAACCACTGCCAACTAGAGAACCCACTTCTAACAATCAGAGCAATTACTTTCAACAAAAAGAGGGACATAATGAAGTGGGAACTGTGAACAAATAAAGTATAAAGCAGATAGCAGTGTTTTTTTTTTCTGATGGGATCGAGATGGATGGGCATTTAACTATATGATTTCACGTAACCCACCTTATTGAAAGAACCGGTTCTAATGTCACAATCTATAAGGAGAAGGGTGGACCCTTCGCCATTAACAGGGTAATTTACTTGTCAAAAAGTAACCTCCATTGTTATTTGTAATTCCATCTGCAGGTAACCAGTTGGATTTTAGTTATGTTGGTCTTCCATAATTGAGATAAATATTGTCGTGCAATAGAGGGTGTGCACTCTGGTGTATGTAAGCCCAGATTTACTATGATTTTGCAACAGGGTTGATTCAATTTTGTAGCACAGCCCTAACACAAAAACATTTTTACCACTTACTAAGACACACAGAGCCACTTTGTGTGGCTTTGCATGGTTTAGTAACAACAAAGTAAAGCAAGGAAAATACATTGAAATAGTTCTGGTGGCCCTATAAAAGAATGATTCCAGGTTGTTACGGTGTACTGCCCAATCACACTATCAATCAATCCCTTGTAAAGCGCTCTACTCACCCATTAGGGTCTCAAGGCGCTGGGGGGGGGAGGGTTGCTACTGCTCGAATAACCAGGTCTTGAGGCGTTTCCTGAAGGTCAGGAGGTCCTGGTCAGTCATAGGTCGACAAGGAGGGAGTTCCAGGTTTTGGCGGCGAGGTGTGAAAAGGATCTGCCACTGGCTGTGGTACGATGGATGCGGGGAACGGTGAAGAGGGCGAGGTTGGCAGAGCGGAGTTGGCGGATGGGCGCGTGGAAGATGAGTCGCTCGTTGAGGTAGGCACGGCCTGCGTTGTGGAGAGCTTTAAGGGTGTGGATGAGGAGTTTGAAGGTGATCCTCTTGTTGATGGGGAGCCAGTGTAGGTCTCTGAGGTGGGCTGAGATGTGTTCGTGGTGTGGGATGTTGAGGATGAGGCATGCAGAGGAGTTCTGAATATGTTACAGTTTCTTCTGGAGCTTGGCCGTTTGTTCCCGTGTAGAGCGCGTTGCCGTAGTCCAGTCTGCTGCTGACGAGTGCATGGGTGTCCGCTCTTCTGGTTTCGATGGGGATCCATCTGAAGGTCTTGCAAAGCATGCGGAGGGTGTTGAAACAGGAAGATGAGACAGCGTTGACTTGCTAGGTCATGGTGAGCGATGAGTCTAGGATAAAACCAAGGTTGCGTGCGTGTGTGGTGGGAGTTGGTGTGGTTCCTAGGGTGGCTGGCCACCAGGAGTCATCCCATGCAGACCGGTTAGAGCTAAGGATGAGGATCTCAGTCTTGTCCAAGTTCATTTTGAGGCGGCTCATCTCCATCCAGTTGGCAATGGCCTGCAGTCCGTTGTGGAGAATGATCTTAGCGATGGCGGGGTCCTTGTTGAGTGAGAGGATCAGCTGGGTGTCGTCTGCGTATGAGACGATGTTGAGGCCGTGAGATAAGATGGTGCTGGTGAGCAGAGCCATGTAGGTGTTAAAAAGAGTTGGGCTGAGAGAGGATCCTTGGGGGACACCGTAGATGGTCTTGGTGGCTTCAGCCAGGAACAAAGGGAGGCAGACTCTCTGAGTTCTACCGGAGAGGAAGGATGTGACCTAGTCCAGGGCCTTGTGGTGGATCCCGGGATCGTAGAGGCATGCACAGAGGGTGTGGTGACAGATGGTCTCGAAGGCTGCTGAGAGGCCTAGGAGGATGAGGGCAGCGGTTTCGCCTTTGTCGAGCATGGTCCTGATGTCATCGGTTGCGGCGATGAGTGCGGTCTCGGTGCTGTGGTTCTTACAGAAGCCGGATTGGGAGATGTCTAGTGTGTTGTTGTCCTCCAGGAAGCGGGACAGTTGGCTATTGAGGATCTTCTCGATGACCTTCGCTGGGAAGGGAAGGTGGGAAATGGGCTGGTAGTTCTTGAGGTCTTCGGGTCTGCCTTGGGTTTTTTGAGCAGGGCGTTGACTTTGGCGTGTTTCCAATTCCTACACTATTCTTTTACCAGATGTGCTGGTGCCATTAGGACCTAGAGTGAGTCTGACTTCTACTGCGACTATATATGTTTAGTGATTTATTACTGGTTACAGAAGGTTTACATGGACCTCATCCCCGGAAGAGGGACTTTTAATGTTCCTCGAATAAGTTCAAGATGCACCTTTTTGTACTTACTACAATAAACATTGATACCACACGGTAATCATATTTATGCTGATTGGATAAATGGCAATGCAGTTGCTGGACTGCTAAAGTACAGGTGGAAGATTAAATGATGCTTGCTCATTGGGAACACAGCACATAGGACATTGTTTATTGCCAACACCCATGTTCAGGTACTGTATTCTCACTCTTGTTTGACAGCTTTAAATGAGAACCTTTGGTCCCACCAGTGGGATCAGGGGGCAACACATTGCCCCGTGACCTGCATTCCACTTATGGGATTCAGGAGATAATAGGGATCTACAGACCACTGCAGTACTAAAACTCTTGAGTGTGAGGAACCAAACACAAGTTTTGACATGTTTATTCAACCAACTCAAAAAATTGCATAATCTTTCCAAACAATGCAATTAGTACAACAAAATAATGGTTCTACTTCTGCATGGCTATGCCCACAATACCCTGGCAATATATATTAGTGGTCCTATCAGAGAGTTATCTGAGTGAAAGTTGTTCCTTCAAAATACACAATGGGTACATGAAGCCTTTGCTGGATGCTCTATGTGCACAGCAGGATTTCACCAAAGATGATGACATACTGGCAACCCAATATGTGGTTGCTGGACTGGTGCAATTTTCTTTGATGCATGGAATCCCCTCTCCTGGCTCCCACAGATCCCAATCACACTTCTTGGATGAGGGCATGTCAGAAATGGGGTCTTTAGTTGGCAGAGGGATACACCCTTGTCCAATTAGAGACCACAATCCTAGTCATGGCAAGTCACACACAATCCAAATGATCCTGTGCCCACCCTCTGGTAGCTTGGCATTGAGCAGTCAGACTTAACTTAGAAGGGAATGTATAAAGTATTTGTGCAATAAATCATACAGCAACACAGTGAAAATACCACAAAAATACACCACACAGGATTAGAAAAATAGATTATATTTATCTAAATGAAAGAAGGTCAAAACGACAAACATCCAATAAGAACAAGTTGAAATATAATTTCTTTCCATACTGCAAGAGGTTTACCTAGTTTTTCAGTCTCTTGGTTCCTCACTGCGATGCGGGGATATTGTGATGCCCAGGGATGATGTGCGAAAATCCTTGGCGTTCTGGAAGAAGGCACAGATGCAGCATCGATCCGGTAGGTGATGCGTAGAATTTTTCCATCGCAAGGTAGGGTCTGCGTAGAATTTCCAGCCGGGAAGTTGGGCTGCATCATCTGGCCAGATGTGTGGCGATTTCTTGATCGCAATGCAGGCTTCGCATCAATTTCAGCAGACGTTGAGTCAATTTTCGATGGACAAGGAATTTCTTGAAGAGGTGAAGGCCCGTATTTATACTTTTTTTGCGCCGTGTTTGCGTCGTTTTTTGACGCAAAAACTGTGCAAACTTGCAAAATACCATTGTATTTTGTAGGTTTGCGCCGTTTTGCGTCAAAAAGCGTCGCAAATGCGGCGCTAAAGAAAGTATAAATACGGGCCGAAGTCCTTGTTGGCCCTGAGACTTCAGAAACAGGAAGAAAGCTCAATCCAAGCCCTTGGAGAGCACTTTTGGGGGGAGGCAGAGTCGTACCAGCAAAGTCAGAGGCCAGCAGGGCATCAGGGCATCAGGGCAACAGCAAGGCATCAGTCCTTCTTGACAAAGCAATCTAGATGAGTCCTTTGGGCAGCCAGGAAGCTCCTCTTACAGGTTGTAGGTGTAGATCTAGAAGTGTCGGAGTTGGTGGGCTCAGAGACCCAGTTTACCTAAAAATGCCTTTGAAGTGGTTGGGACTTAAAAGAGTAGTTTTGAAGTGCACAAGTCCCCTTTCAACCCAGTCCTGTATGCCAGGGTCCCAGTTGGGGGTTATCAGTCTATTGTGTGAGGGTAGGCTACTGGCTTTTGAAATGTAAGTGTCAGGCCTTCCACCCTTCCAGCACAGGAAGACGCATTCAGTATGCAGATGTTACTGAGTGTCCTGTGTTTGTGGTTCTCTTGGTGAAATACACAAGAAGCTGTCAGCCAGCACAGACCAAACATTGATTGGAGACAGGCTGTGAGGCACATGCGGTTTTAAGTGCAGAGAAATGCTGACTTTCTAAAAGTGGCATTTCTAAAATAGTAATATTAAATCCAACCTCAACAATAAGCAGGAATGTCTATTACCATTCTGGCCTGGTTACTTCTTAAAGTATATGAGGGCAGTCCTAATGCTAGTCTATGAAAGGAGCAGGCCTCACAGTAGTGGAAAACGAATTTAGGAATTTTCCATTACCACGACATAAAACATATATGTAAATTTCCTGACCCAAGGGTAGGTCGCTCCCCCTGCCGCTGCAGCTCCTCCAGCTCCTCCAGCCCAGGTTCCTGAGACCTCCTAGCAAGCCCAGCTACCTCGCAGTAAGTACACCCCCCCACCGCCCAGCCCCTCGCCCTGCCCCGCGCTACTCACCCTCTCCCCTGCTTCTTTTCTTCTTCTCTGTTCTTCCTCTGCGCTCTTCTTCTGTAGTATTCTTCTGTACTCTTCTTTCCCTCCTGCTCCCCGTCTTCTGTCTTCATCTGTGTGCTTCTCTCTCTCTCCTTTCCACCGCGACCTGCGTGTGCCTCTTCTTCTCTGTCCCTCTTCTTGGCTCTTTCCTCTGCTGCTCGTCGCTCCTCTTCTTCTTCACCTTCTTCTGTATTCTTCTGTCTTCTGCGCTCCTCTTCTTCACCTTCACCTTCTTTTGTATTTTTCTGTCTTCTGCGCTCCTCGTCTTCTTTACCTTCTTCTGTATTCTTCTGTCTTCTGTTCTTCTGCTCCTCTTCTTCTTTACCTTCTTCTGTGGTCTTCTGTCTTCTGTTCTTCGGCTCCTCTTCTTCTTTACCTTCTTCTGTGGTCTTCTGTCTTCTGTTCTTCGGCTCCTCTTCGGCTCTCTTCTTCTTTTACCTGCTCCCTGGTTCTTCCCGCGCCTGTCCTCCTGCTCCTGTCTCGTCTCTCTCCCTCACTCGCCTCCCCCTCTGTATCACCCCTATCTGTCTCCCTCACTCACTCACCACCTCCTCCTATCTACCTATCTACCTATCTCTCTATCTTTCCCCTCACTCTCCACCCCCTCTGTAACCACCCCTATCTTCCTATCCTTTCACTCTACCTCTCACCCACCTCTACAACCCCCCCTCCCATATCTTCCCAACCTTCCTCCTATCTCTCTTCCTAAACTCTTCCTAAACTCACCCCCCACCACCCTTAACTCCCCCTCCCCCATCTCTTCTCCCCTCTACCTGTCCCCCCTCCCTCTGCTTTCTCGCCGCCATATCCTGCACGCCCCCGCCCCCCAGCTCCCATTCGTCGCCCCACTCCCGTCCTCCGCCCCCAGCTGACCCCTCCCCCCCTCCTCCCTCTTATGGCGGCCGCTGCGCGACAGTGGTAGCGACCCTTGACCCAAGGGTAGGTCGCTCCCCCTGCCGCTGCAGCTCCTCCAGCTCCTCCAGCCCAGGTTCCTGAGACCTCCTAGCAAGCCCAGCTACCTCGCAGTAATTTTCCTCCCACCGCCCAGCCCCTCGCCCTGTCCCGCGCTACTCACCCTCTCCCCTGCTTCTTTTCTTCTTCTCTGTTCTTCCTCTGCGCTCTTCTTCTGTAGTCTTCTTCTGTACTCTTCTTTCCCTCCTGCTCCCCGTCTTCTGGCTTCATCTGTGTGCTTCTCTCTCTCTCCTTTGCACCGCGACCTGCGTGTGCCTCTTCTTCTCTGTCCCTCTTCTTTGCTCTTTCCTATGCTGCTCGTCGCTCCTCTTCTTCTTCACCTTCTTCTGTATTCTTCGGTCTTCTGCGCTCCTCTTCTTCACCTTCACCTTCTTCTGTATTCTTCTGTCTTCTGTTCTTCGGCTCCTCTTCTTCTTTACCTTCTTCTGTGGTCTTCTGTCTTCTGTTCTTCGGCTCCTCTTCTTCTTTACCTTCTTCTGTGGTCTTCTGTCTTCTGTTCTTCGGCTCCTCTTCTTCTTTTACCTGCTCCCTGGTTCTTCCTTGCCCTGTCCTCCTGCTCCTGTCTCGTCTCTCTCCCTCACTTGCCTCCCCCTCTGTATCACCCCTATCTGTCTCCCTCACTCACCACCTCCTCCTATCTACCTATCTACCTATCTCTCTATCTTTCCCCCTCACTCGCCACCCCCTCTGTAACCACCCCTATCTTCCTATCCTATCACTCTACCTCTCACCCTCACCCACCTCTACAACCCCCCCCCCCTATCTTCCCAACCTTCCTCCTATCTCTCTTCCTAAACTCTTCCTAAACTCACCCCCCACCACCCTTAACTCCCCCTCCCCCATCTCTTCTCCCCTCTACCTGTCCCCCCTCCCTCTGCTTTCCCGCCGCCATATCCTGCACGCCCCCGCCCCCCAGCTCCCATTCATCGCCCCACTCCCGTCCCCCGCCCCCAGCTGACCCCTTCCCCCCCTCCTCCCTCTTATGGGGGCCGCTGCGCGACAGTGGTAGCGACCCTTGACCCAAGGGTAGGTCGCTCCCCCTGCCGCTGCAGCTCCTCCAGCTCCTCCAGCCCAGGTTCCTGAGACCTCCTAGCAAGCCCAGCTACCTCGCAGTAAGTACACCCCCCCACCGCCCAGCCCCTCGCCCTGCCCCGCGCTACTCACCCTCTCCCCTGCTTCTTTTCTTCTTCTCTGTTCTTCCTCTGCGCTCTTCTTCTGCAGTCTTCTTCTGTACTCTTCTTTCCCTCCTGCTCCCAGTCTTCTGTCTTCATCTGTGTGCTTCTCTCTCTCTCCTTTCCACCGCAACCTGCGTGTGCCTCTTCTTCTCCGTCCCTCTTCTTGGATCTTTCCTCTGCTGCTCGTCGCTCCTCTTCTTCACCTTCTTCTGTATTCTTCTGTCTTCTGCGCTCCTCTTCTTCACCTTCACTTTCTTCTGTATTTTTCTGTCTTCTGCGCTCCTCGTCTTCTTTACCTTCTTCTGTATTCTTCTGTCTTCTGTTCTTCGGCTCCTCTTCTTCTTTACCTTCTTCTGTGGTCTTCTGTCTTCTGTTCTTCGGCTCAGTAAGTACCCCCCCCCCCACCACCCAGCACCTCGCCCTGCCCCGCGCTACTCACCCTCTCCCCTGCTTCTTTTCTTCTTCTCTGTTCTTCCTCTGCGCTCTTCTTCTGTAGTCTTCTTCTGTACTCTTCTTTCCCTCCTGCTCCCCGTCTTCTGTCTTCATCTGTGTGCTTCTCTCTCTCTCCTTTGCACCGCGACCTGCGTGTGCCTCTTCTTCTCTGTCCCTCTTCTTGGCTCTTTCCTCTGCTGCTCGTCGCTCCTCTTCTTCTTCACCTTCTTCTGTATTCTTCTGTCTTCTGCGCTCCTCTTCTTCACCTTCACCTTCTTCTGTATTTTTCTGAGTTCTGTTCTTCGGCTCCTCGTCTTCTTTACCTTCTTCTGTGGTCTTCTGTCTTCTGTTCTTCGGCTCCTCTTCTTCTTTACCTTCTTCTGTGGTCTTCTGTCTTCTGTTCTTCAGCTCCTCTTCGGCTCCTCTTCTTCTTTTACCTGCTCCCTGGTTCTTCCCGCGCCTGTCCTCCTGCTCCTGTCTCGTCTCTCTCCCTCACTCGCCTCCCCTTCTGTATCACCCCTATCTACCTATCTCTCTATCTGTCTCCCTCACTCACTCACCACCTCTGAAACCACCCCTATCTTCCTATCCTTTCATCCAACCTCTCACCCTCACCCACCTCTACAACCCCCCTCCTCTATCTTCCCAACCTTCCTCCTATCTCTCTTCCTAAACTCTTCCTAAACTCACCCCCACCACCCTTAACCCCCCTCCCCATGTCTTCTCCCCTCTACCTGTCCCCCCTCCCTCCTCTTTCCCGCCGCCACCTCCTGCACGCCCCTGCCCCCTAGCTCCCATTCGTCGCCCCACTCCCGTCCCCCGCCCCCAGCTGACCCCTCCCCCCCTCCCTTTTATGGCGGCCGCTGCGTGACAGTGGTAGCGACCCTTGACCCAAGGGTAGGTCGCTCCCCCTACCGCTGCAGCTACTCCAGCTACTCCAGCCCAGGTTCTTGAGACCTCCTAGCAAGCCCAGCTACCTCGCAGTAAGTACCCCCCCACCGCCCAGCCCCTCGCCCTGCCCCGCGCTACTCACCCTCTCCCCTGCTTCTTTTCTTCTTCTCTGTTCTTCCTCTGCACTCTTCTTCTGTAGTCTTCTTCTGTACTCTTCTTTCCCTCCTGCTCCCCGTCTTCTGTCTTCATCTGTGTGCTTCTCTCTCTCTCTCCTTTCCACCGTGACCTGCGTGTGCCTCTTCTTCTCTGTCCCTCTTCTTGGCTCTTTCCTCTGCTGCTCGTCACTCCTCTTCTTCTTCACCTTCTTCTGTATTCTTCTGTCTTCTGCGCTCCTCGTCTTCTTTACCTTCTTATGTATTCTTCTGTCTTCTGTTCTTCGGCTCCTCTTCTTCTTTACCTTCTTCTGTGGTCTTCTGTCTTCTGTTCTTCGGCTCCTCTTCTTCTTTACCTTCTTCTGTGGTCTTCTGTCTTCTGTTCTTCGGCTCCTCTTCGGCTCCTCTTCTTCTTTTACCTGCTCCCTGGTTCTTCCCGCACCTGTCCTCCTGCTCCTGTCTCGTCTCTCTCCCTCACTCCCCTCCCCCTCTGTATCACCCCTATCTACCTATCTCTCTATCTGTCTCCCTCACTCACCACCTCCTCCTATCATCCTATCTACCTATCTCTCTATCTTTCCCCCTCACTCGCCACCCCCTCTGTAACCACCCCTATCTTCCTATCCTTTCACTCTACCTCTCACCCTCACCCACCTCTACAACCCCCCCTCCCCTATCTTCCCAACCTTCCTCCTATCTCTCTTCCTAAACTCTTCCTAAACTCACCCCCACCACCCTTAACCCCCTCCCCATCTCTTCTCCCCTCTACCTGTCCCCCCTCCCTCCGCTTTCCCGCTGCCACCTCCTGCACGCCCCCGCCCCCCAGCTCCCATTCGTCGCCCCACTCCCGTCCCCCACCCCCAGCTGACCCCTCCCCCCCTCCTCCCTCTTATGGCGCCCGCTGCGCGACAGTGGTAGCGACCCTTGACCCAAGGGTAGGTCGCTCCCCCTGCCGCTGCAGCTCCTCCAGCTCCTCCAGCCCAGGTTCCTGAGACCTCCTAGCAACCCCAGCTACCTCGCAGTAATTTACCCCCCACCGCCCAGCCCCTCGCCCTGTCCCGCGCTACTCACCCTCTCCCCTGCTTCTTTTCTTCTTCTCTGTTCTTCCTCTGCGCTCTTCTTCTGTAGTCTTCTTCTGTACTCTTCTTTCCCTCCTGCTCCCCGTCTTCTGTCTTCATCTGTGTGCTTCTCTCTCTCTCCTTTGCACCGCGACCTGCGTGTGCCTCTTCTTCTCTGTCCCTCTTCTTTGCTCTTTCCTCTGCTGCTCGTCGCTCCTCTTCTTCTTCACCTTCTTCTGTATTCTTCTGTCTTCTGCGCTCCTCTTCTTCACCTTCACCTTCTTCTGTATTTTTCTGTCTTCTGCGCTCCTCGTCTTCTTTACCTTCTTCTGTATTCTTCTGTCTTCTGTTCTTCGGCTCCTCTTCTTCTTTACCTTCTTCTGTGGTCTTCTGTTCTTCGGCTCCTCTTCTTCTTTTACCTGCTCCGTGGTTCTTCCCGCGCCTGTCCTCCTGCTCCTGTCTCGTCTCTCTCCCTCACTCGCCTCCCCCTCTGTATCACCCCTTTCTGTCTCCCTCACTCACCACCTCCTCCTATCTACCTATCTACCTATCTCTCTATCTTTCCCCCTCACTCGCCACCCCCTCTGTAACCACCCCTATCTTCCTATCCTTTCACTCTACCTCTCACCCTCACCCACCTCTACAACCCCCCCTCCCCTATCTCCCCAACCTTCCTCCTATCTCTCTTCCTAAACTCTTCCTAAACTCACCTCCCACCAGTCTTAACCCCCCCTCCCCATCTCTTCTCCCCTCTACCTGTCCCCCCTCCCTCTGCTTTCCCGCCGCCACCTCCTGCACGCCCCCGCCCCCCAGCTCCCATTCGTCGCCCCACTCCCGTCCCCCGCCCCCAGCTGACCCCTCCCCCCCTCCTCCCTCTTATGGCGGCCGCTGCGCGACAGTGGTAGCGACCCTTGACCCAAGGGTAGGTCGCTCCCCCTACCGCTGCAGCTCCTCCAGCTCCTCCAGCCCAGGTTCCTGAGACCTCCTAGCAAGCCCAGCTACCTCGCAGTAAGTACCTCCCCCACTACCCCCCTCGCCCTGCCCCGCGCTACTCACCCTCTCCCCTGCTTCTTTTCTTCTTCTCTGTTCTTCCTCTGCGCTCTTCTTCTGTAGTCTTCTTCTGTACTCTTCTTTCCCTCCTGCTCCCCGTCTTCTGTCTTCATCTGTGTGCTTCTCTCTCTCTCCTTTGCACCGCGACCTGCATGTGCCTCTTCTTCTCTGTCCCTCTTCTTAGCTCTTTCCTCTGCTGCTCGTCGCTCCTCTTCTTCTTCACCTTCTTCTGTATTCTTCTGTCTTCTGCGCTCCTCTTCTTCACCTTCACCTTCTTCTGTATTTTTCTGTCTTCTGCGCTCCCCGTCTTCTTTACCTTCTTCTGTATTCTTCTGTCTTCTGTTCGTCGGCTCCTCTTCTTCTTTACCTTCTTCTGTGTCTTCTGTCTTCTGTTCTTCGGCTCCTCTTCTTCTTTACCTTCTTCTGTGGTCTTCTGTCTTCGGTTCTTCGGCTCTTCTTCGGCTCCTCTTCGGCTCCTCTTCTTCTTTTACCTGCTCCCTGGTTCTTCCCGCGCCTGTCCTCCTTCTCATGTCTCGTCTCTCTCCCTCACTCGCCTCCCCCTCTGTATCACACCTATCTGTCTCCCTCACTCACCACCTCCTCCTATCTACCTATCTACCTATCTCTCTATCTTTCCCCCTTACTCGCCACCCCCTCTGTAATCACCCCTATCTTCCTATCCTTTCACTCTACCTCTCACCCTCACCCACCTCACCCACCTCTACAACCCCCACTCCCCTATATTCCCAACCTTCCTCCTATCTCTCTTCCTAAACTCACCCCCCACAACCCTTAACCCCCCTCCACCATTTCTTCTCCCCTCTACCTGTCCCCCCTCCCTCCGCTTTCCCGCCGCCACCTCCTGCACGGCCCGCCCCCCATCTCCCATTCGTCGCCCCACTCCCGTCCCCCGCCCCCAGCTGACTCCTCCCCCCCCTCCTTCCTCTTATGGCGGCCGCTGAGCGACAGTGGTAGCGACCCTTGACCCAAGGGTAGGTCGCTCCCCCTGCAGCTGCAGCTCCTCCAGCTCCTCCAGACCAGGTTCCTGAGACCTCCTAGCAAGCCCAGCTACCTCGCAGTAAGTACCCCCCCCACCGCCCAGCCCCTCGCCCTGCCCCGCGCTACTCACCCTCTCCCCTGCTTCTTTTCTTCTTCTCTGTTCTTCCTCTGCGCTCTTCTTCTGTAGTCTTCTTCTGTACTCTTCTTTCCCTCCTGCTCCCCGTCTTCTGTCTTCATCTGTGTGCTTCTCTCTCTCTCTCCTTTCCACCGCGACCTGCGTGTGCCTCTTCTTCTCTGTCCCTCTTCTTGGCTCTTTCCTCTGCTGCTCGTCACTCCTCTTCTTCTTCACCTTCTTCTGTATTCTTCTGTCTTCTGCGCTCCTCTTCTTCACCTTCACCTTCTTCTGTATTTTTCTGTCTTCTGCGCTCCTCGTCTTCTTTACCTTCTTCTGTATTCTTCTGTCTTCTGTTCTTCGGCTCCTCTTCTTCTTTACCTTCTTCTGTGGTCTTCTGTCTTCTGTTCTTCGGCTCCTCTTCTTCTTTACCTTCTTCTGTGGTCTTCTGTCTTCTGTTCTTCGGCTCCTCTTCGGCTCCTCTTCTTCTTTTACCTGCTCCCTGGTTCTTCCCGCGCCTGTCCTCCTGCTCCTGTCTCGTCTCTCTCCCTCACTCGCCTCCCCCTCTGTATCACCCCTATCTACCTATCTCTCTATCTGTCTCCCTCACTCACCACCTCCTCCTATCTACCTATCTACCTATCTCTCTATCTTTCCCCCTCACTCGCCACCCCCTCTGTAACCACCCCTATCTCACTATCCTTTCACTCTACCTCTCACCCTCACCCACCTCTACAACCCCCCCTCCCCTATCTTCCCAACCTTCCTCCTATCTCTCTTCCTAAACTCTTCCTAAACTCACCCCCCACCACACTTAACCCCCATCCCCCATCTATTCTCCCCTCTACCTGTCCCCCCTCCCTCCGCTTTCCTGCCGCCACCTCCTGCACGCCCCGTCCCCCAGCTCCCATTCATCGCCCCACTCCTGTCCCCCGCCCCCAGCTGACCCTTCCCCCCCTCCTCCCTCTTATGGCGGCCGCTGCGCGACCGTGTGCAGCGGGCGCGCCGCTGGCGCACCAAAGGCAAGCCCGTTTGCACCTGGCCCGCGCCCAGCGCCACGACCCCTGGTCCTCAGCACTCCCAAACCCTGCTGCACCGCTACGACCCCACCACCCTCCACGCCCTCAACCCAGGGCGCTCCAGCACCTGCTTCCAAGCTAACCCGAAACGTACCCATGGACCTTTCGCATGTCACACCTGCAAACGTATCTTCCACCACGAAACTACCACAACCACCAGCCCACGCTCCATCAACCACCTCAAATGCATCCTGGTCAACGCGCGATCTGTCCACAAGAACGTCGTTGAACTCTGGGACCTCCTGGACTCCACAGCACCAGACGTCGCCTTTATCATGAAGACCTGGATGAACGCCTCTTCGGCCCCCTACATCGCCATAGCCATCCCCGAAGGCTACAAGATTTCCAGGAAAGACCGCACCAACCAAGTAGGAGGAGGAATCGCCATCGTCTTCAAAGACTCCATCAGCGTCACCACCTCCACCGAAGACACCCCCCTCGCCGCCGAGCACCTGCACTTCCAGATCCGCACTGACCCCAGGACCACCCTCAGAGGATCACTCATCTATCGCCCCCGGACCGCTCGCCCTTTTCAGCGACTCCATCACCGACTTCATCTCCCCGCACGCCCTCGCCTCGCCAGACTATATCCTCCTCGGCGACCTCAACCTCCATCTAGAGCAGAACAACAACCCCAACACCACCGCCCTGCTCGACAACCTCGCCAACCTCGGCCTCAAGCAACTGGTGAACACCCCCATCCACATCGCCGGACACACGCTTGACCCCATCTTCTCTGCCAGCAAACACGTTTCCTTCAGCCACGCCTCCGCTCTACACTGGACCGACCACAGCTGTGTAAACTTCACCTTCCGACGCGAGCCCCCCCACTTCCGCACTCAACCCATCCCTCGTTGACAGTGGAACAAAATCCCCGAAGAACAGCTTTTCTCCACGCTCATCGACAACCAACCTACCTTCACCACCGACCCCAACGACGCAGCCCTCAGCCTCACGAACTGGATCACCAACTGCGCAGACAACCTTGCTCCCCTCAAACACCTTTCAAGACAGGCCAACACCAAAAAACCTCACTGGTTCTCTGACACCCTTAAAGAATCAAAGAAAACCTGTTGCGCCCTCGAGAAAGCCTGGCGTAAGAACCACACCGCTGACAACATGACCGCCCTCAAGAACGCCACCCGCGAACACCACCACCTGATCCGCGTAGCCAAAAGGAATTTCTTCACTGATAGACTGGACAAAAACAGCCACAACAGCAGAGAACTCTTCAGCATCGTAAAAGAGTTCTCCAACCCCAACGCCAACGCCAACGCCATCACGCCCTCACAAGACCTGTGCAACTCCCTCGCCACCTTCTTCCATCGTAAGATTACCGACCTTCACGACAGCTTCGGACACCAGACCCAGCCGACCAACACTGAACCCACACCCCCAGCCATCACCCTCAACGCCTGGGCCCACATCAACACAGAAGAAACCAAAACCACCATGAACTCAATCCACTCCGGCGCCCCCTCGGACCCCTTCCCACACTTCATCTTCAACAAAGCCGACGACATCATCGCCCCGCACCTCCAGACCATCATCAACTCCTCTTTTTCGTCTGCTACCTTCCCCGAAAGCTGGAAACACGCCGAAGTCAACGCCCTACTAAAGAAACCTACGGCTGACCCAAGCGACCTGAAGAACTTCCGCCCCATCTCGCTCCTCCCCTTCCCTGCCAAAGTCATAGAGAAGACCGTCAACAAACAGCTTACCAACTTCCTTGAAGACAACAACCTTCTCGACCCCTCACAATCCGGATTCCGAGCCAACCACAGCACTGAAACCGCCCTCATCTCAGTCACAGACGACATCAGAACCCTGATGGACACCGGTGAAACAGTCGCCCTCATCCTCCTCGACCTCTCGGCTGCCTTCGATACCGTCTGTCACCGCACCCTAATAACCCGCCTCCGCTCCCCCGGTATCCAAGGCAAGGCCCTGGACTGGATCGCCTCCTTCCTCTCCAACCGCTCTCAAAGAGTCTACCTCCCACCTTTTAGCTCAGACCCCACCGAGATCATCTGTGGCGTCCCTCAAGGCTCCTCGCTCAGCCCGACACTCTTCAATGTCTACATGAGCCCCCTAGCCGACATCGTACGCAAGCACAGCATCATCATCACCTCCTACGACCGACGACACTCAACTTATACTTTACCTCACCAAGGACCCCGCCAGCGCAAAGACCAACTTGCAAGATGGTATGAAGGACGTCGCAGATTGGATGAGGCTCAGCCGTCTGAAACTGAACTCAGACAAAACGGAAGTCCTCATCCTCGGCAACACCCTGACCGCATGGGACAACTCCTGGTGGCCCACGGCCCTTGGCACCGCACCGACCCCCTCAGACCACGCTCGCAACCTCGGCTTCATCTTGGACCCTCTTCTCACCATGTCCAAATAAGCCAACGCCGTGTCCTCCTCCTGCTTCCTCACCCTCCGCATGCTCCGTAAGATCTTCCGCTGGATCCCCGCCGACACCAGAAAGACCGTGACCCACGCCCTCGTCACCAGCTGCCTGGACTACGGCAGCTCCCTTTATGCTGGGACCACCGCAAAACTCCAGAAACGTCTGCAACGTATTCAAAACGCCTCCGCCCGCCTCATCCTCGACATACCCCGCAACAGCCACATCTCCGCCCACCTGAGACACCTGCATTGGCTCCCCGTCAGCAAAAGGATCACCCACGCACACAAAGCCCTCCACAACAAGGGACCAGAATACCTCAACCGACGCCTCAGCTTCTACGCCCCCACCCGTCTCCTCCGCTCCACCAGCCTCGCTCTCGCCGCCGTCCCTCGCATCCGCCGCTCCACAGTGGGTGGGAGGTCCTTCTCCTACCTGGCGGCCAAGACTTGGAACACCCTCCCCACCAGCCTCAGGCCACCCAGGACCACTCCGTATTCCGGAGACTCCTCAAGACCTGGCTCTTCGAGCAGCAGTAACCCCCTTCCCCCTAGCGCCTTGAGACCCGCACGGGTGAGTAGCGCGCTTTATAAATGTTAATGATTTGATTTTGATTTGTCTTTTACCTACATAGCACCCTGCCCTATTAGTTACCTAGGGTCAGCCTTAGGGGTGACTTATAAGTAGGAAAAGGGGAGTTTAAGGTTTTGCAATTACATTTACATGCCAAGTCAAACTGGCAGTGAAACTGCACACACTGCCTGAGACATGGTTAAGGGACTACTTTTGTGGGTGGCACAATCAGTGCTGCAGGCCCACTAGTAGCATTTAATTTACAGGCCCTGGGCACATGTAGTGCATGTTACTAGGGACTTATAAGTAAATCAAATATGCCAATTGGGGATGAACCAATGTTACCATGTTTAAGGGAGAGAGCATATGCACCTGGGCACCAGTTAGCAATGGTAAAGTGCGCAGAGTCCTAAAACCAGCAAAAACAGCATCAGAGAAGTGGAAGGAGGGAGGCAAAAAGTTGGGGGATGACCACCCTAAGGCTGTCAGGTCTAACAGGGCAGACCTGTCAACCTCATCCTGCTTGACGTTTCAGTGGCCTTTGGCACAGTCTTCCATTCTACTCTCCTGGAAAATCTTCACCTATCTGACATTTGTCTTAATGTTCTGTCTTGGTTCTCCTCTTTCCTGTCCTCTTACACTCAAACTATATACCTTCCCCTTTCAATGCTGGTACTACTATATGTACATGTGAAGCCACAGAATTCCACCCTCAGTTCTACACTATTTAATCTGTTTATTTCTTTGTTAGTCTCTCTGGTGACATCATTTGTGTTTGAGATTCTGTCCTATACCAGTGATACTCATGATGTCATCTCCATTTCTCATAACTATTAGACCCAGATGAAGTTCCAAGCTTGTTTGTGCGTGGATGCCTCCTGGATGCATCATAACAGCCTTAGGCTGAACAGAGACTAGAACACGGTAATCATGTTTATTAAATCGTCCTTTGTCTGGTCCTCTGCTTGGGGGCTTGTGGATCTTGGTGACACACGTCTTCCAGCAGAATCAGGAAAGAATCTTGAAAACAAAAGTGCCCATGACCTAGCCATGACTTCCCAAGTTACCAGAGTATCCACCACTTGTTTTCACCTTCTGAAAATGTTTTTATCCAACCAAGCTGATATCTCTGATTATATTAAGGATCTGGATTAGCTCCCTGTCTATGACCCAATCATTGAGGTCTTCATGATTCCGGCCCTTACATTCTGAGGTGCAATTTACCTTATTCCCCTTCCCACTCTCTGCATTTTTCAGAATTCCATCCATGGTAGTGACTCACATTAAACACTCTAAAATTGGTGGTCAGTCCTACTTATATTTGGGACAAAACTGCCTGTGTATCTCTGCTCACTGTCCAACTGCCTAACTGGAACAACTTTACAGATGACTTTCCACCCCCAGGAGTAAGGATAAAACTGGCAGACTTGCACCCCACCTTAGATCGCTACAAGGAATACAACAAGAAGGAATGTCCTGCTGGACCCTTGACCTGCACTTTGACACTGCACTCTGAAGGATTACACTAGCTGCAACACTAAAGGGACTTTACCTGTCTTCAACTGCATCAAAAAGGTATTCCCTGTTTGCTACAGGTAGAAAATAGCTGACCAGTGTCCCCTGCATCATGCCCTGAAGAAAGTGACCAGCTGACCAGTGGTCATTTTTGGAATTTAGCAAGGTGCATTTTGGGAGTTGGAATCTGAACCCTCAACGAGCAACTCAGAGCTTCTGGACCCTTGTGGTGAGTTGTGGACTCCTAAAGGACCTTCAAAGACTTTCTTGAAGATCCAAAAGTTTGGAGAAGTTTGGAGCAACTTTGGAAAAAACTTCATAAGTGGACCGACCCAACGTCGTGAGTCAAGCCGGCTTACATCAACTGTGACCGGCCTGACTTGCAGATTCGTCCTGCTGAAGAGCTCCAGAGCCCTGACTTCCAGGACTTCACCGGGGGCTCGTGAAAAGGCAATCCAATGACGTTGACTTGAAATTGGCTTGCTGTGTAGGGTCGTCCTTCGTCGGAGAGAAAAAGCTCCAAAAAAGCTTCTAAGTCCAAACATAAAACATTGACCAAGGATTCCCGCTCAGTGTATCCGAAGTGAGCTCCAAGGAGGTCGGCTTCAATTTCAATTTCATCCCAGATGAAGATTTTCATCACACAAAATCATCTAAGTCTGAACGTAGAATCCTTTACCAAGGTCTCCAGCGACATGTATCCGAAGAGGGCTCCAAGGAGGTCGGATCCGACTTTTGACTTTGTCCATGTGAAGAAAATCTTCAAGAAAAAGAATACGGGGCATATTTATAATCCACTAGCACCGCCTTGCGCCACATTAGCATCACGTTAATGTGCCCAATGAGGCCGAAATCCTCATGCCGTATTTACATAGTGGCACATTGCATGCATTGCGCCACTCTGTAACCCTTTAAGATACATTATGCCTGCACCAGGCATATTGTATGCAAAGGGGGTGTTCCCCTGTTAGGGGGGCCAAAACAATGGTGCAAGGATATCTGTTAGATTTCCTTGCACCATTTTTTACAGCACTTTTAACGCCTACTCAGAGCAGGCATTAAAAGGGGGCTTCCATTATTTAGAATGGGCTTGGCTCTTCTCCTGCAGAGTGCATCAATAGCGCCATGAAAAATGAAGTGATTGCCCCTACCCTGTGCCATGGTGTGCCATATTTGAAATACAGCACACACATGGTGGGGTAGAGGGGCAATAAGGGGCGCAGGGAAAGTGGCGCTGCACTCAGTGCAGCACTACTTTCAATAAATATGCCCCGAAGTCTGAAGGTAAAACTTTGGGTGAGGCCTCCCGCTCAGTGTAGCCGAGCATGGCTCCATCGTATTTAGCCTCAAATTTTTTCTTTGTCCCAGTTGAGTGCGACCAGACGTCCAGATTGGCGCTTTTAGTTTCTACGTGCTAAAAAACATTTAATCGTTAGAAATTCATTTCTCCAGTTCCCTTTATTGGATTTTTGTCATTTTACTGTCATTTTAAAGATTAAATTATAATCTATTTGTATAAATTGTTGTTGGATTTTAATTGTGTTGAACTTATTTACTGTCTTGTGATTTTTAAGTGCTTTACACACCTGTCTCCTAAGTTAAGCCTAACTGCTTGTTGCCCATCTCCCAAGGGTTGAGCTGGGATTAATTTTTTGAGACCTGACTGGAACTAGAGGGGGCTTGTGGCCTATTGCTAAGTATAAGTACTTACCTGCCCATACCAAAAATCTTCTCTCTAACAACCATACTCTGCAAAGCTCTAAATAAATACATAAATAGACACATAATTATTTTCTCCACAACAAACTATTACGTAGACTATAGAGGTCTAGCAAAAAAACCTCACAATGTGTTCCAGACTTGCTTGTAGAAGACTCTTAGCATGTTAAGGAAACTTTCATATGAGATCTGGAAACATACTCCTGCTTAGGGTGTACATTCCCCAGGCTTCCTTAGGAACCAGTTTTGGAGTACCACCACACCAGTTATAGCTCCTGGGGCCACATCAGAAGTAGTGGAGTCAAGCCGGGTAAATACCCATGGGTAGGTCATGACAGATGGATTGAAGGGGTGAATTATTAAGGCTGGGTCAATGTGGTATAGAAAATCCAAGGGGATGAGTTACTGGTCCTGAGATGTCAAGATATCAAGGAGTGTTTCACCCTCCTGCTCCTTCCATGCAAATGAAAGCCACCTTGAGGAAAGAACAGCCACCAGCTTGGCATCAAGGTAAAAATCAGGCAGCAGGTCAACCACAGATGTAAAAGTAATGCCTTCTTCAAAGCACAAGTGGTGTGGTTTTTCATCTGACAAACCTGAAACCAGGACTCCTTTTTTGGATAGATCTGATTCACAAACCCATAGTAGGTTCCCTGTTGCAATTACCATACCCAATAATAGAACTAGAAACTCACAGTAATTGGAATAAAATCCAACCTTTTTCCCCTCTTGCCCTGTTGAAATTTTTTTCCAAGACCTGGTTTAAAATCTCACTGATGCACTGATTGCCTTGGGGTCATTAGTTCTCAGAGACATGTGCTGCTGGAACTCTTAGCTGTCCCAGACACAGATGATTAGGCAATTCTTATCCACACTCTGGCGTCTTAAATGCGTCTCACTGTCAATGTCCTTCAGTAGTTTTCCTCCTACCTTTCCAAACAATACCAGTTGGTTCACAGGGAGACTTCGGGGGTCATTCTGACCCCGGCGGTCATGGACCGCCGGGGCAAGGGTTGGCGGGAGCACCGCCAACAGGCTGGCGGTGCCCCGCAGGGCATTCTGACTGCGGTCAGAAGAGGAAAACCGGCGGTCTGCCGCCGGTTTTCCGCTGCCCAAAAGAATCCTCCATGGCGGCGCAGCTCGCTGCGCCGCCATGGGGATTCTGACACCCCATACCGCCATCCTGTTCCTGGCGGCTCTGCCGCCAGGAACAGGATGGCGGTATGGGGTGTCGTGGGGCCCCTGGGGGCCCCTGCAGTGCCCATGCCAATGGCATGGGCACTGCAGGGGCTCCCGTAAGAGGGCCCCACTTTGAATTTCACTGTCTGCATTGCAGACAGTGAAATTCGCGACGGGTGCAACTGCACCCGTCGCACCTTCCCACTCCGCCGGCTCCATTCAGAGCCGGCGTCCTCGTGGGAAGGTTGTTTTCCACTGGGCTGGCGGGCGGCCTTTTGGCGGTCGCCCGCCAGCCCAGTGGAAAACCCAGAATCACCGCAGCGGTCTTACGACCGCGGTGCGGTATTCTGGAGGGGGGAACTCTGGCGGGCGGCCTCCGCCGCCCGCCAGAGTTAGAATCACCCCCTTCATGTCCCAAAAAATCATACTGTCTACTGTCATCTTCAAATTCTACATGGAACCCCTTGGGGCTCTACTCACATATTGTTTTAAATTTGAGCCATCTAAGAACACTTCATTTAATGGCATGTTAATTTATCGGTCTTGGGGTCCTACGGCCATTTTGGGCAATCTGTGAGCACACTCATGGAATCATGCCTGCATCTGTTTCATTTGACTGTTTTAGGTGATTTCAGTTTTTACCTAGAGACTCTGGCTGACAAAGACACGGAACACCTAATTGATAATATGCTAAGCTTTGACCTCTAACAAAGGGTCCTTACTTCCACCCATCCAGCTGGTCACACTCTTGATGGTATGTCTGCCAATCAATCAATCAGGGATTTGTAAAGCGCACTACTCACCCGTGAGGGTCTCAAGGCAAGGAGGGGGAAGAAGGTGGGGGGGTGCTGCAACTGCCCAAACAGCCAGGTCTTGAGAAGTTTCCTGAAGGTAAGTAGGTCTTTGGTCTGGTGCAGGTGCAGGTGGGTGGGAAGAGTGTTCCATGTTTTGGTGGTGTGGTGCGAGCATGATCTATCACCGGTTGTAGTTCTGCGGACGCGTGGGATGGTTGCAAGGGTAATGTTGACGGAGCGGAGATGCCGGGTCGGGTGTAGAAGGAGAGTCGCCTGTTGAGGTATTCTGGTCCGGTGTTGTGCAGTGCTTTGTGAGCGTGGGTGAGGTGTTTGAAGTTGATTCTCTTGTTGACTGGGAGCCAGTTCAGGTTTTTCAGGTAGTCTGTGATGTGGCAGGGGATGTCCAGGGTGAGGCATGTGGAGGCGTTCTGGATGCGTTGCAGTCTCTTCTGGAGTTTGGCCGTGGTTCGGTGTTGAACGCGTGGTTCTGATGTTGTTGGTGGCGGCAATGAAGGCGGTTTCGGTGCTGTGGTTGCTTCGGAATCCAGATTGGGAAGGGTCCAGGGTCCGGTTCTCCTCTAGGAAGCGGGTTAGTTGTCTGTTGACAACCTTCTTGATGACTTTTGTTGGGGAGGGGAGCATGGAGATATGCTGGAAGTTCTTGAGGTCCTTTGGGTCTGCCTTGGGTTTTTTGAGGAGGGCGTTGATCTTGGTGTATCCAAAACTCAATGATTTTACTCCTTTGACAGTAGAGTCAGTAACAAAATTAATTGATCTAACTACATCTAGTACGCTGTCAGAATCCTGCCGTCTTAGAATTTTTCAACTTGTTCCAGAGACAACAACCTCACACCCAACCATGCTCTGAAACAGTATGGTCAAAACGGGACACTTTCCAAGAGCCTGGAAAAAGAATTCTGTTCTACCGATAGAAGAGGAACCTTTGCTCAAGAGAGCCAACAACTCCTCTCTTTTTTGTATCCACTCTGCGGCTGACATGGTCACACCATAAAGTAATCTGTTTCCATGAAGATTCCTAGTAAAACAGCATTAGGTTGTAATCCTTCCTAAACAATTAAATCACAAGCCTGGCACAAAATTGAATGAAATGAGCTGAAAGAAACTTTGCTAAATACTCAAGCAAGTTTGGTCAAAGATTCAGATCTAGCAATGCATGTTATACCAGTTGGATCGATAAAGCTGTGGATTGGCTAGCCTTTCTAAAAATTCATAAAAACACAGAAGTAAACCATCACCCTGCTGGTACTCAGTTAACATACGATTCCAAAAACAAAATTGTAGGAGACAGGAACAAAAATGACGAAAATGTTAGCCCTTGCAAAGAGATAAATATAAACAATGTAGTAAAGAATATAAAGCTATGATTATGGCTACAAAATCTACCTACTTTACTGATAAAGTAAAAACTGCTAAACATTCGACTAAAGAACTTTTAAGATGGTCAACACATTTGTAAACTTCAACAATAAAAATACATCAGGCCTTAATCAATCTTTCTGTGACAAAGTGGCAGACAATTTTCAATCAAAGTTAATTAATGTTATCACAAATTCTCACCTAACAAGCAAGTGGACCCACGTGTCTCCATGACTGAAGGCCTGTTTTTGATATCCAAAACTCAATGATTTTACCCCTTTGACAGTAAAGTCAGTAATACAATGTATTGAATTAACTACATTTAGGGGCATATTTATACTCCGTTTGCGCCGAATTTGCTTCGTTTTTTTCGACGCAAATTGGACGCAAAACTAACTCCATATTTATACTTTGGCGTTAGACGCGTCTAGCGCCAAAGTTCATGGAGTTAGCGTAATTTTTTGGCGTGAACACCTTCCTTGCGTTAATGAGATGCAAGGTAGGCGTTCCCGTCTTAAAAAATGACTCCCAGGCATGTGCGTGGTATTTATACTCCAGGACAAAAATGACGCCCGGGAGTGGGCGAGGCAAAAAAACCCACATTTGCGCCTCTTTTTAACGCCTGGGTCAGGGCAGGCGTTAAGGGACCTGTGGGCTCAGAATGAGCCCAGAGGTGCCCTCCCCTGCCCCCAGGGACACCCCCAGCCACCCTAGCCCACCACAGGAGGACACCCAAGGATGGAGGGACCCATCCCAGGGAAGAAAAGGTAAGTTGTGGTAAGTATTTTTTTAAAAAAAAATTGTGGCATAGGGGGGCCTGATTTGTGCCCCCCTACATGCCACTATGCCCAATGACCATGCCCAGGGGACAGAAGTCCCCTGGGCATGGCCATTGGGCAAGGGGGCATGACTCCTGTCTTTGCTAAGACAGGAGTCATGTTAATGGCGTCTGGGCGCCCAAAAAAACTGGCTCAAATCAGGTTAAGACGATTTTTTTGCCTCAGCCTGACTTGCCCCATTTTGGGACGCCCAAACGCCATTTTTCCCTACGCCGGCGCTGCCTGGTGTACGTCGTTTTTTTTCACGCACACCTGGCAGCGCCGGTCGGCTAACGCCGGCTAAAGCCATTCAATAAATACGGCGCCCGCATGGCGCTTCAGAATGGCGTTAGCCGGCGCTAATTTTTTTGGCGCAAAACTGCGTTAGCGCAGTTTTGCGTCAAAAAGTATAAATATGGCCCTTAGTACTCCATCAGATTCCTGCCATCTTAGAATTTTTCACCTTGTTCCAGAGACAACAACCTCACACCCTACCGTGCTCTGAAATAGTATGTTCAAAACGGGTTTCTTTCCAAGAGCCTGGAAAAAGAATTCTACCGATAGAAAAGGAACATTTGCTCAACCCACACAAAGTAAGGAGTTACTGCCTTGTTTCTCTGCTTCCTATACCAGCTAAAATAATGGCATACGCCATGACTATCGAACTCACCTCATTTTGTTCTGGTATTCAACTGATTCCTTCCAGCATGACTTCAGAGGTAATCACAGTAGTGAACCTACTCTGAGTGTAGCAAAAGAAGAGGTCAGAGCAATAGTAGACAAAAAGGGTGCCTTGTGCATTGCACACACTATTAAATTTAACATTAGAGTTTGATTTACCACTTGTTTGTTTTTCTCAGCTACCACTTACTCCTTGTCTGAACCCTCAATGTGGATCTTCATCTGAGACTGGCAGTAAGAAATGTAATAAGCTGCAAACAATAGTTTCAAAATACAAACTTATTTCGGAAGTTAGTTTTCTAAAGTCAGTAAAGAGAGTTTTAATAGTTTTGAAATATTTATTTAAATGAAGTAATATATATTTTATTTTTCAAGCATAAAGTTACAGAAACACACATAAAGGCTGTACTGAACCTCTCCCCTAATCTGTTGGTTTCTGTCTTATAGAATGTTTCAAGTTAGAATAAAAATGTCTCGAAGCCTGGGAATGTTATAAAAGAACATCAGTCTGTTACATTAACTAGAATACTCACATTTATCTATCTCATGTGCTTACAGCTATCACTCCATCCCGAAACAATGTGTTGCCTCTCTCTCAGGCACTATAAAATATCTGCAGCTGAATGAATAACTCTGTTGTATCTAATAGCTATGAATCCTAGTGGCTCTCACAACGTTTTCTACAATCAAACTTGCCCTCTTTAGCTAATGTAGTAAGCTTAGTACTGTAACTTTAAAATATTGTCTCTATCTTTCTAGCAAATGTTCTCTAATCACCTGTTACTTTCAACTCTGACAATATCTGCAGCAGAAAATGTAGTGGTCCAAAGCAAGGTCATTATGGTCTTCAATTTCTCTCTATTTTCCAACACTCTTCTTTCCTTGCTGTCCCCCAAGGACACTTTTTATAATTATATTTATTGATACATTGATTAACAAAGTTATACATTTCTGATGAGATGTTGCAGAATTAAACAGTGCTTCATTTGACGAGCAGCATGGACTTGATACTTGTACTTCTTTTCTCTTGCATTCCTTCACTTCTGCAGGAACAATTTCACACACATAAGTGTAAGGCCTACTTAACTCCAATTATTCACAATCATACAAGCAGTGAGTATTTGCTAAATACACGTCAGCACATACCAAAGCAGGTTAGTAGGTGGGTAAGGGTGTAAGAATACTGGTTCTGTTGTTTTAAGACAAGTTTGCAACATCTTTCAAGTCAAGGAGAGGATATCGAAGAAACATTTAATGGAAATATGTGGAAATCTGTGCCAGCCTAACGAGATCTGCAATTCATGCAGCACGGGTTACCTAAAGTTCCAAACATGCTTTTAAATGTTAAATCAGCAACAGTTTCTGGGCCTAGCAAACCATTCTCACATTAGTAATTAGTAATTGGATTTTAATTTTCTATTGGGGCCTTTTCAATCATAAGGCTGCATTATCCTCCTGGATTTGTCAGCGGGTTCAACACTGTCAATCACATTGGCCCTCATTACAACCCTGTTGGTCAGTGTTAAAGCGGCAGTACCACCACCAACAGGCCGGCGGAAAAAAATGAAATTACGACCACGGCGGAAACCGCCAACATAGACAGCCACTTTAACACTCCGACTGCCACGGCGGTACAAACAAACAGCGTGGCGGTAACTGGCAACAGACAGGCGGAAGGCAATGTACCACCCACCCTATCACAAGCTGCCAATCTGCCACCTTTTCCGGGACAAAACCAACGCGATCAAAAACACGGCGGAAACAGTACACAGAAGGGAAAATCACTCACCTCTCCACACCTCACAAGGAACCAGGATGCCATGGAGCCAGAACTGCAGATCCTTCCGGCGATCGTCTTCCTGCTCCTCTATCAGGAGCTCCAGAGACGGTGGCAACGACCATGGTGAGTACTGCACCTACAACACAGGGGCGGGGGAAGGAAAAAGAGAGTGACACACACATGCAACACGCAACACCCCCACCCCCACCCTCACCCACAACACCAGACACACAAATACATGCTGCAGCATTACATATACACCCCCAAACCCCCCCTTGAATAACACAAGGACAAAAGGAAATAGTTTGAACAATTGTAATCAATAAAAATCCAGTAGTCAAAACTATAAATACAACATATACAATTATGTACACGAACTACACAAGTCCGGATAGGGCGCAAATCATTGTCCGTGGAACACTGGGTCTAAAATGCATGGCCGAGGCCCGCACTAGATACCTGACTCCAAACTGAGAGAACACTGGAGGGGCATCAGATGGAAAATAAACAGGCACCTCAGGGGGAGGGGGGGCACCTCAGCCTGATGAAGGCATGACGGCATTGCTTCACAAGGGGGCTTCATGCCCATTGATGTATCCTTGGGAGTGCAAAGCCACAGTCTCTCAAGTCTTTTCCGTGGGTGGGTTGCCCACTGCATTATCCTGGGGAGTGTAAACACACAGGCCCATATTTATACTTTTTGACGCACAACTGCGCCAACGCAGTTGTGCGTCAAAATTTTTACCGCCGGCTAACGCCATTCCAACGCACCATGCGGGCGCCTTATTTATGGAATGACGTTAGCCGGCGCTGCGGACTGGTGTGCGTAAAAAAAAATGACTCACACCAGGCAGCGCCGGCGTATGGGAAAATGGGGGTTGTGCATCAAAAAATGGGGCAAGTCAGGTCTGAGGCAAAATTCAGGCCTCAAACCGGATGTGCGCCATTTTTTTTGACGCCCAACCTCCATTGACATGACTCCTGTCTTAGCAAAGACAGGAGTCATGCCCCCTTGCCCAATGGCCAGGCCCAGGGGACCTATGTCCCCTGGGCATGGTCATTGGGCATAGTGGCAAGTAGGGGGGCCCAAATCAGGCACCCCTATGCCACAAACAAAATCTGAAAAAAATTCTTACCCGAACTTACCTTTACTTCCCTGGGATGGGTCCCTCCATCCTTGGGTGTCCTCCTGGGGTGGGCAAGGGTGGTAGGGGGTGTCCCTGGGAGCAGGGGAGGGCACCTCTGGGCTCCTTCCGAGCCCACAGGTCCCTTAACGCCTGCCCTGACCCAGGCGTTAAAAAACGGCGCCCATCAGGCTGTGCGTCGTTTTTTAAGGCCCACCCCCTCCTGTGCGTCAAAATGACGTCAGAGTATAAATATGGTGCACAGGCCTTAAAGTCATTTTTTGGAAGGGAGCGCCTACCTTGCATATAATTAACGCAAGGCTGGTTCCCCCTTCCAAAAAATGACACACATGGTGGAATTTTGACGCCTGCGGGGTCGGACGTCAAATTATAAATATGGGGCAGGGTTTGCGCTGATTGTGCGTCAACATTTTTGACGCACATTCGCCACAAACAGAGTATAAATATGCCCCACAGTCTCTCAAGTCTCTCCAGTGGATGGTATGCCCACTGCTTTATCCTGGGGAGTGCAAAGCCACAGTCTCTCCAGTCTTTTCAGTGGGTGGGTTGCCCACTGCATTATCCTGGGGAGTGCAAAGCCACAGTCTCTCAAGTCTCTCCAGTGGGTGGTTTGTCCACTGCTTTATCCTGCAAAGCCACAGTCTCTAAAGTCTTTTCAGTGGGTGGGTTGCCCACTGCATTATCCTGGGAGTGCAAAGCCACATTCTCTCAAGTCTTTTCAGTGGGTGGGTTGCCCACTGTATTATCCTGGGAAGTGCAAATCCACTGTCTCTCAAGTCTTTTCAGTGGGTGGGTTGCCCACTGCATTATCCTGGGGAGTGCAAAGCCACAGTCTCTCAAGTCTTTTCAGTGGGTGGGTTGCCCACTGCATTATCCTGGGGAGTGCAAAGCCACAGTCTCTCAAGTCTTTTCAGTAGGTGGTTTGCCCACTGCTTTATCCTGGGGAGTGCCAAGCCACAGTATCACAAGTGGATGACTTTCTCCACTGGTTCAGGAGGGAGCTAAGTGCCCAGAGTGCTTCATCCTGCCAAGGACAGAGGTAGTGGATGTGATACTCCACTGGTTCTGGAGGGGGCTTTGTGCCCAGAGTGCTTCATCCTGCCAAGGACAGAGGTAGTGGATGTGATACTCCACTGGTTCTGGAGGGGGCTTGGTGCCCAGAGTGCTTCATCCTGCCAAGGACAGAGGTAGTGGATGTGATACTCCACTGGTTCTGGAGGGGGCTTGGTGCCCACAGTGCTTCATCGGACGTATGACCACTGGGCATGGCAGCCATGTCTGCGGTGGTGCCACTGGCGCAGGATGTCGCGGGGCCTCTGGCGGTGCTTGTGGCGGTGTCAGTCTTGGCGGTGCTGGCTGCGGGCTCTGTGGCGGTGGTGCTGGCGGTGGGCTCTGTGGCGGCGGTGCTGGTGGTGGGCTCAATGAGAGTGGTGCTGGTGGCGGGCTCAATGACAGTGGTGCTGGCAGCGGGCTCTGTGGCAGCGGTGCTGGCGGCGGGCTCAATGACAGCGGTGCTGGCTGCGGGCTCTGTGGGGGCTGTGCTGGTGGTGGTCTCTGTGGCGGCGGTGCTGGTGGCGGGCTTAATGAGAGTGGTGCTGGTGGTGGGCTCAATGACAGTGGTGCTGGCTGCGGGCTCTGTGGCAGCGGTGCTGGCCGCGGGCTCTGTGGCAGCGGTGCTGGCTGCGGTCTCTGTGGCGGCAGTACTGGTGGCGGGCTCAATGACAGTGGTGCTGACTGCGGGCTCTGTGGTGGTGCAGGTGGCGGTGCAGGTGGCGGTGCAGGTGGCGGTGCAGTTGGCAATCTTCTCCGACGTACAGGTTGGCGTCGACGTGGACAGAAGGTGTGACACTGGTCCCTCAGTCAGTGCCACCATGCCCTCTCCTGACCTGCCCTTCAGTTTTTGGCCCTTCCCCACCCTGGATGGTGGTGCAGCTGTCTTGGCACTATCGCCTTTCGTTTTCCCTGAGCCCTTGGTGGCAGGTGTGTTCTGCTTCTCCCTCCGGGATGTGGGCAACTTTTTTAGTTTTGCAGGTGGCGGAATGTCCTTGCCCTCGCTCCATGGCACAGTGGCAGCCCTGATGTTTGGCACACTCCAATAGCCCGCAGTTGCTGGCACAACCATGCCGGGGATGTGGTGGCTGAGGTGCTGGGTTGGGACCTTGAAAACCTGGCCCTAGGGGACGGACGGGGGAAGGAGGTGTAGGGAAGTGGTCAATATTAGCCAGGAAAAGTTTTTTAGACTCACTGGGATGGGTAGATGGAGGGGGTTTTGGAGTGGAGGAAGAGGTAGTGGTTGTAGGAGGTGTACGTCTGCTGGATTTGGGTGAAGGTGCATGGGCTGGAGGCTGTTGTGAGGAGGATGGTTGTTAGGTGGGTGTGTGCCTGCGTTTGTGTACTTTGGGAGGAGGGCTCAATGACACACTGGGAGAGGACACTGGGGATGTGTGAATGGTAGTGGTGGTGGTGAGTGCACATGAGCGGTGTGTGGTGATGGGCGAGCTGGAGGTAGTGGCTGATGATGTGGTGCATGCAGGTGTGAGTGGAGATGAGACTGGGAGGGAGGAGGGAGACGTGGAGGAGGGGGACACAGTGGAGGCAGTGGATGTTGGTATGTCTGCATGGGTATGATGCTTGTGTGAGTGCCTGTGGAATGTGTGGTGATTATGTTTGCCTGAGCCACCCTTGTGTGTTGATGTATGTGCATGCTGGTCTAATGGTGTGCTTGGGATAGGCTGAGGTAAAGGGGATTGGGTCTGGGTGGAGGAAGTTGGAGGGGGAGGCTAGACACAGGGACAATGGCTGCCATCAGTGCTGAGGCCAGAGCCTGAAATGCTCTCTGTTGGGCTGGCTGGCCAGAATGAATGCCCTCCAGGTATGCATTTGTTTGTTGCAAATGCCTCTCAACACCCTGGATGGCATTCAGAATGGTAGACTGCCCAACAGTGAGGGATCTCAGGAGGTCAATAGCCTCCTCACTGATGGCATCAGGGCTGACTGGGGCAGGGCCTGAGGTGCCTGGGGCAAAGGAGATGCCTACCCTCCTGGGTGAGCGGGCATGGGACACACGCTGAGGGGCTGCTCGGAGGGCAGTGCTGGTAGCGGGGTGGCGGCTGTACCTGTTGATGCAAAGGGCACAGAGGGGCCCACCACCGCAAGGGAGCTCCCATCAGAGGAGGAGTCACTGTTGCTAATCTCTGCTCCTGTCCCTGCTGTGGTCCTCCATCCCACTGGTGGCTTCAGACTCCATTGTTTCGCCCTCCAGGGCCAAGTTGGATGCAGCTCCCTCCTGCTCCGTTGCCACTGCTCCTCCACCTTTGATGCTACTGCACACAAGAACAGGGAGACCACAAAAAAGGGGGGGGGGGGACAGAAGAAAGACATGTTCAGTGCATGCAACACCACTACTGTTGGCGGACACAACACACATGGAGCAGCCCTCTGCACTACGCCATGCACTTATAGTTCCTAGATTATTCACAGGGCCAACGGGTACAAGGCCTATGCCCGATTGCTGCACACATGGAAGTCACAGGAGCCTGACTAGGTGTAGATGGCACTAACCACTAGTGGGGTTGGGGTGCCACTGGGCCTGTCTCACAAGGGACCTTGCCTACCAAGCTCGCCCTGGCCTAGGGGAACCCACTGCCCAGCTCCCCTACTCAGACACCTCGTAATGCGCGCAGTGTCAGGTGATTGTGACTGTACTCACCCCCTTGTGGCTGCTGTGATGCCCTCAAGTGCACATCCAACTCTGGATACGCCACCGCCATGATCCGGAACATCAGGGGGGTCATGGTGCGACGGGCACCCCTCCCACGTTGGGAGGCCATCCCCAGCTGGGCCTCCGCCGTCTTCTTGCTCCAGCGGTGAATGTCCTCCCATCTTTTCCAGCAGTGGGTGCTCCGTCTGTGGTGGACCCCTAGGGTCTGGATGTCCTTGGCGATGGCACGCCAAATATCATTCTTCTGGTGGGCGCTGACCTGGAGGAATAGTACAGGGGAAAAGGATAATCTTTACCCGTCCGGACAGTCATACTCATTGTCCCACATTCCCACCCTTGCCCTGACGCGCAGACACTCACCGTCCGCTCATGCAGGCCTTAGTCCCCCCCCATGTATCTTCCAGCCACACCACTCCAAACAGGCATTGCCCATGCAGCATGCTCACAGTGTACTGTTTGTCTGGAGGACCGTAGAGTAGCGTGTACTGGGGGCGACCCCATCCACTAAGTTCTCCAACTCCTCCGAAGTTACAGCAGGGGCCCTTTCCCCAGACACATGAGCCATCGTCGCTTCCAGACCCAGGTCACAGCAGCACTTGCAGTGTAGGTCCTCTCCTGTCGAAGGTCAGGTATCAAGTGAGTGAACAGACAGAAAATGCCGGTCACATCCGCGGCTGTGTGTACCGTCACCGCCGGCATACATCGTCATTGGCTCCTGGGACCCATAGGGTCCAATGTTAACCAATGCAGATATGTGCCACGGTCTTTGACCGCCTACCGCGACGGTGTTGAACACCAGCGCAGTTACCTCATATCCACTTGTCCCACCTTACAGGTCAGGCAGCCGCCATTTCAGGGTGCCACAAGGCATTAATAATAACTGTGTCACACCTATCTATGCCTTGCATACAGACAGTAACAGGCACATTGCGGATTAATAAATGTGTGGTAATGACATTTTGTAATACCTCAGTGTTGGCTGACTCTCTGCTCGCTGTTCTCATCCATAGGGCATGTCCGCTGGGGGAGGTGAGGAGATGGCTGCATCCTCTAGTGTACAGACCGCTGGTGGACAAGTCTACAATGGAAGAGAGACACGTAATGGTCACCTACAGACTTGATTGTGCAACAATCCATGAACTGTGTGCCCAGTTGGAGCCCGACCTGATGTCAGCTATCCGCCATCCCACGGGAATCCCCCCTCTAGTGCAGGTCCTGTCAGTACTCCATTTCCTGGCAAGTGGGTCTTTTCAAACCACAGTGGCCATTGCATCAGGGATGTCCCAGCCAATGTTCTCTAACGTGTTGTCCAGTGTTGTCTGCCCTGCTGAAACACATGCACAGCTACATCGTTTTCCCTCAGGTGGAGTATTTGCCTGTAGTGAAAGGTGACTTCTATGCCCTGGGACATATCCCCAACATCATAGGTGCCAGTGATGGGACACCTGTGGCCTTGGTACCACCCCGCAGGAGTGAACAGGTGTACAGAAACCAGAAGAGCTACCATTCGATGAATGTGCAGATGGTGTGTTTGGCCGACCAGTACATCTCCCATGTGAATGCCAAGTTTCCTGGCTTAGTGAATGACGCTTACATTCTGAGGAATAACAGCATCCCTTTTGTGATGGGTCAACTCCAGAGGCACGGTGTGAAGCTAATAGGTGAGGCCAAGGACCCTATACCCTGTGAATAGTTGTCTGGGTCTGGGGTTGTCTCTACGGGTTAGTGTGCGTCTAACAGTTGTCCCTCAATATTTGCAGATGACTTGTCATGGCTACTGACCCCAGTGAGAAATCCCAGGACAAGGGCAGAGGAACGCTACAATGAGGCACATGGGCGAACTAGGAGGATTATAGAAAGAACCTTCGGCCTCCTGAAGGCCAGGTTCCGGTGCCTCCATATGACAGGTGGTTCTCTCTACTACTCACCAAAGAAGGTGTGACAGATCATCGTGGCCTGCTGTATGCTGCACAACCTGGCTTTGCGACGACAAGTGCCTTTTCTGCAGGAGGCTAGTCCAGCTGAAGGTCTTGTGGCAGCTGTGGAGCCTGTGGACAGTGAAGAAGAGGAGGCAGAAGAAGAGGATATCGACAACAGAAACAACGTTATCCAGCAATACTTCCAGTGAGACACAGGTAAGAAAATATCACTGCCTCCCACATCTCATACCATTGTTTGACCTATCATAAGTCTGTCATTTTCACCCAGTGTATGGACCCTGACTTGTCACTTTGCCATTCCATTTAACAGATGTGGGTCCCACTTTGGGACCTCTGCTATATTACCTCATGGACTAGAGCTGTGTTGCATCGTTATATTGACATTGAAATTTACATTGCTATATTCCATAGTTATTGCAATTACAGATTTGTGAAAGCACAGGCTGACTCCAGATTTTTTTGTGAAAGATGTGTGTTTATTCTTGTGCAAATAAGTGGAGGGGGTTGTAAATTGGTCAGGGGTGATGGTAGAGGAATGTCCATGGCAGAGTCCAGTCTATTTGTTTCACAGGTGCATTGTCCAAAGGGGCATAGGAAGTGGAGCAATGGCAGTTGAAGGATGGACTGGGTGACAAAGTGGGACAGAAGGGTGACATTCAGGGGGGTCTCATTTCCTGGCGGGGGTCTTGGCAATGTTCTGTGTCTTGTTCCTGGATCTCAGGGACCGTTTGTGGGGTGGTTACCCATCTGCAGGGGGTGGGGTGCTGGTGTTGTGGTCCTGTGCCCATGCCTCCTGTCCACTAGCGCCGGCGGAGGTGGTGGGCTGTTCATCATTCAGGCTAGTGTCAGGGGCCCCTTGTGTGCCACAGTGACCCTCCTGGTGTTGATAAGGTCCTGCAGCACCCCTACAATGTTGACCAGGGTGGTGTTGATGGACTTGAGTTCCTCCCTGATCCCAGGTAGTGTTCCTCCTGCAGCCACTGGGTCTCCTGAAAGTTGGCCAGTATTGTTGCCAGCGTCTCCTGGGAATTATGGTACGCTCCCATGATGTTGGAGAGGGCCTCGTGGAGAGTGGGTTGCCTGGGCCTGTCCTCCCCCTGTCGCACAGCAGTCCTCCCAGTTCCCCTGTTTTCCTGTTCCTCTGTCCCCTGAACCATGTGCCCACTGCCATTGCCCCCAGGTCCCTGATTTTCTTGGGGTGTTGAGTTTGCCTGGGTTCCCTGTAGTGGTGGACACACTGCTGCTTGACATGTCCTGGGGATAGAGGGATGGGCCCGCTGGGTGGGTGCTGTGCTGGTGTTTCCTGAGGGGGAGGCTCTGTGGTGGCTTGTGACAGTGTCAGGGGAACCGACTGTCCTGAGGTCCCAGATGGGCTGGGCTGGTCATCTTGATCCAGTTGTGCAAAGCTGCTGTCATCACTGGGGGCCTCTTCTGTGGGGGGACTGGACATGTCTGGAACCTCCTGTCCGGTGACGCTGGGAAGGGGTCCTGCAGGGGTGTAAAGGCATGATTATTGCATCTGTGTGTGCCATTGTGTGCAATGGATGAGTGACCCTGTACTCCAGTGCTTGCATTCTTGACTAGGTCCTTGTGTGATAGTTGGTTTGGGGTCTGTGTGGGTATCTGTAGTGGACATGCTTTGGTGATGGGTGTCTATGCTTTGGTGTTGCATGCAGGGCTTGGTGTAGGGATGTGTGGGTTGTGATAGGGGGACATATGTGAGGAGTTGGAGGGATAGGGTGAGGGTGAGGGTGGGGGTATGTGAAGGCATGTAGGTAGGGTGGGGGATATAATAGTTAAGAGTTGCCTTACCAGAGTCCATTCCTCCTGCTACTCCTGCAAGGCCCTCAGGATGCAGTATAGACAAGACCTGCTCCTCCCATGTTGTTAGTTGTGTGGGAGGAGGTGAAGATCAACCGCCAGTCCTCTGTACTGCAATCTGGTGTCTGGAGACCACGGAACACACCTTCCCCCGTAGGTCGTTCCACCTCTTCCTGATGTCATCCCGTGTTCTGGGGTGCTGTCCAACTGCATTGACCCTGTCGATGATTCTGCACCATAGCTCCATCTTCCTAGCAATGGAGGTGTGCTGCACCTGTGAACTGAATAGCTGTGGCTCTACCTGGACGATTTCCTCCACCATGACCCTGAGCTCCTCCTCAGAGAGTCTGGGGTGTCGTTGAGGTGCCATGATGTGGTGTGGGTGATGTGTGAGGTGGTGTCGGTTGTGATGTGTGAGGGGATGTGTTTGTGTGTGTTGTCTGAGGTACGTGGATGTTGTGTGAGTGATGATGTTGTGTGCCTGCGGATGCTAGAGTTGTTTCTGGTGGTGTCTCTCTCTGACCTTCTATCGCAATTCTGGTCGTAAGGGTTAGTGGGTGATGTGGGTGTGTGTTTTATATTGGATTGGGTGTGTGAGAGTGGTGTGTGTATGTGTATCAGGTGTGTGTATTTCAAATTATCCAATGTGGTTGTGTTTTGTATACTTGTGTGTATTTTGAGCGTGGCGGTGTGTACTGCCAATGGATTACCGCGGTTGAAAGACCGCCATGTGGATTCATGAGTCATGATAGTGTGGGTGTATTCCTGTTGGCGTGACGGAGGAGGTTTTGTTATCGCCAGTTTATCACTGACCTTTGGTGTGGCGGACTTATGTGGGTGTCTGGATTTTGGCGGATTCCGAGCTGTGGGTCGTAATAGCTGTAGCAGAATTCTGTGGCCGCAATGGTATGTTGGTGGTCTTCTGGACGGCGTTAAGCAGGATTTACCGCCAGGGTTGTTATGAGGGCCAAAGTGTTTACAGCCCATGTGGAGAGCATAGGGGCATATTTATAAGCCCATAGTGCCTCCTTGCACCACCCTAACGTAATTTTGTTTTTACGCTAAGGTGGCATTAAGAAGTCCTTTTCGACGCCCCAGCAAGCATTGCACCACTTTGTTAACTCTTGTGCCATATTATGCCTGGGCCAGGCATAATTATTACAAGGGGGGCGTTCCCCCATTAGGAGGCCCAGAAAAATGGTGCTGTGAAATTTACAAGATATCACTGCACAATTTTTCCTGTCATTTTTAATGCCTGACCACAAACGGATCTGATGGCGGTCTGGTGTTTCATTATTTAGTGGGCAGCTTGGACCTTTTCAGCGGCCTTTGGGCGGCCTAATCCGTCGTCATCGGGACTACAAATATGGCACTGTGTGGATGGACCGCTACTCGTTTTTCACACACTTAATTTTTTGGCGGTCCGGATATTTTTTTTATTCATCCGCCCAAGTGTTGGTGAAAAGGCACCTTGGATCTCTGTGCTCATCAGCACATAATGAATGAACAGAAGCCCATATTTATATCTGCTTTGCGCCGAATTAAGTTGACATGCATTCAGCCTGATTGCCGCTGCTTTCTCAGAAGATTCAGATTCTTGTTGTGATTTACTGGTTTTTGCTATTTTGTGACAATTTATTTCAGGCTTTTTTTCCATTGTGCATGACTTGTAGCATTTGTTGTTACAATGATAAAATATTTGTTCCTCTTCACCCATCAATTTCAATCTTTTGTGAACTTTGTCTGTGCTTTTTTAGTTTTTGTTTCAGTTAATTTGGCATATTACAAACTTTTCCTTCTTGAAAGAGTCCTCAGATTTTGTAGTTAGCAACACTCTGTCAGGGGGTAAAGATCCTCTGCTACTACCTGCTTTGCTCATGTTTACAAATTGGAATCAACAGAAAACCTGAAACAAAAACAATATTAAAATACATTACCAATATGATGGCTAAAACATATCATTGTAGAGCTGCCATTTTGGAAAATAGTTAAGAGTTGCTCTGAGGACTTATTTTCTGTCTCTATACAACTACTTGACCCCCAAATACTTAGGGGCATATTTATACTCTGTTTGCACCGAATGTGCGTCAAACTGTTTGACGCACAATCGGCGCAAACCCTGCCCCATATTTATACTTTGACGTCCGATGCAGCGGGCGTCAAAGTTCCACCATGTGCGCCATTTTTTGGAAGGGGGAACCAGCCTTGCGTTAATTATATGCAAGGTAGGCGTTCCCTTCCAAAAAATGACTTTAAGGCCTGTGCCTCATATTTATACTGTGACGTCATTTTGACGCACAGGAGGGGGCAGGCCTTAAAAAACTACGCCCAGCCTGATGGGTGCCGTTTTTTAACGCCTGGGTCAGGGCAGGCGTTAAGGGACCTGTGGGCTCAGAAGGATCCCAGAGGTGCCCTCCCATGCCCCAAGGGACACCTCCTGCCACCCTTGCCCACCCCAGGAGGACACCCAAGGATGGAGGGACCCATCCCAGGGAAAGAAAGGTAAGTTCAGGTAGGTATTTTTTTCCGTATTTTGTTTGTGGCATAGGGGGGCCTGATTTGTGCCCCCCTACATGCCACTATGCCCAATGACCATGCCCAGGGGACATAAGTCCCCTGGGCATGGCCATTGGGCAAGGGGGCATGACTCCTGTCTTTGCTAAGACAGGAGTCATTTCAATGGGGGTTGGGCGTCGAAAAAAATGGTGCAAATCGGGTTGAGGCCTAAATTTTGCCTCAGACCTGACTTGCCCCATTTTTTGACACCCAATCTCCATTTTCCCCTACGCCGGCGCTGCCTGGTGTGAGTCATTTTTTTTGACGCACACCAGTCCGCAGCGCCGGCTAACGTCATTCAATAAATACGGCGCCCGCATGGCTCTTTGGAATGGCATTAGCCGGCGGTAAAATTTTTGACGCACAACTGCGTTGGCGCAGTTGTGCGTCAAAAAGTATAAATATGGGCCTAAGTTTTGACACCAAAACATAGTATATTTGCCTCATATATGTCTCATGGTTCCTGAAATATTACATCATCACTGCCATCCATCTGTCATTTTTAAAAATGTCCAGAAAAATTTGGCCCAGATTAGCAAAGTCCAACCAAGCTAAATTACTTCTCTAATGATACTAAAAATAAATCAAAAATAAAGCTCTCTGGACAACAATATTTTTTCCAGAAGTATATCCAGGGGCCAGGACTACACCAAGCAAAAGCAAATAGCTACATTCCGAGTGTCCACCTCAAGAAGTAGCAGAAGCCGGCCTTGGGGGTGGCAGTCCCCAGGGCCATGTATGCTTCAAGAGGGGGGGCTGCCCTGCCCCCTTCCTTCTTTCCTATTTGGCCCCCTGGAGCTGGTGGTCCCCAGGGCCAGGGTCTGTAGGGACCACAACCTTTAAATATTTTGCAGCCAAGGAGAGGTGCTGGTCCCTGGGGTGATCCGCAGGACCCCCCTATTTTTTTATATATATTGCCCCAGGGAGGTGATGGCCCCTGGGCCCAGGAAGAGGTCCATAGGACCTCTCCTATTAATGTTTTATTGTGTTACCCTGTTGAGGCAGCCCCCTGCATACTTTTCACGCATATCCCTGGGGAGATGGTGGTTCCTGGGGGTTCTGCAGGACTCCTATTAGTATTTGTAAACATGCGGCCTTGGAGAGGTAGTGATCCCTGGGGCACAAGGAGGCTGTGTTACCAAGCCCTATAACCACCAAACCAGCACTGCTCATGGCCTTTGGCCATGCATAGCAGTAATTGGTATCACTTCTGCATGACCCCACTCCTGACCGATTTTGGGCTCGGGGACCACATCCATCGACCTAAATATGAACTTTTTTTTGGATGGAGGAGGAGCTCCGTCGACCCCCTCCTGAGGGCTGATCTCGGCTCCGGGACCCCATCCCCCGGACTCCCAGGGCCTGGCCGAATTATTGATTTATTTGGGGAGGTAGGCCACATGACCTCCCTCCCTGGGCTGATCTCAGCCTTCGGACCCCATAACCTGGGGCTAGACCATGTGACCTGGGTGTCCCCAGGGCATCCAGTCACAATGTTGGGGACCTTGGGGGGAACCTGAAGGCCCCTGTGGTCCTAATCAGCTCCCCACTTCCTGTGGGAGCCAGCATTGCTATCACTGAAGCAGCTCCCTCTCTGTTAGAGCAATGGGTCCCCTGTTTACCCGCCTGAATCTTGTAGGCAGGGAACCAAAGAAAACCACTGCTCTCAGTGAGGGAGAGCTGTTTGACCAAACCATAGAAATTCACCTGTTACAGTTAGAGTTATCTAAAGTAACTATAACTCGTGCCCTGTGTTAACAATAACTTGCTCCCTCACCATGCCTTTCTAATTACCCCACAAATTACAGCATCTCATGACATCTTTGATAACATCATTTATAATGTCCCTGTAACATCTGCAGTACAATTATTGATCAGATAATTTTGTATGGTAACTATAACAGGTGAATTTCTATGGTTTGCTACCTTTAAAATGTGAGCCTAATTATAACATCCCTGTTGCCTTTGGGTGCACATTTATAAGGAAGTGGCTCATTGGGTCTGATGTGCCTGTTTACTTGCTTCACCATCGCCCCCTAATGACACCATGGTAATACTGTATTTACAGTACAGTGCACACTGGTGCATGTTAGGACAATAATGTCAGAATTTTTTACGCTATTGTGGAGCTTTACTGGACTAGCACCAAATAATTTTGTGGTAGTCCATCAAAGCACAGGGAGGCCTATAGGCTAATGCGTTAGCATCACTTTAACTCATGCCCTGAGCAGGCATTAAAAGATGATACAAAAATGGGGAAGTGAAATCTTATTAGTTTCACTGTGCCATGTTTTGGCCCTCCCTGTGGAGGAAACCCCTCCTGGTGCAGGTATAATGTGGTGCAAGGGGTTACAAAGTGGCACAATGCTTGCATTGTGCTACTTTGTCAATATGGCACAGGGTGGGGGACTGGTTAGCACCGCCTTACAGTAAAAAAAAATATGCTAAGATGGCGCTAGGGGCTTGTAAACATATATATATGTTTATATATATACACATATATATAAATATATACACACACACACATATTTGTGTGTGTGTGTTTCAATATACGTTTATGCTTACCTTTTTTGATGATATTTTAGTACACGTTATTTTTCAATACTTTTGTGGTTTGCATACAAATCATTTGTACGCAAACTCAATATATTTGTTGACAATATTGTTAACACTATATTACGAGACGATATTTATGTAGATGATATTTTTTTTATTCATTCGCCCAAGTGTTGGTGAAAAGGCACCTTGGATCGCTGTGCTCATCAGCACATAATGAATGAACAGAAGCCCATATTTATATCTGCTTTGCGCCGAATTAGTGTCTTTTTTTACGCAAATTTTGTGCAAAACTAACTCCATATTTATATTTTGACGTAAGACCCGTCTAAGCTCCAAATATTGGAGTTTGCACCATTTTTTAGATGTGTGAACCTACCTTGCGTCAATGAGATGCAAGGTAGGCATTCCCATCTAAAAAATGGTGCTATCTCCATAGCCCCATATTTATCCCCCTATGCTAAAACGATGCACGGGTGAGAGGAGGGGCTAAATAATCGTCCAAAGGTTGCTTTGCTAACATTATTTAACGTCTGGGTCAGACCAGGCATTAGGGGACCTGTGGACCCATTTCCATGGGTAAAGACCATTGAATGGGTCCGCAGGTGCTCTTCTCAAGCCCCAGGAACACTCCCACCCACACCAAAGGGACACCAGAGGATGGGGACCCCATCCCAGATAAGTAGGGTAAGTAGAGGTATGTATTTTTTTTTGTAATGAAAGTGCCATCGGGGGGCCAACTTGGGGCCCCTTGCATGGCACAGGGTGTCATGGCCATGCTCAACGGACATTGGTCCCCTGTGCTGGCCATTGGGGTGGTGGGCAGGACTCCTGTCTTTTCTGAGACAGGAGTCATGTGATATGCAGAGTTTTGCATCACAAAATGACGCTAGGCTGGTTAGAGGCATTTTTTTGGCCTCTAACCAGCCCAACATCATTTTTTGATGCAAAATCCCCTTCTCCCATACCGCCACCCCCACTCGGCTAACATCAATATTTTTTACTCTAGCCCACCCTTTGCACCGGCTTGCGCCATTCAATAAATATGGCACCCGGCAGGCGCTCAGGAATGGCACAAGCCGGTGCTATACTTTTTGATACAAAACCGCGTTAGTGTAGTTTTGCATCAAAAAGTATAAATATGCCCCAGAGTTTCTAGATTTTCGTAGGTGGGCTTTTGTGCTTCGCATCTTTTCGTAGCAGGCCATGCTGATTGTGGCAGCACGAATTCATGTTTGCATTTTAGGCGATACACAACAAGGAAACATTGCAATGTGCTACTTGAAAATACATCTGTAAAATACCTCTGCCCTCCAATGGAGTAAAATAACGAGATAAAACACAGAATGCTTCTAAATGCCACCAAGGTGCAAATCAACAGCACCCGGGTCTGACTGTGAGTCAAGATGAAGGCTCGTGCGTACTCCACAGGGGTCTTTCAGGTCATCTGCACAACACTTTTAACTTCGCAGCTTCTAAGGTTTAAGGCGAAACATAAATAGCATGAAGGAACTTTTATGTCTTCCAGGAACTGAAGACATAAAATGTATCCACAGGCTATAGAGCTTTGATAATAAAAGCTCATGGTATTAAAACCAAATATCGTGTAGCTTTAGAGCGACAACAAATACAGTCGAAAGATGAATACTGGACCTACAATTTGCAAAAAATGTTCATTCTCGTTTGAAAATTGATTAACCGTCTGCCAATAAAGGGACTGATTAATAGGTCTGGAACATACAATTCGTAACTTCCTTTATGCTCAGTTGAGACATACTGATATTGATCAGTTCTCCAGTAATTGCAGTCGTTGGGTAAGAATTGTATATTGTATCTTATAGGCAGCAAGAGGCTTGCAGGACTTGCTACTTCTTTTGTAGCATGTATACATTTGCTTTTTGAGTTGATGGTGAATAACGTGCTTTATGATTTATGGCTGAAAGCACCAGCACTACCAACAGGGATCATTCAGTGCTTAATTTGTGCTTGGTGTTTTGGGTGATGAGCACCGCCACTTATTTTTTAGGGCCGGGGCTTGTTCTTCTGCCTCAAGCATTTTATGCGAACAAAAGACACATATGGGAAAGACGAGGAAGAGAAAAACGAAAAAGGGTCAGAAAGGGAGATAGCAGAAAGCTGCAAGAGTGAGCTGAAGGGACGGGGAGTGGCTTTATATGGATTGGAGAGGCCCGAGATGGCTTCAGGATTACGCCGCCTCAGTGTTCGCACATTTAATTGCAGCAGCCGCGTGTTTAATAGGAGGGCTTTGGGCACCGCACCTTTTTATTTACAAATTAAGCACTGAGATAATTTAATGTTTCCTATTATTTCTCAAATGTAAAATGTATCCTGCTCACAAGAGGAACTCCTGCTTTCTCCCTAAACCGGAGAATCTGCAAAAATGTCTACATACTTGTGCAGCACTGCTTTGTTAAATGAAGGACCTATCTTGCTGTGTGTCTGTGATTTGTGGTTGGCATTCAGCAAGATGAGGACTAGTCAGAGACTCAGCCCTTCTCCCACATTAGATACAGTCACTGAACCAGGTGGCAGACACATCCGGGAATTTTGCAAGATGTTTCCTTCATAATTAACAAATGCTACCTAATGATCCCTGGTTTGCAGTGCGGGAATTCTAAAGGGCCCTTAAAGGGAAAAAAATGACCGTCCAGCTGCACGCTGTTTATGCCTGCGGCATTAAGCTCCTCTAATCCTCCAGGAATCTCATTCCCAGTGCATTAAGCCAGGTCATTTAAAACAGATGAAAGCGCACAACTCTTTTTTTATAGTCCGTTTCCTACTAGTAAATGGAAATATGGCGACCCCGACTCTTGATAGCCGTAACACTAGGTGCAGTGCTAGGCCGACATGGGTTGGGCCTGCACAGGACATCATTAACTGATCTTCCAGGCTGATTGACAGGACAGAAAACTACTCTTCATTTGCTTTCATTTAAAAGTCCAATCGAAACATTCATGCTGCTCTTTATGGAGGATCAAAGAGGGCTGCGACGATGCGACCAGCCTATGATTTAAGGATCAGATTTATAAAGTGAGGTGATGATCAAAAAGTATTGACTTGTTATTCACTGGGGTCCAGATGTACTAAGCTTTTTTTTCTGTTCATAAATGGCCTGATTCACAGAATCGGGACATTTGCCAAAAGAAAAAGCATTAAGAATTTACAAAACTCTAGTTTGTGGTAGCAAATCGCTATTTATGAAGTGGCATGCCAAGGGCGTCCCTTCCTAATAGCAAGTTGCACTGGTATGTAGGAATGTTTTGTGACTAGCAATGACGTTGGAAAACATTTGCAGTTACCACCAATGTCAAGTTGGTGATGAGCCATTAGCAAACGGGAATGAGCCCCCAATTTACCCCTTTCCCTTTGTGAATATTGGCGCAAACATTTTTTAACAACAGGTAGTGGTCCCAGGACCACTATCTACTCTTACAAAATGAAAAGAAAACTTTTCATTTTTGTTTTTGTAAAGCATACTATTTTCGTTTCAGGAAAGAGGTGCATTACAAAAAAAATTGCTTTATTGAAAAAGTAATCATAGACATGGTGGTCTGCTGACCCCAGCAGGCCTCCATCCCTGTGATTATAGTCATTCACAATGGGTTGCAATTTGCGACCTGCCTCATGAATATTGATGATGCAGGTCCATTTGAGACTCACTGTGAATTGCTAACAGTGTCAAACACACGGTTGTACATCACAGTTTGCGATTTTCCCATAGCAAATAGCTAAAATTCAGTATTAGGAAATCGCAAACATACAATTTTGCACTTTTGTTCCTGAGTATTTTATTGTAATTGCCCTTTCGTAGTGCTCCATACTCATTGTGCTGCTGTACTTTACCCAGGCTGATAGAGTACATGAGCAGTGCGTGGTTGAAAGAGTGATAGAGAGCTCTCACATCTCCCAGTTCCAGGCGTCAGTAGGTCAGCCAGTAAGGGTTTTTTTGCATTCAGGGACTTGCAGTCCTTATTTTAAATGAGAGCAAAATAACTATAAATCCTAGAATGTGCTATTATTTCAAACATCCCACACAACTACACAATGTACAGAAGAACATTGGTCTGTACAAGTAAACTACTGATATTTGACTGGAATAATTGAAAGTTGACTTCAGGCAAGATGATATCACCACTTAATAAGGAACAGAGAAAGAAAAATGTTCAGTGACAAGAGTATGAACACAATACACTGGGGAGGTGTTTTTATCTCCTCTGCATCTTGAGAACTGGGGGTTGCTCCAGTCTGAAATGTTCATTTCATAATTGTAATATCTGATGTTTTTAAATGCTCTACTGTTTTTTTGTGGTTGCTCCTACAAACCCAGCATCCTTCTCGTTCTGCAAACATTATAGGAAATAATTGTTTGCTCAAATATAAAGTCAAATAGGGAGCGTTTATAGTAGGACAAAATAACATCCATTGTGTTCAATTTCAGATTATGAAAGGTTATGGTCCCCTTATGTTGTAGATTTCAATTTTGGAAAGCTCTAGAGAATCAAGCCTGGTCCACGCTGCTCCAGCCCTTCATGGACAGTCTGTTATTTTCTGCAAATGCCTTGCACCTGAAACCACCAAAAGTCGGATTTAAAAAGGAGACAGGGCTTGGTCAGAAATGGCTCCCGGTTGGGCATGGACAACCTTATGGGTAACCTCTTCTGCAGCGTTGCAAGAAGTCATTGCAACCTTGCATGGGGCATTTTCATTTTGAGCTACTTTGCAAGGTAATGTTCTAAACTGTGCTTCTCAATCTTGCAAAGTTATCCCTGTTCATGCCTTCCCTTCCCTATGTGTGGCACACTGTTATTCTTCTTCAGCCCCCACAGCTCAAATCAGGTTGGAGTGGGGCACGAAAAGGGGATTAATCACTTAATGCCGTAGTATCAGGCCAAATTACTAAGGACAAGAACAGAGACTCTTGTCAAATTTGACTAGGTAATGTAGGATACTTAAAGGTTGGCACTGGATGCTGATGGGTTCTAGATGTGGTGAGGCAGTGAGTTTTGACTTAAATATAAAATGCAAGTGACCCCAACAAGCAAGCTTGAATTGAAACATGAGGATGATGTATGACGTTCTCCCTCGTGAGGCATTTAAGGAAACAAATAGTACAAATGGCGCATTTTAACTATATATTCCAAAAAACCTGTTACTATTTATTTAAAGAGGTGGACTCAAAAAAGCACATCACTATCCCTGCACTCATGAAAACCCATCACTTATCTAGCATTCATACAGTCACATCGCCCGATCATATTGCACTCATAGACACACAAAGCTCACCCTGCAATTACAGTGTCAGAACTTAAGACCAAAACCTGATACTTGGCTTCTAACTGGGGAGAATGAATACTCCTTCCAAACCTCCATTCAATAACAACTTTCCAAGTGAATTATCTGGGAACCATGGCTGTTGAACAGGTGGGTAGAGAATTGTGTAGAGAGAAAGAGAGCTACAATGGCTGACGTGGCCTCAGCTGGAAACTGAGGGTTCAGCTTACCTGTCTGGGGCTGTTGTCTTCTCAGGCTTGCGGCTTGGTCCTGAGTATGTCTCTTGCAATCATCAAATTCTCCTATTTTAGATACACAGTTACAGTTACCTCTAGGCTTACATTTAAATCAGTCACAAATATGACTTTTTCTAAAACTGCCCAATGCTGTATGATAACAGATGTACCTTATTGTAATTGTAATTTTCATTGTGTTGATATAGTATTTACAACCCCTAACAAGGGGGCGTGGCGTGGCCACGCGAAGGATGATGGCGCAAGCTTGATTCTGGAGCTCCGGAGGGGCCGGCAATTTATCCACAAATACCGAACTTAGCCTCGGGGCATCCCACAATCACAGAGCGGGGGAGCCTGAGGAGGCAGAGGGGAGCTGTGGAACCCGTTCCGGGCGCTGGTGTGCTGATCCTGACGGAGTCGGAGACTCCGGAGCAGGAGGCCGGATCCGCCCTGGAAAGCCGGGGACTTGCGTGCAGGCGCGCGACCTGCTGAGGACGGGCCCCCTACGCGGGTGGAATCGGAGGTGGCAACGGCCGGCCGGGGACGGCAGTGGAGGACCGGGGAGCGGCTTCGGCGCACAGCTCGAGCTTGAGGTGAGCTGGGGGCGCGGCGGGGCCGGAGACACGGCCCGGACTCGGCGCTGGCGGCGAGGGGAGCCGGCGGACCCTGGGTCGAGGGGCGGCCGGAGCCCATAATACAGATTGGAGCTGGACTTCGGACCCCCTGCGCGCTGCCCCCTTAGCTTTGAAAAGCTCTGGGAAAAGAAAAAAAACACAGACGACGACGAGGAAAATCAGGAGAGCCCTCCCCGGAAGAAAAAAAAAAGGAAAAAAAAAAAAGAAAAAAGAAAATAAAGCAATCAAGACTGCTGAATAAAGCTTAAAGAGGGGGAGGGAGGCAAAAAAAAAAAAAAAAAAACAGCGACCTGACTGGGGCCCCCCCAAACAAAGTCAAGTGGAACAGAACCCCGCGCTGAGTGAGGGAGAACGCAGGAAATACGGACCTCTGTTGAGCCCTGGTGAGCGTGAACGACCGACTGGTGGGGGGAATCCGGGACACCCCAAGAGCACAAGGGACCTCCTGAGCATAAGAAACAAAACAGGCGACCTCCTGGCAGTTTGTGAAGGCACAGACCGGGGGACACAACCCAATCCGGGCTGGATCAGGAGGGGAGGACCCGAACAGACGAGCGAACATAACAATAGCCGCCCTAGTCAGCGCGGCGCGCCCCCCTGAACGCCTAATGTCACCCAAGAACCGCCACAAAAGTAAAACCATGGACAGTGCAACACCCGCTGAATGCAGAGGAGGGGAGCCACAGGACCCTCCACAACCCACGGTACAAGACACCTTAGACAAGATCTTGGGTGAAATAGAAGATACAAAAGCCACGCTACAGCGCGACATCAATCAGGTCGCAGTTGAAGTCGGCCTACTGAGGGCAGACCACCACAGACTGGTGGACAGAGTAAAGGAAACAGAGAACACCTTGGCCGAAATTGCACCACAACAAAAAGACCTAAAAGCTGAGGTGACGTACCTTGCGGACAGGGTTGCACGACTGGAGCAAAGAGCAGAGGATGCAGAAGGAAGAAGCCGCAGGAACAACATGCGTGTAGTGGGATTGCCGGAGGGGGCTGAGGGTGCAAATATGATGAAATTCCTGGAGGAATGGTTGCGCACAGTCGTGGCGCCGGGCTGCCTGACCCCCTTCTACACTCTGGAGCGAGCGCACCGGGTGCCCTCGAGGCCCCTGGCCCCGGGCCGGCCTCCTCGCGTGGTAATAGCCAGACTATTACACTACAGAGACAGAGACATCCTCCTACAAAGAGCCAGAGAGGTGGGCCCCTTTAAGGTGGCGAACGGGGAGGTGACATTGTTTCCGGACTTCACATTGGACGTCCAGACCAAACGAGCTTCATTCCTGGCAGTTAAGAGGGCCTTAAGGGACGAGGGAATCCAATACTCGCTTCTCTTCCCGGCCAAACTGAAAGTGGCAATAGACGGTAAGACTACATTCTTCCTGACCCCCGAGGAGGCGTGGGAATGGCTGGAGGCTCAGGGGTCCAGGTGGGACGACATGTGAGTGGGAGCACGAGTGGGGGTGGAGCCCGTCGAGGCTCGGGAAAACGACGAAACGGGGGCCGTCTCCGCTTGGCGCCAACCCAGTCACAGAAGGAGATGGGGAAAAAGGCAGCTATAGAGGCAGCTGCTTCTATGAGCAGAGAAGAATCACCTCTGGAGGGCTCAGGTGGAGAATCAGACGACATGGTGGTGTCTTCCGCGGGGGATCGGCCTGCTCGGTGATGCTCCCGAGGGTGACCCCGCAGACGGCGGACGAACTTTGATACTGGAGTACACGAAGGAACCTCGAGGCGAGGAAGGAACGCGTTTATGAGGCCCCTCCGGGTATGGCCCCCCCAACCAGAATCTCGTCCTTTCCGACAGACTGGCGAGAACTAGACTTAAATGTTTGATTGAGTTGCACGGTTGCACAATTTTTTGGGCAGCCCTCCGTTTGAGAGGCGCCCTGGGGAAGGGGAGTTGGGTTACATATTTGTTGGGTTTGGTGGCGCATTGTGGGAGGTGGCTTGTCAGGGTTAGTTATCTAGTCACCCAGGGGACGCCGACCACTGGGGTGGGCCGGGAAAGCAATGGTGCGACTGTCCCTCCGTCATGGCAGAGTATAACCTACTAACATGGAATGTGCGAGGGATGGGAACGCCAAACAAGAGACATAAAATACTGTCCTATCTAAAAACGAGGGGTATTCAAGTGGCGTTGCTACAAGAGACCCATTTGGCAAAAGGGGAAGTGGAAAAGCTAAGGCTCAGATGGAGAGGACAGGTGTTCGCCACAGAATATTTGGCGTTTGCCAGGGGGGTACTGATCTGGGTACGTGCTGGGGTCCCCTTTGAAGTAGAATCCACCAACATCGATCTCGAGGGCAGGTTTGTGGTTTTAGAGGGAAGATTACACGGACTGCCGATTGTCCTGAGTTGCATATACGCCCCTAATCAGGATCAGGTCCCTTTCTTGACACGGTTATCAGGCCAACTCACGCGGGAGCTGGTGGGAGGTCTCTTGATTGGTGGGGATTTCAACAGTGTACTGGATACAGACCTGGACCGCTCTACCCCACCACTGTCCGGAGCAATGACATGTAAAGTAGCCCAAAGACTAAGGGAATGGCTAGACACATGGGGACTACTAGACATATGGTGTGAACAGCACCCTGCTGAAAAAGATTATTCATACTATTCAGGACTCCACCGAGTACACACTAGAATAGACAGAGTGGTCTGTACAGCAACAATAATGCAAGGAATGGTCCTCTCTGAGTATTTGGGACGTACGCTGTCTGATCACAACCCCCTACTAGTGACCTGGAGAATGAAGGAGGATAGGCCTCCCATCCCGATGTGGAGGCTGGCTCCTGGAGCCTTGGAGGACCAGACATATAGAGGCGAACTTCGCATGTACCTAGCTGACCATATTAAAATTAATAAAGGATCCACTGACTCTAGATCCATAGAGTGGGAGACTCTTAAAGTAACAACCAGGGGGTATTGTGTGGGACAGACAACCGGGGTGAGACGTACACTTGAACGGGAATTGACTAGACTAGAGATCATGCTGGGCCAGGAAATACATGAAGGGGAACGGAGACAGGGAATAGATGAACAGGAAAAGGAGAGGTATGCCCAGGCAAGGAGAGCCCACTCCCAGGTTGAAGAGCAACTCCGGTGCCATAATATGAAAAAATACCTGGCCTCAATACATTCGGAGGAGGGTAGATCAGGTAAAATGCTGGCGTGGCTGGCAAGGCCGGGACGAGAGGGTGAGCCTATTACAAGGGTGATAGCCATGGACGGAGAGAGAAGACATAGCCCGGGCGCTATAAATGGCGCCTTTAAAGAATACTATACTCACCTATATAGGAAACCCGGTGAACTGAATGTCCCCGCCCTTGATATATTTTTACAACGACTCCCCCTGCCAATGCTGACAAATGAGGAGCGAGAGGGACTGGGAGCCCTGGTGACAGCGGAGGAGGTGTGTGATGCTATATCGCAACTAGCACCCGGGAAGACCCCAGGGACGGACGGCCTACCCATGGACTTTCACAAGAAGTACAGTACCTTATTGGCCCCCCGACTGGTAGAAATGTATTCTGAGGCGTTGAGCCGGGGTGAGTTGCCGACCACGCTGAGGGAAGCACTGGTGATCCCCCTACCCAAAACCAAGTCTAAAGAGGCGTCGGTTGCTGACTTTCGCCCCCTGTCAATGTTGAACAACGATTTCAAAATACTCAGCAAAGTCATGGCCAAACGGTTGCTCGTCTACTTACCCACGCTGATACATGAGGACCAGAACGGGTTTGTCCCGAACCGGAGCACATCCCTCAATCTAAGGTGCCTATTCGCTATCCTGCATATGCCCAGGGAAGTGAAACCTGAGGCAGGTGTGTTACTAGCCGTAGATTTCGAAAAGGCTTTTGACTCGATCAGATGGGATTACTTGAGAGCACTGATGAGGCAAATGGGGTTGGGGGAGGGTTGGGTAAAATGGGTGGATCTACTATATGCATCCCCCCTGGCTAGGGTAAGGACAGGCAGGACGGTGTCCGACACCTACCCAATACACAGGGGCACCAGGCAGGGATGCCCACTGTCACCTCTACTATTCGCCCTGGCCATCGAGCCACTGGCGGCCCAGCTGCGAAGAGACGGTGCGGGTAAAGAGATACAATGGGGGCAGGTAGAACATACAGTTTCCCTCTATGCAGATGATATACTTATCTACTTCAAGGACGGAGAGACGGGACTCCCCTGGGCTCTGGAGGCTTTGGAGCACTTCGGGACCCTGTCGGGACTGCGACTCAATGGAGGCAAAACATATGTCTTCCCTTTGCTGACGAACTGTGACCGCCCGTCTCGTGCCCGATGGATGTGGGCTGGGCGCCAAGGACCTTTAAGTACCTGGGCATACAGGTGTTCCATGAGATGGGGGACCTATGTGACGGTAATCTTGGAAGGGCGCTCCGATCCCTACGTGCCTCTGTGAGATTCTGGCGTTCCCTGAGGCTAACCATAATGGCGAGGGTCTCACTGACTAAAATGATAATACTGCCCCGCCTACTTTACTACTTTGCAAACTTACCACTACTGATCCCAACGACGTGGTTCCGCGAACTCAATACACTGATCAGGGAACTCGTATGGGACGACGGCCGGAGGCGCACAGCACTTTCGACACTCTGTAGGCCAACGCACTTGGGGGGTCTGGGAGTCCCTGACTTTGAATTCTATTACTTAGCTTCCCAATTACAATGGGTTGCAGGATGGCTGAGCGGAAGGGGACAACTGGACCGATATACCACACATGGAGAGGTTGGAACAGAGAGGATTGCTGCTCATATGATAAGCATGAAAAGGACTAAGCAAGCAGACAGTCTGATGACGAGAGTAGCAGCAGCATGCTGGAAGAGAAGTGAGAGAAGAGTAGGGGTAGGACAGCCATACTCTCCGGCGCTACCGCTTTCGGTGCTGAGTGAAGACACTGATGAGATGATGATGGTGGGCTTAGGGCTGGGACCCTGGAAGAAGGCAAGTGTGGTGACAGTGGGGGAGCACTCTTCAGAGGGGGGGTGATGAGGTCCTTCACGGAACTAACAGAAGCGGGAGTCCCAAAGGGACAGTTCCTCCAACATCGGAAACTAATACACACACTTAAAGAACACTGGGGGACGATTAATGCAGAACCCCCCACACACAGAGTGTTACATCTCCTATTGGTATCTGGGGGGGAATCCCACTTAATTGCTAAAATTTATAGGGCCCAAAATGAGGAAGCACTGGATGCACTGCAGCCCCAGAGAGAAAGATGGGAAAGTACGGTGGGCAGGGAATTAACGGACACGGAATGGGGCAGGGCTCTAGCATACCCCCGGACGGTCTCACAAAACACCCGGTTGGATCGGCCTGCTCGGTGATGCTCCCGAGGGTGACCCCGCAGACGGCGGACGAACTTTGATACTGGAGTACACGAAGGAACCCCGAGGCGAGGAAGGAACGCGTTTATGAGGCCCCTCCGGGTATGGCCCCCCCAACCAGAATCTCGTCCTTTCCGACAGACTGGCGAGAACTAGACTTAAATGTTTGATTGAGTTGCACGGTTGCACAATTTTTTGGGCAGCCCTCCGTTTGAGAGGCGCCCTGGGGAAGGGGAGTTGGGTTACATATTTGTTGGGTTTGGTGGCGCATTGTGGGAGGTGGCTTGTCAGGGTTAGTTATCTAGTCACCCAGGGGACGCCGACCACTGGGGTGGGCCGGGAAAGCAATGGTGCGACTGTCCCTCTGTCATGGCAGAGTATAACCTACTAACATGGAATGTGCGAGGGATGGGAACGCCAAACAAGAGACATAAAATACTGTCCTATCTAAAAACGAGGGGTATTCAAGTGGCGTTGCTACAAGAGACCCATTTGGCAAAAGGGGAAGTGGAAAAGCTAAGGCGCAGATGGAGAGGACAGGTGTTCGCCACGGAATATTTGGCGTTTGCGGGGGGTACTGATCTGGGTACGTGCTGGGGTCCCCTTTGAAGTAGGATCCACCAACATCGATCCCGAGGGCAGGTTTGTGGTTTTAGAGGGAAGATTACACGGACTGCTGATTGTCCTGAGTTGCATATACGCCCCTAATCAGGATCAGGTCCCTTTCTTGACACGGTTATCAGGCCAACTCACGCGGGAGCGGGTGGGAGGTCTCTTGATTGGTGGGGATTTCAACAGTGTACTGGATACAGACCTGGACCGCTCTACCCCACCACTGTCCGGAGCAATGACATGTAAAGTAGCCCAAAGACTAAGGGAATGGCTAGACACATGGGGACTACTAGACATATGGCGTGAACAGCACCCTGCTGAAAAAGATTATTCATACTTTTCAGGACTCCACCGAGTACACACTAGAATAGACAGAGTGGTCTGTGCAGCAACAATAATGCAAGGAATGGTCCTCTCTGAGTATTTGGGACGTACGCTGTCTGATCACAACCCCCTACTAGTGACCTGGAGAATGAAGGAGGATAGGCCTCCCATCCCGATGTGGAGGCTGGCTCCTGGAGCCTTGGAGGACCAGACATATAGAGACGAACTTCGCATGTACCTAGCTGACCATATTAAAATTAATAAAGGATCCACTGACTCTAGATCCATAGAGTGGGAGACTCTTAAAGTAACAACCAGGGGGTATTGTGTGGGACAGACAACCGGGGTGAGACGTACACTTGAACGGGAATTGACTAGACTAGAGATCATGCTGGGCCAGGAAATACATGAAGGGGAACGGAGACAGGGAATAGATGAACAGGAAAAGGAGAGGTATGCCCAGGCAAGGAGAGCCCACTCCCAGGCTGAAGAGCAACTCCGGTGCCATAATATGAAAAAATACCTGGCCTCAATACATTCGGAGGAGGGTAGATCAGGTAAAATGCTGGCGTGGCTGGCAAGGCCGGGAGGAGAGGGTGAGCCTATTACAAGGGTGATAGCCATGGACGGAGAGAGAAGACATAGCCCGGGCGCTATAAATGGCGCCTTTAAAGAATACTATACTCACCTATATAGGAAACCCGGTGAACTGAATGTCCCCGCCCTTGATATATTTTTACAACGACTCCCCCTGCCAATGCTGACAAACGAGGAGCGAGAGGGACTGGGAGCCCCGGTGACAGCGGAGGAGGTGTGTGATGCTATATCGCAACTAGCACCCGGGAAGACCCCAGGGACGGACGGCCTACCGATGGACTTTTACAAGAAGTACGGTACCTTATTGGCCCCCGACTGGTAGAAATGTATTCTGAGGCGTTGAGCCGGGGTGAGTTGCCGACCATGCTGAGGGAAGCACTGGTGATCCCCCTACCCAAAACCAAGTCTAAAGAGGCGTCGGTTGCTGACTTTCGCCCCCTGTCAATGTTGAACAACGATTTCAAAATACTCAGCAAAGTCATGGCCAATCGGTTGCTCGTCTACTTACCCACGCTGATACATGAGGACCAGAACGGGTTTGTCCCGAACCGGAGCACATCCCTCAATCTAAGGTGCCTATTCGCTATCCTGCATATGCCCAGGGAAGTGAAACCTGAGGCAGGTGTGTTACTAGCCGTAGATTTCGAAAAGGCTTTTGACTCGATCAGATGGGATTACTTGAGAGCAGTGATGAGGCAAATGGGGTTGGGGGAGGGTTGGGTAAAATGGGTGGATCTACTATATGCATCCCCCCTGGCTAGGTTAAGGACAGGCAGGACGGTGTCCGACACCTACCCAATACACAGGGGCACCAGGCAGGGATGCCCACTGTCACCTCTACTATTTGCCCTGGCCATCGAGCCACTGGCGGCCCAGCTGCGAAGAGACGGTGCGGGTAAAGGGATACAATGGGGGCAGGTAGAACATACAGTTTCCCTCTATGCAGATGATATACTTATCTACTTCAAGGACGGAGAGACGGGACTCCCCTGGGCTCTGGAGGCTTTGGAGCACTTCGGGACCCTGTCGGGACTGCGACTCAATGGAGGCAAAACATATGTCTTCCCTTTGCTGACGAACTGTGACCGCCCGTCTCGTGCCCGATGGATGTGGGCTGGGCGCCAAGGACCTTTAAGTACCTGGGCATACAGGTGTTCCATGAGATGGGGGACCTACGTGACGGTAATCTTGGAAGGGCGCTCCGATCCCTACGTGCCTCTGTGAGATTCTGGCGTTCCCTGAGGCTAACCATAATGGCGAGGGTCTCACTGACTAAAATGATAATACTGCCCCGCCTACTTTACTACTTTGCAAACTTACCACTACTGATCCCAACGACGTGGTTCCGCGAACTCAATACACTGATCAGGGAACTCGTATGGGACGACGGCCGCAGGCGCACAGCACTTTCGACACTCTGTAGGCCAACGCACTTGGGGGGTCTGGGAGTCCCTGACTTTGAATTCTATTACTTAGCTTCCCAATTACAATGGGTTGCAGGATGGCTGAGCGGAAGGGGACAACTGGACAGATATACCACACATGGAGAGGTTGGAACAGAGAGGATTGCTGCTCATATGATAAGTATGAAAAGGACTAAGCAAGCAGACAGTCTGATGACGAGAGTAGCAGCAGCATGCTGGAAGAGAAGTGAGAGAAGAGTAGGGGTAGGACAGCCATACTCTCCGGCGCTACCGCTTTCGGTGCTGAGTGAAGACACTGATGAGAGGAGCCTGGTGGGCTTAGGGCTGGGACCCTGGAATAAGGCAAGTGTGGTGACAGTGGGGGAGCTCTTCAGAGGGGGGGTGATGAGGTCCTTCACGGAACTAACAGAAGCGGGAGTCCCAAAGGGACAGTTCCTCCAACATCGGAAACTAATACATACACTTAAAGAACACTGGGGGACGATTAATGCAGAACCCCCCACACACAGAGTGTTACATCTCCTATTGGTATCTGGGGGGGAATCCCACTTAATAGCTAAAATTTATAGGGCCCAAAATGAGGAAGCACTGGATGCACTGCAGCCCCAGAGAGAAAGATGGGAAAGTACGGTGGGCAGGGAATTAACGGACACGGAATGGGGCAGGGCTCTAGCATACCCCCGGACGGTCTGACAAAACACCCGGTTGAGGTACATACAGTACAATTATATTCATAGAACATATCTTACCCCGCACCGACTGACACTAATTTACGGTGGAACCCCAAAGACATGCCCCAGATGTGAGGACGTAAGCGCAGACTTTGATCACATGGTGTGGAACTGCCCAGAACTCCAGCAGGAATGGGTTGCAGCGCTAGCGGACCTAACACGAGTATTGGAAGTAGAGCTGACCCTATCCCCAACTATATGCTTACTGGGTGTGAAATTGGGTGTCCCACTCGGGAGGGTGAGGGGGCGCTTTCTAGACCTTGCACTGGCTCTTTATAAGAGACGGATCATGCTGGGCTGGAAGTCCCCCAGGCGCCCAACAATGGGTGATTGGAGGCGCGATGTGACGAAATGGGCTAGAGCCGAACTACAAGTGCTAAAGAGCGAGGAAGCGAGGGGCCTGCGCCAAACCCCTATGGCTCCGGCCTGGGAAGAAATATTATTAGAATGGGACAATTGGACAAGAGAAGGAGGGGAGATAGGGGTGGGACCAGAATAACCAGAGATATGGGACATGAAGCAACAGGGCGAGTTGGAGGTAACGCTAGAGGTGAAAGGGATTGGGAGGAAGGTCGGGGACCACATGGGATGGAAAAGCGAAGGAAACAGGCGAGCATAACACTACGCAATAGGGGATAAACAGACCCGTCCCAAGGCACAGTTATCCAAGACCGAGTGGGTAGAGACAAAGGATTTGGGGTGGCACCGGCCCGACCTCTTTGGGGGAAAAAAAAATAAAAAATAAAAAACAACAAAAATAAGAGAAAAAAAGAAATCACCCCAGCAATGGAGGGCACCGTCCCACAATAGCGCCACCACGTTAAAATAATAGGGTTTGTTAGTTAAAAATGTTAAACAGACACAAGAGTAAACTAGGTTTGCAGTACACACACGGAACAAGTGAACATTTAAGAATCATAAGCGTATCAAACATACTGGGACTTTTATGCTGCAAGTTACAAATGTGAATTTAATGGAAACCAGTTAATGGCACGAAATGTATTACATATGTAAAACAGTGAAAAGTTAATAAAATATATTTTTTAAAAAACAAAAAAAAAATACAACCCCTAACAATACGTTGAAACACTTTACAGTGAGTAGTACACTATTTCGGAACCCAAGTTAGTGGTCAACTCAGTAGTTAAATGTTGTTTATTACGACTTGTTACATACATGAAAAAAAATTGCATGCATTTACCTCAGTTACATTTTGATAGATTATATTAATATGATTTACGTGGGATCATTGGTGGAGGCTATGTAGTTTCAGATGAATGGCTGGTGAGCTAGATAGGCTGGTAAATATTGTGTAATGTTAGGTTGAAGTGATAGGGTTTTAGACCAGGAGAGCTTGTGATCTGTGAAATGCGATGTCAACCTTTTGCAGAATTACCATAAGAGAGATTAAGGCAGAGAGGCATGAGGAGGAGGGAAGGCAAGAAGAGGGTCACTCTGAAGGAGTAAGGAGATGGATCAAGTGGAAGTAAGTCAAGGTAAATTTTTCATGCAGGTTTAGGAGTATAGAGGGAGAAGGCTTTCTGAGGTAATCAGCAATCTAAGTATGTACAAAGTAGAAAGTGATCTGAGGTTGTAAGCTGTAGAAAGAAAAAACATTGTACACAGTGCTCCATATCTCAGACAGGCAGTTTAAAACATGCAATTTCGACTGTACACATGAGTTAGACATTAGGGCCTCATTTACAAGAAATGGCGTAATGCTGCGCAGGCGCAGCGTTGCATCAACATTTTTATTGCCGGCTAACAACAGATCCTAACGCCATGCTTGCGCCGGATTTACATAATGACGCTACATGTTGTTAGGATCGGGGAGGTGTAAAAAAAATGATGATAGCCTGTGAACCGTGCTGTAAACCAAAATGACACTAGTGCTGCAAAAGTGAGGTTAGCCTGATTTGCGTGAAGCTATAAGAAACCTGAGTCCCTAAGCTTACGTATATTACACTGATGCCCTCAATGCACAAAAATCATTGTACAGGGCAAAACAAAATCAAGTAGCAATTTATTTAAATGAACAAATACATTTGGGGGCATATTTATACTCCGTTTGCGCCGGAATTGCGTCGTTTTTTTTGACGCAATTTCGACGCAAAATTAACTCCATATTTATACTTTGGCGTTAGACGCGTCTAGCGCCAAAGTCCATGGAGTTAGCGTCATTTTTTAGCGTGGACACCTACTTTGCGTTAATGGGATGCAAGGTAGGAGTTCACGTCTAAAAAATCGACTCCGAGGCATGTGCGTCGGATTTATACTCCCGGGCAAAAATCACACCCGGGAGTGGGCGGGTCAAAAAAAATGACGTACGGCCGCTTTTGCGCCGTTTTTTAGCGCCTGCAAAAGGCAGGCGTTAAGGGACCTGTGGGCTCTGAAGGAGCCCAGAGGTGCCCTCCCATGCCCCCAGGGACCCCCCCTGTCACCCTTGCCCACCCCAGGAGGACACCCAAGGCTGGAGTGACCCATCCCAGGGACATTAAGGTAAGTTCAGGTAAGTTTAAAAAAAAAAAAAAATTGTGGCATGGGGGGCCTGATTTATGCCCCCCTACATGCCACTATGCCCAATGACCATGCCCAGGGGACAGAAGTCCCCTGGGCATGGCCATTGGGCAAGGGGGCATGACTCCTGTCTTTGCTAAGACAGGAGTCATTTCTATGGGGGTTGGGAGTGAAAAAAAAATGGCGCAAATCGGGTTGAGGCGCAAAAATTGCCTCAACCTGACTTGCCCCATTTCTTGACGCCCAAGCTCCATTTTCCCCTACGCCGGCGCTGCCTGGTGTCGTCGTTTTTTTTAACGCACACCAGACGGCGACGGCGGCTAACGTCATTCAATAAATACGGCGCCCGCATGGCGCTTCAGAATGGCGTTAGCCGGCGCTAATTTTTTTGACGCAAAACTGCGCAAAAAATGCAAAAAGTATAAATATGGACCTTGGTTCTTTTCAGGGTATACAACCTTATGTGGCACACCATAGCGGGTATTGCATAAACAAAACAGGCATAGAAACAAGTTATGACATCATGAATTGCATTGAAACAAGAAAGTCACATTTCTTACTACAATAAATAACTACTGCACCCAAAAGAGCAATTTTCTCAATTCCCAAGGGTCAGAGTGACTTTGTTGACGATGTTTAGATCCCCTCAACATATGGGATCATCATCAGGACAATATAATGTTTGCCTAGCTACATGAATTGAATACAATAAATCAGTAAATATCCATTGCAACCTGCAGTTTGAGGAGAAAAAGAGAAAAATGAAGAAAAAAGAGAGAGAAAATATATTTAAGGATATAATTATATGCTAAAGGCTCCTATGCTAAGGAACAGCCATAGTCCCTTTGTGGTGAGGACATACTAGAAAACAGTGCTGTCCACTAAGAAGAGGCATCAAGGTAGTTACATGGTCCCAAATAAGTAAGTGGCATGCATAGGAAGTAAAAACCATAAAATATCTCAAAGACAAACCATGCAGTGTTGCATGCTCGCATTGTCAGAGTACTATGCTTTTAATTATGTTGCCAGCTCAACGTGCAGTGAAGAGATTCCTTAAAACTGATCAAAAATAACCATGGTTCATTCCCAGGGAGCCAGAAAACTCTCTATGATGTCAGAGTCTAATAAAGAGAAGGTGGGCCCGGAGATTATGTCTAAAACCCTTGTGGAGCCACCCATTGGGATGTAAAGCTCACACACTATAAGGCGCAAAGTAATTACAGTGCATTTAGAAGCTTAACCTACCCTTAAGGCACAGTGGGGTGTAGGCATTGATGGCCAGTGTTTGCTGAATAGTTATTAAGTAACCAGGTACTCCATGTTGCAATTAACTTGTAATAGCCTGAAAATAGGCTGTATAAAACAATGAGGAAATAGAATAAGTACTCAGAGTGAACGCAGTGCTCTAAAACAAAGAATCAAGGGATAATAAACGCTATCACACATACCTAATGAGAAAGGCCTGAACACCAAAACATGATAGCAAAACAAGCTGGCCGAGCCCACAGAGAATGTTGTGAAAGGAAATGTGGTAGGTTTCCCTGTAATTAGACATAGCAGAGAATTCCCAAAAAAGAAAGGCATTGATTAAACAAAATAATGAAGGACTGAAGTGACAAACACACAATCAGCAGCAGAAGGTTACCAGGGTGCGCCATTCAAGGTCTCATCAACCAGGAAATTCACAGAGAAGGGAGAAAACATGCACTTAAATGGGCACTAAAAATAGAAAAGAGACTAATGAGTCAAGTCCATTGCAGATGAAAATGGCGGCCATGTTGGCAGTGGTAGACTATAGGAAGAGCATGTGAGTGAAAGACATTAGAAATAGAAAAGAGACTAGCAAGAAATCAACTCCAAGCCTCTTGATTTTTTCATGTATCTCTTTATTGGGTTTAACCCAACCAAATACGGTGAGGCAGCAATATACAGCAATAGAAAGAAAGAAAAAAAAAGAGAGATAAGAAATATGCATAACAAAAAAATACAACATTTAACTATGCCACTGAGCAAGAGGTATTACTCCAGTAGAATTTACAGAGGTGGGGTGCAATCATTGGGTTATAGGGTCTAATGCCCCGCAGTAGGTTAGAGTATATTTCAATCACATCTAGGTGTTCACAGGGGCCACGCAGTGGAGCAGGTATAGCAGGGGGGAACACTTCATGTGTGATAATACCAAATGAGGGTATCAAGTGACATCATGTACGTGTGGGTATTGGCAACGGTAGATCACCCAACCAGAGAGCAAGTAGAGTCACCAGAACAGTGGTGCCCGCCCCCTAGATCCTAAAAGCAACATAACTGCCCAGAAGGTGAAGTGGGAGCTCCTGAGTGTTTAAGGTGGGTGGGTGTCTTTTTTGGCGTCAATGTTTACAATAAAAGCATCCCACATCTCATAGCCACCACCGTCAACCCCTTAGATTGCAGGAGGTGAAGGGTTTGGGCCTCCGCGCAGGACCACTGAAACAGGCCTTGTAGCCACTTAATATAACTAAGGGCATGATAGGCCTTCCTGTTTGTGGCTATTTAGCGGTTAAAAGTTATGAAGGCCAAACTGATAAATCTATGGAGCTGTTTATCCCCTTTAGCCTGCAGGAGCAGCCCCAGTAAATAGGACTCGGGGCTCAATATCAAGGCGTGGTTAGTTATTTCCGCAGTTGCTTAAAAAATGCGTTGCCAGGCTGCCGTTAGCGGTGGGCAGTCCTACACCATATGGTAGAAGTCGGCTTCTGGTGTCGCACAGCAGGGGCACACAGGGTCCGATGTGGGGAACATGCGTTTTATACAGGACGGGGATAGGTGGGAGTGATGTAGGTAATTAAGTTGGGTATAGCGAAGTCTAGGATTGCGTGAGACACATTTAATGTAGGAAAGCACTGCTGTCCAGACCTTCTGTGATAAAGGGGTGGGGAGTGCTGCATCCCATCAAGATCGCGCAGCCTCCAGACTCGGGCAGGCCTCCATCAGCAATGTAGTGTAAAGCCGTGATATCACTTTTTTGGCATTGTTTATGGATAGCATCTGCGTAAGTATCTGCGATATCTGGGGTTCGTCATCTCTCATGACCCAAGTGGTTCGCAGTAGATGTCGTATTGTGCAGTAGGTTAGGAAAGCACCCGCATGTACCCCCGCATTGTCCACCAGTTCATTAAACGTTAACAGAATAGCTTCCTAATAGAAATTACCCACCTTCTCCAGACCCGCTTCCCGCCACAGAGTCATGTTGTGATGTGCAAGCATGTCGCGGGCCCTGGGCGAATGTCAAAGTGGAATCAGTGGTGAGTTAAGTATGTTAGGTTTTTTGCCGTGGACATATCTTAGCCAACATATTTGAGCAGTTTCTAGTATGACGTTACCACAGTGAGTGAGGCATGTTCTGACCGATAACCAGGTATATGGTAATGTTGGAGCTAGTGTATCTATCATTACCTTTTGCTCTGCAGTGCAGTGTTCCCCCATCCAGCTGGGCGGCAGCATAATACAATTCAAAATTGGACATACCTTGGCCCCCCACTGTCCTGCGGGCATTGTCTCATTGTCAATGACACGCAACGTCTGTCCTTCCCCCATAGTAGATCAGTTAGCAGACTCTGTAGGGACCTAAAGAATGAGCAAGGGAGAGCGACTGGCAGTGCTTCAAAATAGTATAATAGTCTAGGAAGATTGAGCATTTTAGCTATGGCTTCTTTGCCCATGGACAATAGTGGGAGAGAGCCCCAGAAGGGGAGCGATTCCCGTATAGAGTGAATAGCCCTGTTAAGGTTGCCCTCCCTAAGGTCATCAACCGAGTGATACACTTGTATTCCCAAGTACTTAAAGGTGGTATGGCACCATGGTAAGTAATATCCCGGTAGGTCCGGCTGGAGGTCCACGGGAACCGGTGTTAAGGGGAGTATGCAGGACTTAGACCAGTTAACTTGCAGCCCTGATATTTCGGCGAAGGAATCCAGTATGGCCATTAGCCCCGGCATAGAGACAACATGATCTCGTAAGTAAATCAAGGTGTCATCTGCGTATAAAGATATGATGTGATGTGTGTGGAGTTCCGGAATGCCCCATTGACATGTATGTGTGCGCAATTTGGCGCCGAGGGGCTCAATAGCCATGGCGAACAACAGTGGAGAGAGCGGGCATCCCTGTCTAGTGCCCCTATGTATGGGGAATGTGTCTGATATGATTTGCCTTGTCCTAACTCGAGCCGATGGGTTTGAATATAATGTAGTGATCCAGGTTACATATCCTTTTCCAAAGCCCAATGCACCTAATGTTTTAATGAGGAAGTCCCAGTTCAGTGTAACGCCTTCTCGATATCTAAAGATATGGCCACTCCACAGTGGTACGCCCTGTATTACTGTGCAGAAGGCAAAGTAGTCTCCTAATATTTAAGAAGGCGTTTTGGCCTGGGATAAATCCAGACTGATCCTCATGGATCAACTGTGGAATGAATGGAAGGAGTCTGTTCGCCAGTACTTCCCCTACGACTTTGCAATCTGTGTTTAGCAGAGAGAGCAGGCAGTATGATCTGACATCTAAGGGATCCCGGCCGGCCTTTGGAAGCACAGCTATGAGGGCCTCGCCTAGAGATCCCGGCAACTGCCCTCTGTTGTGTGCCTCATTGAACATGGTGAGCATGGACTGCAAGGGGTGGTTCGCCTGTGTCATGTAGTATTCTATTTGTAGACCGTCCGTGCCCGGCACCTTATTGCGAGCCATTTGGGATATTGAGAGACGTATCTCCTCCACACAGATGGGACCATTCAGCGCAGCCGACTGCTCCGGCTGTAATCGCTGCAGAGGAAGGGTATCCAGGAAAGTGGACGCGCGCTCAGGTGGGGGCACTGGGGGAGCCGCGTACAGCATTTGATAGTATGAGTAGAAAGTCTCATTGATAGCCACCTGAGTGTTAACTATTACGCCTGATTTCAGTCTAATTACCCTGAAGGGCAAGTGCTGCAGAATGTCCCAGACCAGTCAAGCCAGTAAGCAGCCCGATCTGTCACCCTCTGCATATTGTCTTATCATGTAGTGTCTGTAAACATGTTTGCCCAGTCTGGGGTCAGTCTCATTATGGTTGACCCGCAAGAAGCGAAGCTCCTCAGAGCGCAGCTTACCTTTGGCCACAGCGACCTCCACTATACGCATTTTGGACTCCAATGTGGCCAACTCCTGGAGCAGTACCTGATGGACCCCCACAGAGGCAGTCATGCGTTGGCCGTGCACCACTACTTTATGTGTATCCCATTCAATTGCTCGGTGTGCTGTTGTGATATTATTTTGCAAAAAGTATGTGGATAAGCAAGTGGAGAGATCTTTGCAGAAGGGGGAGTCAGATATTGCCTCAACCTGCAGGTGCCATGTAGGTATCCTTGTGTTCGGGCGACCCCATCCCAACACCACCCTTAAGGGCAATGGCCTGACACAGTGCGTGCCACGTATCCAGAACTATGCACCCGCTGAAGCATTGCTGACGGTGCTAGAATCAGATCTATTCTAGTGTGCAGGTCATGAACGGGGTAGTAGAAGGAGTATTTACGCTCTGCTGGATGTCCCTGTCGCCACAAATCACACAATCCAATCCCCGCTCTCCACGCCTCAAACTCAAGGGAAATGTGTCTACTTGGTGCATTTGATAGTGATGGGAAGGAGCGATCCAGGTTAATATCAGGAGTGCAATTAAAGTCACCCCCGCCAAAGACTCTCCCCAGCAGGATCTCGGAGCAGACCGGTATTCATTGTATTCAAGAAACATCCTTGGTTAGTATTGGGTGCGTATAGTGCTACCAGGGACAATGGTGAACCATCGAGATAGCCCTCGGTCACTACATACCGACCGTTGGGGTCCACTTGTGTGCGGTCAGCTTCATAGGGCACTCCATGCGCAGTCCATATCATCACACCACGAGTGAATAATAAGGAAACGGTTCCAAAGATTTGACCCTTCCAGCTAGAGCGCAGCCTCCCAAGAGTGGTTATGGTGTCTCTTGTGTGGTGTGGCCATGCCCCTTACGTTCCATGTGATCACATTATAGCATGGCGTATGAGCTTGCGTCTGTGTAAGAGTCCAATACTGCACTAGACCCCGAGGACCCCATCCCATGCTTATACTAGTGGGGCCCACCCGTGCCCCCCTAATGGAATAGTACCACGCCTAAGTCTGCTATCGCACCCAGTTCCTATCTCTCTGATATTGAGTAGAGCAATAATAAAAAAATCCAAAGAAAATACTGAAAGAGAAAAGAATGTGGGTCTAACAGAAGACCAAAACCATGCTTCACAAACAACACAAAGCCAAAAGAACAGAGCCTGAGATCTGGCATGGGGAACAACTGGTCCATACGGGATAAGGCACGGGGGTGAGAGCCAGGTGAGAGGACCTGATCGCCCTGGCCACCCAGATGGTGACCTGGATCCCGCAGCATCACATGACCGCAGGAAAACCAGGAGTCCTGTGCAAAGTCTTGACATTGCTCCCCTTAGGGACCATGTGGCGAGGATTAAGGATTAAACAAAGGGATCCAAGGAAGCATGGGCCCCTCTGACGGAGGGAGTCAGTCTCAGGTATCATCTGCCGACCAGGGAGTGAGTAGTGGGCTGTGAGGAGAGTCCTTCAAGTCGGAACGGTCACCCTGCTCAAGGTCAGAGTCTTGGGACTCCCGCAGGGCAGAGAATGGATTGGCCGTGAGCTACGTAGCCTCCAGCATTGCAAGGAACCGCTCCTCAACCACCTGAGCTGGTGTGGGCTTGACCCTCATTCCTGTGCAACATTTACGCTTCCCCTTTGGAGTCGACCACTGCCCTTCCGCATCTTTCGGATGTGTAGCGCGGGCCAGGCCCTTGGCATGGAGCCAGGTCCAGGCGTCTTCCGGCGACACGAAGATGTGAGTTTTTGGAGCTATCCTGTACACGCAGCTTTGTAGGAAACAACAGGACATACTTGAGGTTGTGTTCCCGGAGGCATTGCTTCACCAGATAGAAGGAACTACATTTCTTTTGTACTTCAGCAGTGAAGTCTGGATAGGCAGTGATGAGTGCATCTTTGAATTTCCACGGTCCATCTTTACGAAAGTACTGGAGCATGGTAATTGAGCAGGCGAGCGATCAGTGGTCGGGTGTGAGCCCCTGGTGGCGGGGACCTGCCCGGCACCCTGTATGCCCATTCCACCAAGAAGAATTTCGGTACTTTGTCTCACAGGACCGTGTCGGCAAGCCATTGCTCTAAGAACAATTCCGAATTTGGGCCCTCCGCATGCTCCGGGAACCCCACCAGGCGGAAGTCGTTGCGCCGCAACATCCCTTCAGTGTCCTCCGTTCTACGTTGCAGAGTTGTCACCTCTGTAGACAGTTGTTTCATACGCTCCTGTATTTCCTTCATTGTGGGGCGCATCTCAGCCACCTCAGTCTCTGTTTCAGCTACTCTCCCAGACAGTGTGCGATGGCCCGCACATAATAAATTAACATCCAATGTCAATGCATCAATCTTCGCTTCAAAGGAGGTTTAAGTGTCTAATATGGCCTGTAGTACCTTTTCAAATTGTGAGGTCTGAGTGTGGAGAGTGGCATCCATCTGTTGAAGGGCATGAGAAGTCATGTCCAGACCGGCAGGAGGAGCATCCGGCGTGGCCATTATCACCGGTAGCGTCTTGGAAGTTTTTGGTTTGCCCATTCAGACTCGGAGTGGTGGCAATCAACCTCAAAGGAGGCCGCACCTAAATGGGAAGGTTCAACTCTCCGCTGGTGTGCACAGCTCCGCGGGGCTCGATTGAGCAAGCTGTCGCCACGGGCCTCCCGGGGCAGTGGGTACCAATATTGCGTATCCTTTAATCTATATCAATGTCAGAATGCGGCGTACAGCCAGCACGATGCAGCACCTCTGTATGGGTGGCAGCACCACCTCCGGCACAGGGAGAGGCGAGGGTGACTCCCCTGGTCCTCTCCTCCCTGTTGGCATGGGTCTAGGGTCCCGCACAGTTAGCCCCCAAGGCTCAGTCCATTCACAAGACCCTTTTGGGCTGGGCCCCCCTCCTAAGCCACGGGCAGGGCGGGCCACCAAGTCCGCAGCATCCAGCCAGTCTAATGTGGCGCAGGCTGAGGCTGGAACAATGCTGCTGAGGTGCGCTGCCCAGGCCTGGGCTTACTGCTGATGCAGGAGCAGCACCTCAGGCCATTCTCAGTGCCGATCCTTCCGCCGCTCACCCGTACCTCGGTCCCGCAGTCACCCTACAGGCGGGCTCGCCACTCCTGTCCAAGCAGCGACCCCTGAGAGAAAGACTGTGGTAGATGCGCACCTTCACTGCGGTCCTCCCAGGCCTGATCTGCCCAGCACCGTAGGCAAGGCACTGCTCGCACGCTATATCTCCCCCCACCGACGCCCGTCACACTCAAAAGCAGTCGGGGGGAAGCAGGACCCACAGCAATCGACCAGAGAAAGCTGGTGATCGCCTGGGGCAGGATATTTATTTGGCTGGGCGCAGAGCTCCGAGAAACGCTGCAGCTCCGGTCACCATCTTGGCCACACCCCCAACTCCAACCCTATTGTTAATGAAAACGTCAGCCACATAAGAACAGAAAGAAATAAAGAAAGCAAAATAAAAACCATGTTGTTTCTGCAACAAACTCATCAGCAAAAACATTTTTTATAATATCAATTGAGTAACAGAAAAAGCCACATTTTGTAAATAGTTTGCAACCTTTGGGCCAATTTATGAATCTACATGAATATTACAAGTGAAGAACCATCAGCTTAATATATATCACTAGTAAATGGCCAGATATGTTGAGCAGACAATTAAGTCCTGAAAACCATTCATCAGTATGCACAAACAAGTGTTCCAGCACCCTGGGATTTCTTTTAACCTCTTAGCTGATGGGCCTTCCCCCCCGCCCCCAGTGCTGAGCCCTTTTTTGGCTATTTGGGGTAGTTCGCGCTTAGGCCTTCAAAACTTTTTGTCCACATAAGCTATCCACGCCAAATTTGCGTTCTTATTTTCCAACATCCTAGGGATTCTAATGGTACCCAGAGTTTGTGGTTTCCCCGGAGGAGACCAAGAAATTAGCCAAAATACAGTGAACATTTCAATTTTTTTTTTAAAATGGGAAAAAAGGGCTGCTGAAGAAAGCTTGTGTTTTTTCCCTGAAAATGGCATCAACAAAGGGTTTCTGGTGCAAAAATCACCATCTACCACCTTTCAGGAACCAGAGGACTTGAATCAGAATACCACATTTTTCAACACAATTTTGGCATTTTACTGGGACATACCCCATTTTTACTATTTTTGGTGCTTTCAGCCTCCTTCCAGTTAGTGACAGGAATGGGTGTAAAACCAATGCTGGATCCCGGAAAGCTAAATATTTCTGAAAAGTAGACAAAATTCTGAATTCAGCTAGGGGTCATTTGTGTAGATCCTACAAAGTTTTTTACAGAAAATAACAGCTGAAATAAAAAAATATTGAAAGTGAGCTGAAAAAAACAGCCATTTTTCTCCACGTTTTACTCTGTAACTTTTTCCTGCAATGTCAGATTTTTTAAAGCATTATACTGTTACGTGTGCTGTACTCTTCCGGTTGCGAAAATATGTAGGGCTTGTAGGTTCATCAAGATCCCTAGGTACCCAGAGCCAATAAATGAGGTACACCGTGCAATGGGTTTTCATTCTATACCGGGGTATACAGCAATTCATTTGCTGAAATATAAAGAGTGATAATTAGGTATCAAGAAAACCTTTGTATTTCCAAAATGGGCATAAGATAAGGTGTTGAGAAGCAGTGGTTATTTGCACATCTCTGAATTCCGGGGTGCCTATACTAGCATGTGAATTACAGGCCATTTCTCAAATAGAGGTCGTTTTTACACACTGCCTTACATTTGGAAGGAAAATATGTAGAGAAAGACAAGGGGCAACAACACTTGTATTGCTATTCTGTGTTCCCCCAAGTCTCCCAATAAAAATGGTACCTCATTTGTGTGGGTAGGCCTAATGCTCACGACAGGAAACACAACATGGACACATCACATTTTTACATTGAAATCTGGTGTGTTTTTTGCAAAGTGCCTAGCTGTAGATTTTGGCCTCTAGTTCAGCCGGCACTTAGGGAAACCTACCAAACCTGCACATTTTTTAAAACTAGACACCTAGGGTAATCCAAGATGGGGTGACTTGTGGGGCTCTCACCAGGTTCTGTTAACCAGAATCCTTTGCAAACCTCAAAAGTTGGCTAAAAAAACAAATTTTCCTCACATTTCGGTGACAGAAAGTTCTGGAATCTGAGAGGAGCCACAAATTTCCTTCCACCCAGCGTTCCCCCAAGTCTCCCGATACAAATGGTACCTCACTTGTGTGAGTAGGCCCGGTGCCCGTGACAGGAATAGATCACACAACGGTCAATGTTGGTCCTTACATGAGGCAGCGGTTGACCCTGGGGTGATCCATTCCTGACGCAGGCACTAGGTGTAGGCACTCAAGTGGGGTAGTGTTTTTATCAGGACAGGTGAGGAATCACAGGGTGGTATGAAGTTTGTGGATCCCAACATATTCCTGTAGTTTGTGTGACAGAAAAGCGAGAAAATAGAGTTTTTATTCAACATTTCAGATTTGCAGGGTATTCTGGGTAAGAAAACTTTGGGGAATCCACACAAGTCACACCTCTGTGGGCTCCCCCGAATGTCTAGTTTCCAGAAACATTTGGGTTTAGTGTGTTTCTCTATATGGCCGCCGAACCCAGGACCAAAAACACAGGTGCCTGCCTTCCAAACCAGTTTGTTTTGTGATAGATAATTTTGATGTCTCCACAATACGATTTAGGCGGTGGAATTTGGGGCTGAACTAAATTGGGGAGCTCCCAAGAGAGCACTCTCTCTCTCTGCTTGCCGCCGCATTCACCTGCTCTCTGGGTTGGGCTAACCCACTATTACCCCATTACACAGACTGTGCTTGCGAAGGGACAGCAGGACTGTCCTCATCACCTCCCTCATAATTTACTGGAAGAGGAGTTATCGTATGGGACTCCTCCGACTGAAAAATCACTCCCAGAGTCTGCGCCATTGTCCTATCCCTCAGATGCTGTCTCAGTATCTGATGTCTCAGTCTCTGATCCTATGTCAGAGCTGTCCTCTATAACCCAAGTGATGGCAGCAGTCATCCATCAAGATGCCATCTCTGCCATTGGCTAAACTGTTCCTCTAAAACACTAGCCTAAGTAGACAGTCACAAAATCGATGGTGTGTGTGAGATACGTGCAACAGTAGAGGCCACCTTACCTGCGCTTCTTCCCTCAATCAGCACGTTCTTTCAAGACACTCAAAAAACACCTTGTCACATACCATTCGTCACAGTCTTTAGCACCTCCTGCGCCCAGTCCAACAATTATTATTGGTGCTCTCACTCCCTCCTCCTCGGATTCCCTCATTACCACCCAGCAAAAGTGCCCTTCATCTCTCCATAGCCGCCCTCCACCCCGCACATACATTTCATTTGTATTATAGCGCAGGTAATGGCTGACTTTACTAATGTACTCAGCTATTTACATAAAATACAGATTTGCTCTTTGCAGTAGGCATATAAACCTTCTGCGCTTCTTTATGGCACTAAATCTGCCACTAGACAAAAGTCTGACCCTTTTGTAGCAGAAACATAATCACAATACTTACTTGACTTTTTTATTGCTGCCTAAAAGCTACAGTTGAAATGCGTCAGTTGAAGTATGTGCATTGCTTTGAAGACGCAAGCTGCAAATGCAAGACAACTGGTGGCAAATATATACATATATATATATATATATATATATATATCACTTTTATATGTGGGTCTGGTTTTCCTGGTGGCCGATCGCAGCCCCCAGGCAAACCACACATGTATTGACAAAAGAGATTTATATATATATATATATATATATATATATATATATATATATATATATATATATAGATCTATCTCTATATAGATCTATCTACATAGATATATCTATAGATAGATCTGTATATATATATCTATAGATGTAGATATATATATAGATCTATATTTGATTTAGTAGTTCTATGGTTTAGTTGGGGGCCAAAATGGCCCCCAGGGAAACCCTACAACAACAACCCAAAAAATTGCCCCCACAGGGGGTCGCCCTGCCCACAGGCGACCCTCAGTCCATTTATTTTTATTTTTATTTTTTATTTTTTATTTTAAATAAAATTAAGCCCCTGGGGGGCGCGATCGTGAGCGATCGTGCCCCCCCAGGGGAAGGGGACACCTACCTTTAAAAAAAAAAAAATATGCCCACGGGGAGGCCGGCCTGTTTTCCGAGGGGGCCGAACCCCCCAAGTGAAATCCCTGGTGTCTAGTGGTGTTTCCTGGCCCCCGATCGCAGCACAGCTGCGATCGGGGGCCAGGAAACACTTTCAGGAAGGCCTCGTAAGAAAGGGGAGAGTCTCCCCTTTCTTACGAGGCCTTCCCGAACGTGAGGAAGGCCGTTTGGGGCCTTTTTCCCCATCGGAGCAGGAAGCGGCTGCAAGGCCGCTTCCTGCTCCGATGGGGAAATAAACAAAGTGACGTCAGCGCGCCGACGTCACAAAGGGGCGGGTGGGGGGGGTGGGAGACACGGAAAAGCTTCCGTGTCTCCCGGGGTATAAAAAAATAAATAACCCTCGGGTGCGACCCCCTCCCTGGTGTCGGCCACTGGTCGTGACCCGCACCAGGGAGGTAGTGCGGGCGTCGGCCAGTCGCCGACGCCCACGCCCAAAGGGTTAAGGGCATAGAAAGGTATAATGCAACAGTCTTTGCGGCATGTAATCTGATGCTGTTATGAAGCCATTTTAGTGATGGTATTTTAGCAAGTAGGCCTGCTCTCCATGCCCTTTAGCCTAGTAATGTTTCATTTTGTTTTTATTTTATTCTTTTAGAAACTATCACATTTGTGGGGATGTTTTATTTTCCTTTATCTTGCTGTCCTTTTCCTTAGAAAAGCATTTACATTTCTTAACACAACATTCTTTCACTCTGTGCTTTCTTCAGGGCTGTGACAAGATAGGATTGTCAATACAAGTTGTACACCGCATCTCTAATATTACACAGAAACATATGTATTTTTACATGGGAACACTTTTTTCAGAACACCAGCTGTTTTATTATAAAAACATCTCTCTGTCCCCTGCACATTGTAGGAAGGTTCCAGCCAGATGGCCGCAACTGCATGCTCTCTGACCTTGTAAAGCTGCTTGCTGAGACTGCCGGTTCTCTGACCTAATAAAGGGGAAAGTGTCTCAATAAACAACATGCTTCTTCACTACTGCCATACTCAGGTATGGGGGATGATGTCTTCCATAGGGGGTCCTGAAGGGCAGATTAGGGCTTATCCTGCTCTGCACTAACATAGAACATTAGGGGCATAGGTAGGAATCACACATCTTGCATAGTGACAGTATGACAAGACTTTTCTTGTGTTTCACTTTTCTCGTCACCATTTTGCTTCTAGTATGTTTCATTATCCTAATTATTGCAGTTCATGTTATTTTATCTAGGACACCGTTGATTCAATAAATCTTATTGAACCATTTCCTGCTTCTGTTTGTCTTTACATGTATTTTAGTTTGTTTAGTTTAAAAGATTTATAAAGCGCATAGCTACCCAAAGGCCTCCCAGTGCTAAATAAGGAAGTATCAGCTCTGATACGAAAAATATAGACTTATAGACTAACAAGAAATAAGAAAGTTAGATAGAATAAAGGACAGTTTTACATTTTTTCCGGAACTGAAGTTCCAAGGGTTTTTGCCGGAGTTCTAGAGGTAGGGAATTCCAAAGGCGCACTGCCTATATTGAAAAGGAGTTAACCTCCCCATGAAGACCTCTTGAACCGTGATATGTTAACTAGCTGGGTGGTGGAGGATCTCAGCATTCTTGTAGGGGCATAAAGAGAAATGCTTTGTCTAAGAAAGTGGGGTCCCTTGTTGTGCAGAGCTTTATGTGTCATGCATAGGGCCTTGAAGTGAATGCACTGTTTTATTGGTAACCAGTGAAGAGAAGCTAAGGCTGATTTGGCTGAGTGATATCTAGGTAAATTCATAAGTAGTCTTGCGGCCGCATTCTGTACAACCTGGAGTTTCTTCACTACATAGTCAGGAGAACTGAGAGAAAGAGAGTTACCGTAGTCCAGTCGAGAGAGTATCATGGCCTGAATAAGAATTCTAATTATGTAAGACAAATGTAACTGAGAGAAAAGGATGAGATTAGATCCACCACAATTTCCCTAGGAAGTCACAATGTCTTATGCCCAGTTGTCAAAAATCACTCCTGCTCTTGGGCAGAGGTGAGATGCTGCTAGCTTGCTGGAAATAGATTAGGACGACAGTTGTCACATGAGGTGGGATCAAACTCAGTTTGCCACGATTCAGGTGCTGCTGCTGCCCAAATCCAGCAGCATCATTGATACAATGAGCCAATGCGACATGGCGCCACCAATGTTTGATCAGGCACTGATTTTCGGATCCTCCTGAGTACCTCTATGTCACTATGTGCTAAAGGCACCTCAGTACTATGGGAGTCATTGTGAGTTTGGGGATCAGAAACAACCGACCGCCAAACTCCCCTCAGGAGACCGCTACAGTGCTGGGGGTCTCCCCACTGGCCCCATTACAACTTTCCCACTGGGCTGACGGGTAGGAACCTGAGCTCAGTGAGAAAGGTGTGGCAGCATTGTTCCCAGCTCATATTTGAGCCGGCGGCATTGCTGCTGCATGCAGGGTGCACCTGCACCCTTGAAATAGCACTGTCTGTCTGCTATAATCTTAGAAATAGAGATAGTATAAAAACTCCTGATAGATATCAATATAATGATACATGACAATCATGTTCCTTTCAGGACTCATAGGGAAAACGCAGAGTGGTGGGTGGTCAGAGCAGTGATCTGAGAACGTGAAACAGAGAAAGGAGTCACAACGTTCATGAGAAGTTTCTGTTAAGAAAGAAGAGACACTTCCCCAACAAAAACCTCAATTTAAAAAGAAGAGGGTGGCAGCAATTTCTATACGAAATCCCACTCAGGATGAGAGTTTAAGTGGGCACTGGCCCTGCTAGACAGCACGTCAGAGGTCACAATGGTTCGCCAGAATCTTCAAGAGCATCTGGAGGTGAAAGCAACCAATGACTTTTTACAAGTTGAGACTGCAGACATGCGTACCTCAACACCCAAAAGTGTGTATAAACTGAAAATACCATTAGGAGACATTGAGTTTACAATTGATGGTATCTTTTTCTATCACGTAACTACTATTTATTATATTTTATTGTCTGAAAAAGATTGGCCACCAGATTTTGGCGTACTCTCCCACATGGGGAAAAGGTAATTGAACCATATTTCTTCCAAGAAAGCTCACTGTGACAGACCGAACAGTATAAATACAACGGAGAGGTGGTGATATTGCTTAGTTAAGTGGTTTATTAAAAGAAATGAAATGGTGAAGTACAAAGAATGTCTATATTAAGGTGAGGTTGGTTTCTCTCGCAAACTGTGTCCTTTGGTCGTTTTGTCCGGGGTTGTTAATGTCCTCTGTTTCTCTTGTTTCTCTTTCAGGTGGAATCCTTGTTGTTCGCTCAGGTTGATCCAGAACAGTACCGGAAACAGAAGGACAGAAAACACTAGGGTAAGTATGGGGTTTATAACCGGTTTTCGCTCTCTCTCTACTCTAACTGACTGGGGAAAAGGGAAACAACAAAAGGATGGGGTGAGTGTCGGTGAGAAGTTGAGGAATGACCTGACCAGAGTCCAAAATTAGTGAGGGGAAAAGTGTCTCACATGCAGTGGTCCCGGTGTCCTTTTTCCTATCCCTCCCTTTTCACCCCTCCTTTATATCCCCTCCCCAGTCCCCTTTTTTTAGCTTTGTGCCCCTTTCTGGAGTCCAAAAAGACCGTACCTTGCTTAGCCACGACCCTCCCGGGCCGTGGCTGGCGTTGTGGCGTTCCTCCGGTCGATCTCTTCTTCCCGGGGTGTCCAGCACGGATTCCTCTTTATTTCCGGGATCTCCTCGTCCTCCCGACCTCGATGGTCCTTCCTTGGGGTATTCCTCCTCCTTGGGTTTCTCTCGCTCCACGGGTTTTTCCTCGTCTTCTCCGGGCCTCCCCGTCCTCTCCACCGATCCCTCTCCTCCCCTCTGTTGCGGCGCGTCTCCTTTTTCAATCTCGCCGTGCCGGGAAACCACACTGGTTTCCCTGGCAACGGCTGCTCGTCGGCCTCGTTCTCGTTGCGTTTCCCCGACAACGGGGAGACGCGGAAATGACGTATCGGAACCCTCCGATACGTCATTAGGAGCACTCTGTGCCGGCAACACCCGGTCACACACCTCTCCCCATGAACGGTCCTGTTCGAGGACCGTAGTAGAGTCTGGGAACCGTGACAAATAATCAGCTGGGGCCTGTTGGGGTCCAGGTATGTGACGCACCTGAAAGGAAAATGGTTGGAGTTCAAGGAACCACCTCAAAATCCGGGAATTGGTATCTTTATGAGCGGACAACCATGTGAGGGGAGCATGATCCGTAAAAAGAATAAAAGGTCGACCCAACAGGTAATACTGTAAAGTGTCCACGGCCCATTTAATAGCCAAACATTCTCTTTCAATGGTAGGATAGTGACGTTCCCGGGGAAATAGCTTCCTACTGACATATACTATCGGGTGATCCCTGCCTTCCCCGTCCGTTGGGCTAGGACTCCCCCTAACCCTACATCTACATCAGAAGCATCTGTGTAGAGATGGAAGGGTTTAGAGAAATCTGGGCATTTTGGAATGGGATCTCTGGTCAGATAGGACTTCAATTGCTCAAAGGTAGCCTTCTGGTGATCCGAAAATGGGGCTAATCGATTAGGATGGGATTTAGACAAAAGATCTGTGAGAGGGGCGGCAAGTGTGGAATAGTCGGGAATGAATCTACGATAGTAGCCTACTAATCCTAGGAACGAGCGTAAATCTTTTTTTGTTTTAGGGTTAGGTGCATTTAGAATGGCGTCTACTTTCTTATTTTGGGGTTGCAGAGTCCCTTGACCGATTTTGTATCCTAAGTAGGATATATTGGGTTTTCCTATAACGCACTTTTTAGGGTTGGCAGTTAAACCAGCGTTTGCGAGCATATGGCATATCTGTTGTAAATGGAGGAGATGATCATCCCAGGTTTCACTAAAGATAACCACGTCATCTAGGTAAGCTGCGGAGAAAGATTGAAATGGTTTAAAAAGTCTATCCATTAACCGTTGGAACGTAGCGGGTGCTCCATGCAGTCCGAATGGTAGCACGGTGAAATGATAAAGCCCGGACTGAGTGGAAAAAGCCGTTTTTTCTTTATCCTCCGGTGCTAAGGGAATCTGCCAATACCCTTTGGTCAAATCTAAGGTAGACATATATCTTGCTTTTCCCAGTTTTTCCAAGACGTCATCCACTCTAGGAATTGGGTATGTGTCAAACATTGAGTGTTCATTAAGCTTCCGGAAGTCAATACAAAATCTGATCGTACCGTCAGGCTTTGGCACTAGGACGACTGGGGAGCACCAGGGACTAGTCGAAGGCTCTACTACTCCTAGATCTAACATCTTCTGTATTTCATCCTCCATAATCTGTTTCCTTGCCTCGGGAATCCGATACGGCCGTAACCTAACAATTTTACCCGGTGTAGTCCTTATTTTATGGGTTATCAAGGGGGTTTTACCTGGCACTACTGAAAAAAACTTTCGGAAGTGGTTTAGTAGTCTATACACCTGTTCCTTCTCTGGTATCGTTAATGATTCATTTACTTCGGGTAGCCTTTCCCCATCGTTGTTTTCAGTTGGACAAAACTCAATATGCAAGTTTTTGCTAGGGCAGAGGAATCGGACCATTTCTCCGGAAGTGTCGGAGTTGTCCGGTTCTTCCCATTTTTTAAAGAGATTTATATGATAAATCTGGGTTTTCTGAGGATTGTTCGTGATTTCAATCAGATATGTAACAGGGGAAACGGCTCGTATGACCCTATATGGACCCTGCTATTTTGCAATCAGTTTTTGTTCCGACGTGGGACGCATTATTAGAACCTGATCTCCTGGTTGTAGAACCCTTAACTTACTTCCTCTGTCATAATACTGTTTTTGGGTTTGTTGAGCTTGTTCCATATTTACTCTAACTGTTTCCCATAAACTTTGGAGTTGAGACCGTAAGTTGTGAGCATATTCTAATAATGGTCTTCAACCCTCTTCTTCCTCTTCTTCCCACGTCTCAATGGCCATATCTAAAAGGGACCGAGGTTGTCTTCCAAACACGAGCTCAAACAGGCTATGGCCTGTTGAGGCCTGTTCATGGGTTCGTATAGCGTATAGTACTAATGGTAATTTCTGATCCCAGTCTCTTCCTGAGTCCTGTACCACTTTCCTCAATAGGGTTTTTATTGTTCGGTTGTACCGTTCCACCAATCCATCCATCTGTGGATGGTACTCCGAAGTTCGAATTTGGGAAATACCCAATGTCTTACACACCTGCTTCATGAGAGTAGATATAAAGGGGGTTCCCTGGTCTGTGAGTATTTCATGCGGAAACCCCACTCGAGAGAAAACGTTTAGCATTGCTTGGGCAACGGTTTTGGTTGTCATACTTTTGAGAGGAACAGCTTCGGGGTATCGGGTGGCATAATCAACCATAACCAAGATATGCATGTGACCTTTCGTTGAGGCTACTAGGGGTCCAATCAGATCCATCCCCATCCTACTAAAAGGAATGTCTATGATGGGTAAGGGCATTAGAGGGGCTTTTTTAGGTCTACCCGGTTCAGTAAGTTGACACCTGGGACATTGGGCACAATATTTGCGTATGTGGGCGAAAACCCCTGGCCAATAAAACCGCCTAAGGAGATACTCTTCGGTTTTTTCTCTCCCATAATGACCCCCACCTGGTTGACTATGAGCCAGAGTCAGGACGTGATCTCTATAATGCTCGGGTACCAATAGTTGTTGTTTATGTTCCCCTGTACGAGTGGTGGTTATTCTGTATAAGAGGTTTCTCTTAATTAGGAAGTAGGGACCCACCTCCTCGGTCTCTTCCGTTTTTGCGGACTTCCAAGCTTGTGTGAGAGAAGGATCTTCTCTCTGTTGCTGAGGAAAACTGATAGGTGCCTCATGTGTTTCGGCTATAAGGCCAGGCTTTTGTCCTTGTGCCTCTTCTCCCCGGTGATTCGCTTTCGCTGCCCGTTTTCCTCTACGTGATAATTTTTGACGGGTTATAGGGCATTCAATAACACTGTCAGAAAAGGGAGCTTCCCTCCACCAGTCCTGTGTCCGCTTGGGGGTTCTAACATGATCCAAGATCTCTTGGAAATGTTCGTAATCAGTCCCGATGATACATTCCTCAATCAGCTCTGTCATTACTCCCATAGGTAGGACATCTCAGTAGTTTTCCCACTCTACTGTTAGTTTATATAAGGGGTATTGCTCTTTGTCCCCGTGAATACAACAAATATTTACCCATCGGTCTACTTCCTTGTCTGACAGGTTTACCATATCTTTCCTCACTACGGATTGGCTACACCCTGAATCAATAAGAGCCCATGCTGGCCGTCCATTGATGTTTAGGATCTGTTTAAACTTCAGGTTACCTCGTCCTGTACACAGTACCCTTCTCCGAGTTACTCCTATTTCCATTGGCTCACCAGGATCTTGTTTCCTGGGACACAAGCGGGCGATGTGTCCCCATTCCCCACAGTTGTAACATTGGGGACCTGATACCTGAGGATGGTCGATTAGTCTGCGTGAAATAGGCTCGTCAGGAGGGGCTCTGGGAGTACTTTTAGGGTTAGATAGCCCCGGTTTTATGCTGGGTCGGGGTGGTACATTCCTTATATCCACCGAGCGATGATAGTCACATGCTAAGTCGATCGCCATGTCAGTATTTACTTTGGGATGTTGGCGAATCCAGTGTTTTGTAGCCGTGGGCAAGGCATCTAAATATTGTTCAAGAACGATCGTCTGGATCACTTCCTCCCTGCTATTCCCGGAAGGACCCAACCATTTTAAAGCCAAATCCTTTACACGATAATAAAAGGTTCAGGGGTCCTCATTCGGTCCCCATTTGATTTTCCGGAATTTGACCCTATAGTATTCGGTGTCATGTCCCACACGTTCTAATATACTAGTCTTTATCTCTTGGTATGGTGTGGTTCCCCCCAGGTTTGCCGCTTGATATGCTGCTTGTAATATCCCCGTAAGAAGTGGTGTGACATACTGACCCCATCTCTCCTCAGGCCATTGGGCTGACGAAGCCACTCTCTCAAAGTTAGTAAAAAAGGATTCGGGGTCTTCACCTTCTTGATATTTCTGTAACACAGAACTGGGTACATTGGGGTGAACCTTACTGACAGCAATAGTTTCGGTTAGTTTCTTCATGGCCGTCTCGTGTACCAGTTGATTATTTGCGAGGATTGTTGCCTGGCTTTTCAAAGCCGACTGTAAGGCTTCCCTGTCCTCCTTTGCTTCTCGTTGGTGTGCCTCCCACACCAACTGCAGATGTCGCTGGCCTTCGGCCAGTTGTTTTATCATATCTTCCAATGAGGGAGTGTCACTCATTATGTATACTGTTCGGGTGTCTGGGAGGGGTCCGAAACCAAGATCCCACTTCTGACACCACTGTGACAGACCGAACAGTATAAATACAACGGAGAGGTGGTGATATTGCTTAGTTAAGTGGTTTATTAAAAGAAATGAAATGGTGAAGTACAAAGAATGTCTATATTAAGGTGAGGTTGGTTTCTCTCGCAAACTGTGTCCTTTGGTCGTTTTGTCCGGGGTTGTTAATGTCCTCTGTTTCTCTTGTTTCTCTTTCAGGTGGAATCCTTGTTGTTCGCTCAGGTGGATCCAGAACAGTACCGGAAACAGAAGGACAGAAAACACTAGGGTAAGTATGGGGTTTATAACCGGTTTTCGCTCTCTCTCTACTCTAACTGACTGGGGAAAAGGGAAACAACAAAAGGATGGGGTGAGTGTCGGTGAGAAGTTGAGGAATGACCTGACCAGAGTCCAAAATTAGTGAGGGGAAAAGTGTCTCACATGCAGTGGTCCCGGTGTCCTTTTTCCTATCCCTCCCTTTTCACCCCTCCTTTATATCCCCTCCCCAGTCCCCTTTTTTAAGCTTTGTGCCCCTTTCTGGAGTCCAAAAGGACCGTACCTTGCTTAGCCATGACCCTCCCGGGCCTTGGCTGGCGTTGTGGCGTTCCTCCGGTCGATCTCTTCTTCCCGGGGTGTCCAGCACGGATTCCTCTTTATTTCCGGGATCTCCTCGTCCTCCCGACCTCGATGGTCCTTCCTTGGGGTATTCCTCCTCCTTGGGTTTCTCTCGCTCCACAGGTTTTTCCTCGTCTTCTCCGGGCCTCTCCGTCCTCTCCACCGATCTCTCTCCTCCCCTCCGTTGCAGCGCGTCTCCTTTTTCAATCTCGCCGTGCCGGGAAACCACACTGGTTTCCCTGGCAACGGCTGCTCGTCGGCCTCGTTCTCGTTGCGTTTCCCCGACAACGGGGACACGCGGAAATGACGTATCGGAACCCTCCGATGCGTCATTAGGAGCACTCTGTGCCGGCAACACCCGGTCACACTCACGCTATTGATTGGGCATTGGCGCAGGCACCCCAATATGCAGTAAAACATGAAGTTAAAGCACCCGTGAGGGAAATCCTCGTGCAGTTAGAGTACTAGGGTGTAATTGAACCCTGCATCTCACCAATGAACAACCTGTTGTTCCCTGAAGCTAAACCAGACCATTCATATTGAATAGTCTTAGATTACCGACATTAAATAGCCATACACACACATTTCCCATTCAAAATGCACACAGTGTGGCGCGTATTAACAATATAGTGCAAAAAAATGCTAAACATTTTTTTCTGTCAAAATATAGTGCCTGAAAGTAGGGATTTAACAGGTTTTTGGTGCTTTAGGCTCGCAAAAAACATTTTGCACACTCTCAAAGGGGTATCAAGCAGTCCAGTATTATTTTCAGCTTGTGTTACTTCAATTTTACATGACATCCACCCTGAGGCATTGTCCTACATAGATTAAATCTACCTAACAGATGATGATCTCGTTTAACATATAAGATGGGTGAGCTGCATTGTTGTGGGATTTGCCGAGTTAGGCTACCCATTTAATTAAAAAAACAAAAATAGTCTTCCTTATTGTCCTATTTTGGATATACGGATTATCAGACAATGGCAAGCTATCCAATTTCTAAAAAAGTTTGCACAATTGTAACCATTGACCACCATAAAAAAGCTCCAGTCTTTGTTGGGCTTTTTAAACTTTGGCAGAACTTACATTATTATGCACAACACATTAAACTATTATATGACTTAATACATCCTGATCTTTCAAGGTAATATTGGACAGTCAAACACACACATGTTCTTATAGCATTGCAACAAGACATGCTTGCAGCTAAACACTTACACACAAGGGACAACAAAATGCACTTGGTCATCAAAGTAATGGTTGGTGACATTGGTTTCACCTATGAAACATTCAATGAGGGTGATACTATCCCTATAGCTAACAAATCCCACACCTATTCCGCAGCTGAATAACACTTTGCTCCCACAGAAAAAATTCTGACTGCTGTTCAGATGATTGTCATTAAAGAGAGATCTCCGGCCTAGGGTAAACACATTATTGTCATATCTCCGGTCCCAGCCCTCGAGGCTGTCACAAAAGCCAGCGTTCCCAATGCCAAGACACTACATCCCCGTTGGATTCAGTGGGCAACGTCTCTAACAGCCACTGTTGTTCATTATGTTTTCGACCATAAATTACAAACTCAAGAATGTCTTCAATATGAACTAGAATACCCAGTTCCAGCAAACACTTTGCCTATTGAACAATATCATATAACAATTTATACTGATGGATCAGCTTAACCAGCAAAAGGCACTAAACGTCAACACTACACCGCCTCTGTGGTTGTGAGAGGCTACATGAATGATGGTCAATTCCTTTCACAACATACTTACAAGCAGACCTTAGGGGACTGCACTGCACAATTAGCAGAGCTCCAGGCTCTATCGATTGCACTGGAACACACGGATCCAGGAAAATGGAAATTAATAGTTTGTGCTTCATATTATTTTGTCCAGTCCTTCAATGAATACCTGAATTACTGGCACCAGGATGGGATCAGAAGTTCCCAAGGCAACACCATCAAACAAAGACTACTGTGGGGTAAAGTAGTGGATTTGAAGGAAACTCTACCCAATGTCCATGTAGTTCATACATTGGGACATCAACGTGTTGGAATACACATTACAGGCAATACCTTGGCTGATGAAGTGGCCAAATCAGCAGTAGCTACAGCTTCTGTTGCTGCAATAACTCATTCACAGACAAGGGTGGAGGATGAAACATTGACTGCTGTGAAAGCTTCAGCTGAAAGCAAGCCCATGCCAAAAGCATATTGTAGGAAGTTGGCTCTGTACGTACTATTTCAAAGTAAGGAATATCATGCACAGAGTCCAAGGGTTCCCCTTAGAGGTAAGATAGTGGCAAAAAGAAATAATTCTAATGCTCTGTTTTGTGGTAGTGTGGTCGAGCAGTAGGCTTATCAGAGGGTAGTGTTAAGCATTTGTTATACACACACAGGCAATAAAGGAGGAACACACACTCAAAAGACCATTCCAGGCCAGTAGGTTTTTATATAGAAAAATATTTTTTCTTAGTTTATTTTAAGAACCACAGGTTCAAGATTTACAAGTAATACTTCAAATGAAAGGTATTTCACTCAGGTATCTTAGGAACTTTGAATCAACACAATATCATGTACAGTTTTAGAAACAAAATGGCAATAAGCTCTTTTAAAACTAAACAGTGCAATTTTCAACAGTTCCTGGGGGGAAGTAAGTATTGGTTAGTTTTGCAGGTAAGTAAACCACCTACAGGGTTCAAAGTTGGGTCCAAGGTAGCCCACCATTGGGGGTTCAGGGCAACCCCAAAGTTACCACACCAGCAGCTTAGGGCCAGTCAGGTGCAGAGGTCAAAGTGGTGCCCAAAACGCATAGGCTTCAAAGGAGAAGGCGGTGCCCCGGTTCCAGTCTGCCAGCAGGTAAGTACCCATGACTTCGGAGGGCAGACCAGGGGGGTTTTGTAGGGCACTGGGGGGTGGGACAAGTCAGCCCAAAAAGTACACCCTCAGCGGCACAGTGGCGGCCGGGTGCAGAGTGCAAACAGGCGTCGGGTTCGCAATTGGTTTCAATGGGAGACCCAGGGGTCTCTTCAGCAAAGCAGGCAGGCAAGGGGGGCTCCTCGGGGTAGCCACCACCTGGGCAAGGGAGAAGGCCACCTGGGGGTCGCTTCTGCACTGGAGGTCGGATCCTTCAGGTCCTGGGGGCTGCGGGTGCAGTGTCTTTACCAGGAGTCGGGTTCTTTGAAACAGGCCGTCGCGGTCAGGGGGAGCCTCTGTATTCCCTCTGCAGGCGTCGCTCTGGGGGGTCATGGGGGTCAACTCTGGCTACTCACGGGCTCACAGTCGCCAGGGAGTCCTCTCTGTAGTGTTGTTTCTCCGCAGGTCGAGCCGGGGGCATCGGGTGCAGAGAGGAAAGTCTCACGCTTCCGGCGGGAAACGTGCAGTCCTTTAAAAGTTGTTTCTTTGTTGCAAGTTTCAGTCTTTGTGGAACAGGGCCGCTGTCCTCGGGAGTTCTTGGTCCTTTTACATGCAGGGTAGTCCTCTGGGGCTTCAGAGGTCGCTGGACCCTGGGGGATGCGTCGCTGTTGCAGTTTTTCTTGAAGTGGGGAGATAGGCCGGTAGGGCTGGGGCCAAAGCAGTTGGTGTCTCCGTCTTCTCTGCAGGGCTTCAGGTCATTTGTCCTTCTTCGTCTTCAGGTTAAAGGAATCTATCTTGCTTGGTTCTGGGGGGCCCTAAATACTCAATTTAGGGGTGTGTTTAGGTCTGGGGGGTTGGTAGCCAATGGCTACTAGCCCTGAGGTGGCTACACACTCTTTGTGCCTCCTCCCTGAGGGGAGGGGGCACATCCCTAATCTTATTGGGGGAATCCTCCATCTGCAAAATGGAGGATTTCTAAAAGTCAGAGTCACCTCAGCTCAGGACACCTTAGGGGTTGTCCTGACTGGCCAGTGACTCCCCCTTGTTTTTCTTATTATCTCCTCCGGCCTTATGCCAAAAGTGGGGCCGTGGCCGGAGGGGGCGGGCATCTCCACTAGCTGGGATGTCCTGTGGCGCTGTAACAAAGGGGGTGAGCCTTTGAGGCTCACCGCCAGGTGTTACAGTTCCTGCAGGCCGAGGTGAGAAGTACCTCCACCCAGTACAGGCTTTGTTCCTGGCCACAGAGTGACAAAGGCACTCTCCCCATGTGGCCAGCAACATGTCTGGTGTGTGGCAGGCTGGAAAAACTAGTCAGCCCACACTGGAAGTCGGGTATGTTTTCAGGGGGTATCTCTAAGATGCCCTCTGGGTGTATTTCACAGTAAAATGTACACAAACTTCCCATTTTTCAGTGTAGCCATTATGGTGCTGTGGAGTTTGTGTTTGACAGACTCCCAGACCATATACTCTTATGTCTACCCTGCACTTACAATGTCTAAGGTTTTTCTTGGACACTGTAGGGGCATAGTGCTCATGCACCTATACCCTCACCTATGGTATAGTGCACCCTGCCTTAGGGCTGTAAGGCCTGCTAGAGGGGTGACTTATCTATGCCATGGGCATTGTGAGGTTGGCATGGCACCCTGAGGGGAGTGCCATGTCGACTTAGTCATTTTCTCCCCACCAGCACACACCAGCTGGCAAGCAGTGTGTCTGTGATGAGTGAGGGGTCCACAGGGTGGCATAAGACATGCTGCAGCCCTTAGAGACCTTCCCTGGCATCAGGGCCCTTGGTACCAGGGGTACCAGTTACAAGTGACTTACCTGGATGCCAGGGTGTGCCAATTGTGGGGACAAATGTACAGTTTTAGGGAAAGAACACTGGTGCTGGGGCCTGGTTAGCAGGCCTCAGCACACTTTCAAATCATAACTTGGCATCAGAAAAGGCAAAAAGTCAGGGGGTAACCATGCCAAGGAGGCATTTCCTTACACATATCCTGCCTCAAATATTCCTACCACAAATTTAGCCTAGATACTGCCCTAGTGAAAATATCATTGGTTTGTGATTGTGTGATCCTCATCCAAGATCAGAGACTTGAGTTGATTAAAGCAGCGCATGAGGTAGTTGCTTCTGCCCATGATAATGTGGCAGCTACTATTTCACTATTATAATCATGTTACTGGCAGCCAGGTCTATACAAACAGACCAAACAGTATGGTGGTCATTACAACCCTGGCGGTCGGTGTTAAAGTGGCGGTAAGACCGCCAACAGACCGGCAGTAAAAAAAATGGAATTACGACCGTGGCGGAAACCGCCAACATAGGCAGCCACTTTAACACTCTGACCGCCACGGCAGTGCAAACAAACAGCTTGGCGGTCACCGCCAACAGACAGGTGGAGGACAATGTACCTCCCACAGAATTACAACCCACCAATCCGCCACCTTTTCCGGGGCTGATTCACCGCGAACAAAAACACTGCAGAAACATGACTTTGAAGGGAAAACGTTCACCTCTACACACCCCATGAGGAACCAGGACGCATGGAACCAGAGCTCCAGATTTTTCCAGCCTTTATCTTCCTGCTCCTCTACCAGGAGCACAAACGCTGGCGGCGAAGACCACGGTGAGTACTGCACCTACCACACAGGGGAGGGGGAGGGAAAAAACTGTGACACACACACGCAATACGCAACACCCCCACCCCCACCCTCATCCACTACAACACACACGCTAATACATCATGACACATGACAGTTACACCCCCCAACCCTCCATGGAAGAATGCAAGGACGAAAGGAAATGAGTCTAATTATTGTGATATATTTAAAAATATGATTCAAAAATATTTACAAATATATGCATTTATACTATATACAATTAAATACACCAAGAACACAAGTCCAAGGTATTCCACCATAATAGTCCGTGGATCACTGGGCCCAAAAGGAATGGGCGAGGCCCACACAAGATACCCGGACAAGATGGAGAGAACACTGCAGGGGCATCAGATAGAAACAAAACAGGCACCTCAGGGGGATGGGAGGGGGGCACCTCAGCCAGTTGAGTGCACAACACCAAATACACGCGGGGGCCCCATGCCCACTGTTCAATCCTGGGGAGTGCAAAGCCACAGTCTCTTAAGTCTCTACATTGGGTGGTTTGCCCACTGTTCAATCCTGGGGAGTGCAAAGCCACAGTCTCTCAAATCTCTACAGTGGGTGGGTTGCCCACTGCATTATCCTGGGGAGTGCAAAGCCACAGTCTCTCAAGTGGATAACAGTCTCCACTGGTTCTGGAGGGGGCTGTGTGCCCAGAGTGCTTCTGTCAGAGTCACCAGATCCTCGGGGTCTGTGCACATTCCAAACACGTCCACCACTGAACAGCTCCAAGACTCTGATAGATAAATCACAGAGACTGAGAGAGTTCAAGAGGGGAAGAGGGGATTAGGAAGGGAACAGCTGGGAAGGAGACCTGTAGTAAGGAAAAGGTTAGAACACACAATATGAAAATTATATCTCCTGAAATCAATACTAGACTATGATTCTAAGCCTAGTCACACTGAAAACATGAACAATCTAAGAGTTAAGTTTAAAATGACTAAGTTTCAAGATGGCCGGATACCTGTAAGGGAATCAAGATGAATTAAATGAAAACTTTCTTATTCAAGTACTTTCCTTTACATGAGAATCAGAAAAAAACATTCTGACTAAATTTTAAACCAGTCATAGAAATCCTGTTTTGAGAATGTATACTAGGACCATACAATATTGCATCTAGAAACTCTGGCCTTCTGTTTACTCTTAAAATGTTTCAACACAAATTGCGCATATTGCAGATATATATATATATATATATATATATATATATATATATATATATATATATTAAACACCATAAAAGGATTGTGCACCATGAATAACACAATATGGATTCAGGAAACAAATCACATAACTTTTCAACTCGAATATTACATAATAAATATCTTAGAATAGTGGCATACAATAAACAACATGAACTAAACTCGAGGAGAGAATTGTGCGTCTTGCCGATTCGAGTGTCACCATGTAAAATACCAAGAAATGGTAGCACACAATGAATATAAAAGTCAAATCATCATTAATCGAATCGTGGGTCTTGCCTATTCGTAAAACACGATGTAAATGTCAAGAAATAACAGCTCACAATAAATAACAAGATCAAAGTACAATGAAACGAATCATGCTTCTTTTGGCTATTCTTAAGCCACCGTGTAAATGTCAAGAAATGGTAGCACGCAATGAACAACAAAGTTAAATCCTCATGAAACGAGTTGCACGTCTTGCCAATTCGTAAAACATCATGTAAATGTCAAGAAATAGTAGCGCGCAATGGACAACAATGTTTAAACACCATAAAAGGAATCGCGCGTCTTGCCGATTCTTAAGCCACCATGACAATGTCAAGAAATGGTAGCACGCAATGAATAACAAAGTTAAACCTTTATGAAACAAATTGTGCGTCTTGCCTATTTGTAAACTACCATATAAATGTCAAAAAATGGTTGTGCGCAAGTATTCTGTTACTCATTTAACAAATTAAACCAAGAATATGAAAATTCTCAATAACGGTGTCGGAACAATCGAACCACCGTCTTACCGCCTGGAACAATGATCACCAATGAAGGATGACGGGCAGAAGACTGGAAGATCCAAATTGGCCGCCGAGACAGGAGCTCAGGAAGAAGCTGCTGCTCTGCACCAGGACCTCTGAATAGTGAGCACTGGGAGTTGGGCTGGCTCTCTTTTATAGAGTCTTGGCCCAGCCCAGAATTCACACCCAGGCATGTTGCAGGGAAAGTCTCTGGAAGGCCCTGGAAAGGGGCCACACCCTAACACACTCTGAAAACCTGCAGCAATACATTGCAAAGGAACAGTATTTGTAAGTATATTAAAAATAAGTTTTCAGGATTGAACTCTGCAATGCAAAAGGTTAAACCACAACATATCAACACAATGCATAAATTACGTTGTTTTGAGAGTGCTGGGTTTTTGCATTTTTTGTCGCCAATAGAGCGCGTACTGCTCTGGTGTTGACAGTACTCCCCTCTCCCAGACGCGCTCTAGGGCCTGGTTTGCTTGGCTTAAGATGATGAAAGCGTCTCACAAGTACTGGAGCATGAACATCAGATGCGGAAACCCATGAGTTACTTTCAGGACCATAACCTTTCCATGAGATTAATTACCATAGATTACGCCCTCTCAGTTTAGAATCCAACACTTTCTTGACTTCGTATTCTTCTTCCCCTTGTACTAGAACAGGAGCTGGATTAGGGTGGACCTTTTGGACTGCCTTTTTCAAGAGGGAAGTGTGGAACACTGGATGAATCCGCAAGGATCTGGGCAATTGTAGTTTATAGGTTACCGGATTGATTTGCTGAAGGACAGTATAAGGACCTATGAATTTGGGGTCAAACATGTGCTTCTTCTTGAAGTCTATATGTTTTGTGGAAAGCCACACTTTGTTACCTGGTTGATATTGCGGTCCCTCACAATGTTTCTTGTCACAATGCCTTTTATATTTTTGTTTGGCTTTTTCTAAATGCTGTTGAATCAGTTTCTGGGTTTGATGTAAATGCTAAATGGTTTGCTGGCACAGCTGGAGTAAGAGAACTTTCTTGGAGATTGTGATGGGCAAGGTGTCAGGATGATAGCCAAATAAACCAAAAAAGGGTGTAACGCCAATAGAAGTGTGGAATGAGTTATTGTAAGCTAACTCAGCTAACCAGAGCATAGATGTCCAAGAATGAAGTGCCTTTTCAGCATAGGCACGTAGGTATTGTTCCAAAGTCTGATTTAGTCTCTCTGTTTGACCATCTGTTTGAGGATCGTGACTAGTAGATAGCATAGATGTCACTTGGAGTGTTTTACACCATGTCTTCCAGAAATTGGAGGAAAATTATGACCCCCGATCGGAGAGGATAACCTTTGGCAGTCCATGATAACGAACCACTCTAGTTCAGTAAAATAGTTGCCAATTCACTAGAAGTGGGCAATTTTTTACAGGCAATGAAATGTCCATATTTCGTGAGACTATCTAAGACCACCTGAATTACTGAATGATGTTGAACCACTGGCAGACCAGTAATAAAGTCTAAAGAAATATGCTCCCATGTACGACTTGGGGTTGGAAGTGGATGTAACAACCCTTTTGGTTGTGAATGACTTGTTTTAATGCGAGCACAAACTTCACAGTTGTTTACCATTGCTTTTACATCTTTTGTTAGGGTAGGCCTCCAAAAATAGCATTGGATCAGTTCAAGAGTTTTAGGAGTACCTGGGTGACCTGCCGTAGGTATAACGTGCAACCAATGAAACACTATCTTGCGAAGTTTGGTAGTGGGTACGAACAAACGAGCATCATGAAAGGGTAAACCTTGCTTGATTGACCTTTTGGGATCTGCTTGGGCCCATGTTTGCCATTTTTCAACAGTGAAAGAGTTGCGAATTTCTTCAGAGAAATCTTCAGTTTTTATGATACATAGAACCTTGTCAGGAGCAATGATAGCTCTGGAGGCTTGAAATGCAGGCAACGTGGTAGACTCTTAACGGGACAAGGCATCAGCCTTGCGATTATCTTTACCAGGACGGAAGGTTACTACAAAATCAAATTCGGCAAAAAAAAGCATCCAGCATAATTGCCGAGGGGTCAAAAGTCTGGCGGAACTCATGAATTTAAAATTACGATGATCAGTATATACTGTGACAGTGTATTTGACACCCAACAAATGATGTCTCCATTCTTTAAAGGCATCACAAATCGCCAGAAGCTCTTTTTCAGCAATGACATAGTTCTGTTTGGCTTCGTTCAACTTCAGAGACATATAAGCTACAGGATGAAGTTGACCAGTGTCTTTATTTTGTTGTGATAAGACAGCTCCTATTGCTACATCTGAAGCATCAGCTTCCACTATGAAAGGTTGATTCGCATCAGGATGAGTCAAGAATGGGGCAGTGGAGAAAGCTTCCTTCAAAGTCGAGAAGGCTTGATCAGCTTCTGGGGACCATACAAACTTTTCTTTCTTTCTTAGTAGCTTAGTGATTGGAGCCACTGTCTGGGAGAAATCATTTATGAACCTCCGGTAAAAATTTGCAAACCCCAGGAAACATTGTACATCACGAACAATCTTTGGGGTGGGCCAATCAGATACGGCTTTTACTTTCTTTTCTGCCATCACCATACCTTGAGGAGTAAGAATAACCCCTAAAAACTCAACTGTGGTAACATGAAACTCACACTTGGTTAGTTTGCAATATAAATGGTGTTTTCGAAGGGCTGCAGAATTTTCTTGACATGTTGGACATGTTCGTTTTAATTGTCTGAGTAGATCAAAATGTCATCGATGTAGACTATGGCAAATATGTCGAGGTACTCTCTAAGAACGTTATTCAGGAAACATTGAAATGCTGCTGGAGCATTACACAGACCAAAAGGCATGACGGCGTATTCAAAAAGGCCATATCTTGTCTTGAACGCTGTTTTCCATTCGTCACCCTCTCTCATTCTGACCAAATGATAAGTACCTCGAAGGTCAAGCTTCGTGTAGATTTTTGCTCTCTTTACTTGTTCCAATAAGACCGGAATTAGGGGTAAAGGATATTTATTCTTGATGGTGACTTTGTTCAAACCCCTATAATCGATGCAAGTTCGAAGTTCTCCATTAGCTTTTGAAACAAAAAACAAAGGCGATGCTGCAGGAGACTTATAGGGGCGAATGAAGCCATTCTCCAAAAATTTATCTAGGTATTTTCGTAAATGTTGATTTTCATGTTCTGACAGGGCATATACACAACAGTTGGGAAGTATCGCACCTGGTGCTAGATCAATTTGACAGTCATAAGATCTATGAGGAGGTAGAGTCTCTGCTCCTTTCTCATCAAATACATCTTTGTAAGATGAATACTGTTTGGGCAGCTGAATTTCTTTCTCCGCGGCAGTAGCTATGTAAGAGTTGCAAACTTTTGGTACTTGAATCTTTTGGAGACATTGTTCGTTACATAGCGCAGATGAGAACACGATTTTTCGTTCTGCCCAATTGATCTCCGGATTGTGATGAATTAACCATGGCAAGCCAAGGATAATCCCATATTGGAGAGCATGGATCACGTCAAGGATGATTTTCTCTTTATGTTTCTTTCTTTGATTCTTATCTTCACAAATCATCGACAAGGGGATAGTCTGAAGAGTTACCGGACCTCCAGTCAAGAGTTTTCCATCGACTGCCTGGATGATTTCTGGGGTCTTCTTTTCAACACATGGAATCCCCCATGCACGAACCAATTGGACATTAACAAAGTTCCCAGTAGCCCCAGAATTGACTAGAGCTTTTTTTAAATAGATCTTTTTCTTGACCTGAACTCTTATTTCCAGTTTAAGATGTCTAGATTGTGAAGGGTCCACGGTGCCACCCAAGAGCAACCCTTCTCTGCATTTTGGGTGTTTTAGTTTTCCAACTCGACTGGTGCATTGGCTGCGACCTCCTGAACTGGACCTTGCTTGTTCTTTGGTTTGATTGGACAATCTTTGGCAAAATGACCTTTTCGCCCACAATAAAGACATTGTCTATTTTTTCTGCGTAGGTCCTTTTCATCTTTGGTCAAAGGTCTTCTGATGGTTCCAATTTCCATCGGTTCCGGCGTTCTTTCTTTCGGAGTTCTTGAGTCTCTGTTATCATGAACGTGCCATGAATATTTTTCAATCTTTTTGCACGTTCCTTTACGTTCTGCTAAACGATGATCAAGTCTCAAGACAAGATTGATTAATTCTTGACAGTCTGTAGGTTGTGGGTCGATTTGCGCTAAGATGTCTTTTAGTTCCTCTTTGAGTCCCTTGTAAAACAAGACCGCTTGTTTTTCTTCAGGCCAGGATGTCTCGGCAACCAGCCGGTTAAAGTTGGCTAAATATGACACTAGGTCTTGATTCCCTTGGCGTAAATCTAATAATTCACGATCTACTGACTGTGTTACAGTTCTACGGTCAAAAACTCTCTCAAATTCACAAACAAAATTTCTCCAGTTGTACAACAAGGGACTATTTTTATGCACAAGAGGAATTGCCCAAGTAGCTGCATCCCCAGACAGATATGATAACAAGAAAGCTACTTTGGACTGGGCATCGGGGAAAGTATTTGGTCTGCAGGTGAAGTGTAGTTCCACTTGAACCAGGAAAGATTGCGCTTTCAAAGGGTCACCTGAGAAACGTTCTGGGGAAGCTAAAGGAATTGCAGAAGGAACATTTAGGGAAATCAGATTACTTCCAGAAGCCTGAGAAGAAGTACCTGGCCAAGACATACCTGTGGGACTTTGTTCCTTCTTCTCTACCTTATCTTGCAACTGACTCACTCTCTCTGCTAAGCTAGTTGTCAATTCTTTGGATTATACCATCTCTGTTGGAGCTGAGTGATAGCCTTGACTAACTCGTCTAGCGTGACCATGCTGAGAACATACACAGGCCAGAAGGATAATAATTTGTGGGCTCACTATTCTTTCAGAGTCACCAGATCCTAGGGGTTGGTGCACGTTCCCAACACGTTCACCAATGAACAGCTCCAAGACCCTGATAGGTAAATCACAGAGACTGAGAGAGTTCAAGAGGGGAAGAGGGGATTAGGAAGGGAACAGTTGGGAAGGAGACCTGTAGTAAGAAAAAGGTTAGAACATACGATATGAAAATTATATCTCCTGAAATCAATACTAGACTATGATTCTAAGCCTAGTCACTCTGAAAACATGAACAATCTAAGAGTTAAGTTTAAAATGACTAAGTTTCAAGATGGCCGGATACCTTTAAGGGAATAAGATGAATTATATGAAAACTTTCTTATTCAAGTACTTTCCTTTACATGAGAATCAGAAAAAAAATTCTGACTAAATTTTAAACCAGTCATATAAATCCTGTTTTGAGAATGTATACTAGGAGCATACACTATTACATCTAGAAACTCTGGCTTAATGTGTACTCTTAAAATGTTTCAACACAAATTGCGCATATTGCAGATATATATATATATATATATATATATATATATATATATATATATATATATATATATATATATAGTATACACCATAAAATAATTGTGCACCATGAATAACACAATATGGATTCAGGAAACAAATCACATAACATGTCAACTCGAATATTACATAATAAATATCTTAGAATAGTGGCATACAATAAACAAAATGAAATAAACTTGAGGAGAGAATCGTGCATCTTGCTGATTCGAGTGTCACCATGTAAAATACCAAGAAATGGTAGCTCACAATAAATAACAAGATCAAAGTACAATGAAACGAATCGCGCTTCTTTCGCTGATTCTTAAGCCACCATGTAAATGTCAAGAAATGGTAGCGCGCAATGAACAACACAGTTAAATCCTCATGAAATGAGTTGCGCGTCTTGCCAATTCATAAAACATCATGTAAATGTCAAGAAATAGTAGCGCGCAATGGACAATAATGTTTAAACACCATAAAACGAATCGTGCGTCTTGCTGATTCTTAAGCCACCATGCCAATGTCAAGAAATGGTAGCACGCAATGAATAACAAAGTCAAACCTTTATGAAACAAATCGCGCGTCTTGCCTATTTGTAAACTACCATATAAATGTCAAGAAATGGTAGCGCGCAAGTAATCTGTTACTCATTTAAGAATTAAGAATTAATTCAAATTCTCAATAACGGTGTCGGAACAGTCCAACCACTGTCTTACCGCCTGGAACAATGATAACCAATGAAGGATGAAGGGCAGAAGACTGAAAGATCCAAATAGGCCGCCGGGACAGGAGCTCAGGAAAATGCTTCTGCTCTGCCCCGGGACCTCTGAATAGTGAGCACTGGGAGTTGGGCTGGCTCTCTTTTATAGAGTCTTGGCCCAGCCCAGAACCATGCCCAGGCATGTTGCAGGGAAAGTCTCTGGAAGGCTCTGGAACCCCAACACACTCTGAAAACCTGCAGCAATACATTTGTAAGCATATTAAAAATAAGTTTTCAGGATTGAACTCTGCAATGCAAAAGGTTAAACCACAACATATCAGCACAATGCATAAATTACGTTGTTTTGAGAGTGCTGGGTTTTTGCGTTTTTTGTTGCCAATAGAGCGCGTACTGCTCTGGTGTTGACAGATTCATCCTGCCAAGGACTGAGGTAGTGGATGTGATACGCCGCTGGTTCTGGAGGGGGCTTGGTGCCCAGAGTGCTTCATCCTGCTCGTGCTGGCCTCAGTAGCGTCAGAGCTTTTGGTGCTCATGGGCCTGCAGTGCTTGTGGCGGCGGTGTCCTTGGCAGCGGTGCTTGTGGCGGCGGTGTCCTTGGCAGCGGTGCTTGTGGCGGCTGAGTCTTTGGCAGCGGTGCTTGTTGCGGCGGTGTCCTTGGCAGCGGTGCTTGTGGCGGCGGAGTCTTTGGCAGCGGTGCTTGTGGCGGCGGTGTCTTTGGCAGCATGGCTGTTGCTGGCGGTCCTGTCTGTGGCAGTGGGGCTGCTGGCGGTCGCCTCCTGGGCAGCGGGGCAGCTGCTGGCGGTCCTGTCTGGGGCAGTGGGGCTGCTGGTGTTCGCCTCCTGGTCAGCAGGGCTGATGACGGTCTTCTCCACCGTGCCAATCTTCCCAGACTTGCCGGTTTTCTTGTGCGCCTTCCTCACCTTGGAAGGTGTCGCAGCTGACTCCACAATCCCAACTGTACCCCTGGGAGCCGCTTTGGTGGCGGTGTCTTCCCCCTCTCCAGCCGGGCACTGGCCAACTTTTGATGCTTGACAGGTGGGGGACTGTCTGTGCTGTGGCTCCTTGCCACACTTGCTGCCCTGCTGCCTGGTGCACTCCAGAATCCGGTGACTACTGGCACCACTGGTCCTGTCAATGTTGTGGCTGAGGTGCTAGGTTGGGACCTGGAGAGTCGGGCCCTAGGAGACTGACGGGGAGGTGAGGGAAAGAGGTCAAGGGTTGCCAGGAAAAGTTTCTTAAGAACACCGGGACGGGTAGGTGGAGGGGGTTTGGGAGTGGAGGAAGAGGTAGTGGTCGTAGGAGGTGTACATTTGGTGACTTTGGGTGAAGGTGCATGGGCTGGAGGCTGTCTTGAGATGGATGGCTGTTGGGTGGGTGTGTGGCTGCGTTTGTGTACCTTGGGAGGTGGCCTCACAGACACACTGGGAGAGGACACAGGGGATGTGTGAATGGTAGTGGGGGTGGTGACTGCACGTGAGCGGGGTGTGGTGGTGGGTGTGCTGGTGATGGACTTAGTGGCTGAGGATGTAGTGCATGCAGGAGTGATGGAGATGAGACTGGGAGGGAGGAGGGAGATGAGGAGGAGGGGGACACAGTGGAGGCAGTGGATGTTGGTATGTCTGCATGTGTATGATGCTTGCATGAGTGCCTGTGGAATGTGTGGTGCTTATGTTTGCCTGAGCTTCCCTTGTGTGTGTTGATGTGTATGCATGCTGGTCTGAGGGTGTGCTTAGGACAGGCTGAGGTACAGGGGTTAGAAGTCACCTTTCACTGTAGGCAAATCCTCCACCAGAGGGAAAACGATGTAGCTCCGCATGTGTTTCAGTAGGGCAGACAACACGCTGGCCAACACGTTGGAAAACATAGGCTGGGACATCCCTGATGTGGCTTGGGATAGGCTGAGGTACAGGGGTGTGGGTCTGGGTGGAGGAAGTTGGAGGGTGGAGGCTAGAGACAGGGACAATGGCTGGCATCAGTGCTGAGGCCAGAGTCTGAAAAGCTCGCTGAAGGGCTGCCTGACCAGAATGAATGCCCTCCAGGAATGCATTGGTTTGTTGCAACCGCCTCTCTACACCCTGGATGGCATTCAAAATGGTAGACTGCCCAACAGTGAGGCCTCCTCACTGAGGGCAGCAGGGGTGACAGGGGCAGGGCCTGAGGTGCCTGGGGCAAAGGTGATGCCGACCCTCCAGGGTGAGCGGGCACGGGGCAAAGGCTGAGGGGCTGCTGGGAGGGCGGTGCTGGAGGGGGGGTGGTGGCTGTACCTGTAGATGCGGGGGGCACAGATGGACCCACCACCGCGAGGGAGCACCCATCAGAGGAGGAGTCCATATCGCTGGTCTCAGCTCCTGTCCCCGCCGTGGAGCTCCCCTTGCCCTCAGTCCCATTGGTGAATTTGCAGTCCGTAGTGTCGCCCTCCAGGGCCATGTGGGATGCAGCTCCCTCCTGCTCCGGAGCCACTGCTCCTCCGCCTGATGATGCTAATGCACACAAGTACAGGGAGACCACAAAAAGGGGGTGGGGAAGAAAGAAGAAAGATATGTTGAGTGCATGTAATACCGCTACCGTCGGCGGACACAACAGACACAGAAGCCCCCTGCACTACGCCACACACTTGGGGTCCACTGTTCTATCCCTGGGACACAGCTTACAAGGCTAAGGCCGATTTCTGCACACATGGTTGTCACAGGAGCCTTACTAGGTGTAGTTGGCACTGTACCCAGGTGGGGTGACACAGGGTCTGCCTGAAAAAGGGGACTTCACTAGCAAACTCGCCCTGGCCTAGGGGAACCCACAGCCCACCTCCCCCACCCAGACACCTACAATGTGCGCTGAATCAGCTGAATGAGAGTGTACTCACCCCCTTGATGCTGCTGTGCTGCTCTCAAGCGCCCATCCAACTCCGGGGTACGCCACCGCCAGGATCCTGAACATCAGGGGGTCATGGTGCGATGGGCACCCCTCCCACATTGGGAGGCCATCCCCAGCTGGGCCTCCGCCGTCTTCTTGCTCCAGCGGCGAATGTCCTCCCATCTTTTCCGGCAGTGGGTGCTCCGTCTGTGGTAGACCCCCAAGGTCTGGACATCCTTGGTGAAGGCATGCCAAATATCCTTCTTCTGGTGGGCTCTGACCTACAGGAATTGTACAGGGGAAAAGTTATTACCAACTGCACCGTCACAGTCATTGGGCCGCATCCCTACCCTTGCCATGTGGCACATGCACTCACCGTCATTTCATGCACGCCTCATTCTCCCCCCCCACTATATTTCATCCACCTCACTCCACAAAAGCATTGCCCATACAGCATGCTCCCAGTGTACTTACCTACTTGTCTGCAGGACCGTAGAGTAGCGTGTACTGGGGGAGGACCCCATCCACGAGTTTCTCCAATTTCTCTGTGCTGAAGGCAGGGGCCCTTTCCTCAGACGCACAAGCCATCGTCTCTTCCAGACTGAGGTCACAGCAGCACTTGCAGTGTAGGTCCTCTCCTGTCGAAGATCAGGTATTGAGTGATTGAACAGATAGAAAATGTCAGTCACGTCTGCGGCGGTGCGTACCGTCACCGCCGGCGTACATCGTCATTGGCTCCTGGGACCCATAGGGTCCAATGTTAACCAATGCAGAATTGTGCTGCGGTCTTCGACCGCCTACCGCAACGGTGTACAATGCCAGCGCAGTTACCTCACATCCCATTGTCCCACTTTACCGGTCAGGCAGCCGCCATTTCAGGGGCCCACATGGTTTTATTTTTTACTGCGTCACACATACCTAGGCCTTGGCTCAACACTCATACAGGCAAATTTCGGTTTATGAATAGTTTTTTGAGTAAGCTGTGTGCACGTACCTCAGAGTTGGTTGACTCTCTGCTCGCTGTTCTCCTCCACAGGCACCGTCCGCTGGTGCATGTGAGGAGATGGCGGCATCCTCCGGTGTACAGACCGCTGGTGGACCTGCCGACAATGGAGGAAGGACATGTGATCGTCACCTACAGTCTTGATCGTGCCACAATCCTGGAACTGTGTGCCCAGTTGGAGCCAGACCTGATGTCAGCCATCCGCCATCCCACAGGAATCCCCCCTGAAGTGCAGGTGCTGTCAGTACTCCATTTCCTTGCAAGTGGGTCATTTCAGACAACAGTGTCCATAGCATCAGGGATGTCCCAGCCTATGTTTTCCAACGTGTTGTCCAGAGTGTTGTCTGCCCGGCTGAAACACATGCGGAGCTGCATCGTTTTACCTCAGGTGGAGGATTTGCCTACAGTGAAAGGTGACTTCTATGCCCTGGGACATATCCCCAACATCATAGGTGCCATTGATGGGACCTATGTGGCCTTGGTCCCCCCCCAGCAGGAGTGAACAGGTGTACAGAAACCGGAAGAGTTATCATTCGATGAATGTGCAGATGGTGTGTTTGGCAGACCAGTACATCTCCCATGTTAATGCCAAATTCCCTGGCTCAGTGCATGACGGTTACATCCTGCGGAATAGCAGCATCCCTTATGTGATGGGGCAACTCCAGAGGTACCGTGTGTGGCTATTAGGTGAGCACCTGGAACCAAATCAGTGGGAATAGTTGTCTGGGCCTGGGGATATCCCTAAGAGTTAGTGTGTGTCTAACAGTTGTCCCTTGCCTTTTGCAGGTGACTCTGGTTACCCCAACCTGTCATGGCTACTGACCCCAGTGAGGAATCCCAGGACAAGGGCAGAGGAACGCTACAATGAGGCCCATGGGCGAACTAGGAGGATTATAGAGCGGACCTTCGGTCTCCTGAAGGCCAGGTTCCGGTGCCTACATATGACAGGTGGTTCCCTATTCCACTCACCAAAGAAGGTGTGCCAGATCATCATGGCCTGCTGTATGCTTCACAACTTGGCTTTGCGATGACAGGTGCCTTTTCTGCAGGAGGATGGTCCAGATGGAGGTGTTATGGCAGCTGTGGAGTCTGTGGACAGTGAAGATGAAGAAGCAGAAGAAGAGGACATCGACAACAGGAACTCGGTGATCCTGCAATACTTCCAGTGAGAAACAGGTAAGAAGACAAACCTGCCTGCTACATTTAACATTACTACCTCTCTACTGTCTGTCCCAGTGTATGGTCGCTGAGTTGTCACTTTCCCTTACCATTTCACAGATGTGGGTCCCACTGTGTGACATCTGCTTTGTTTCCTCATGGACTAGAGCTGTGTGACATAGGTATGTTGACATTACATTTGAAAGAGCATTTTGTCACTGTAATTGCTAATACACTAATTCGAAATCACAGACTGACTCCACATAGTTTTGTGCTTTAAGGGTGTCTATTTTAGTGCTCAATATTGGAGGGGGTTGTAAAATGGCGAGGGGTGAAGGATGGAAGAATGTCCATGCTGAGTCCAGTTCATTAGTCTCAAAGGTGCATTGTCCAAAGGGGCATAGGAAGTGGAACTGGGGCAGTTTGATGATGGACAGGGTGAAAAGGTGGGACAAAAGGATGACAATCAGGGTGGTCTCATTTCTTGGCAGGGGTCTTGGCATTGTTCTCTGTCTTTGTCCTGGATCTCAGGGACCGTTTGCAGGGTGGTTCTCCCTCTGCAGATGGTGGGGTGCTGGTGTGGTGGTCCTGTGGCGGTGCCTCCTGTCCACTTCGCCGGCGGAGGTGGTGGGCAGTCCATCATCAAGGCTAGTGTCAGGGTCCCCTTGTTGTACCACAGTGTCCCTCCTGGTGTTGAGGACTTCCTTCAGCACCCCTGCGATGGTGCCCAGGGTGGAATTGATGGATTTGTGTTCCTCCCTGAAGCCCAAATACTGTTCCTCCTGCAGCCGCTGGGTCTCCTGAAACTTGGCCAGTACAGTTGCCATAGTCTCCTGGGAATGGTGGTAGGCTCCAATGATGTTGGAGAGGGCCTTGTAGAGAGTGGGTTCCCTGGGCCCGTCCTCCCCCTGTCGCACAGCAGCCCTCCCAGTTCCCCTGTTTCCCTGGGCCTCTGTCCCCTGAACCGTGTGCCCACTGCCACTGCCCCCAGGTTCCTGTTGTTGTTGGGGTGGTGGGTTCGCCTGGGTTCCCTGTAGTAGTGGACACACTGGTGATTTATGTGTCCTGGGGAAAGAGGTATGGGCCCACTGGGTGGGTGCTGTGCTGGTGTTTCCAGAGGGGGCAAGCTCTGTGGTGGCCTGTGACTGTGTCAGGGGGACCGACTGTCCCAAGGTCCCAGATGGGCCGGGCTGGTCGTCTAGATCCAGTTGGACAGAGCTGCTGTCATCACTGTGAGCCTCTTCTGTTGGTGGTGTGGACATGTCTGGACCCTCCTGTCCGGTGACGTTGTGTAGGGGTCCTGCAGGGGTGTAAAAGCATAATTATTGCATCTGTGTGTGCCATGGTGTGCAATGGGTGGGTGACCGTGTACCCCAGTGCTTGCATTCCTGTGTGGGACCTTGTGTGATGATGGTTTATGGGGTTTATGAGTATGTGGGTGTCCATGCTTTGTTGTTGCATGCAGGGCTTGGTGTTGGGATGGGTGGTTTGTGATATTGGGACATTTGTGAGGAGTTCGAGTGATGGGGGTGAGGGCGAGGGTGGGGGTATATGATGGGATGCAGGTAGGGTGGGGGATATAGTAGTAAAGATTTGACTTACCAGAGTCCATTCCTTCAGCTACTCCTGCTAGGCCCTCAGGATGCAGAATAGCGAAGACTTGCTCCTCCCATGTTGTTAGTTGTGGGGGAAGAGGTGGGGATCAGCCGCCAGTCCTCGGAATCGCAAGGTGGTGTCTTGAGACCACAGAACGCACCTTCCCCCGTAGGTCGTTCCACCTCTTCCTGATGTCATCCCTATTTCTTGGGTGTTGTCCCACTGCGTTGACCCTGTCCACTATTCTTCACCATAGCTCCATCTTCCTAGCTATGGAGGTGTGCTGCACCTGTGATCCGAATAGCTGTGGTTCTACCCAGATGATTTCCTCCACCATGACCCTGAGCTCCTCCTCAGAGAACCTGGGGTGTCTTTGCCGTGCCTTGGTGTGGTGTGGGTGATGTGTGGGTTGGTGTGTGTTGTGATATGTGGGGTGATATTTAGTGGTGTGTTGTGTGAGGTGCGTGGATGTTGTGTTTGTGTTGAGTGCCTGTGGATGCTCGTTTGTAGATGGTGGTGTCTCTCTGTGACCTTCAGTCGTAGGGTTTTTTGGGGGATGTGGGTGTCTGTTTTATATTGTATTGGGTGTGTGGGAGTGGTGTGTGTATATGTATCAGGTGTGTGTATTTGGAATTGTCCAATATGGATGTGTTTTGTAAGAGTGTGTGTATTTTGAGTGCAGCGGTGTGTACCGCCAATGGAATACCGCAGTTGAAAGACCGCTGCGTGGATTCGTGGGTCGTGATAGTGTGGGCGTATTCCTGTTGGCGTGACAGTGGAGGTTTTGTTTTCGCCAGTTTATCACTGACCTTTGGTTTAGCGGACTTGTGTGGGTGTCTACATTTTGGCAGATTCCGAGCTGTGGGTCATAATGATGTGGCGGAATTCCGCTGCTGCAGCGGTGTGTTGGCGGTCTTCTGCACGGCAGTAAGCAACTTTTACCACCAATGTTGTAATAACCCACTATGTCCTTTCAGTGACATCTGTCAGCAAATAAAAGGATCCACTTTCAAACACCCACTGCAGACACCCCTCCTGAATTCCAACAAATCTCTATAATGTGTGCACCTGGACCATTGTGGTCCTTTGACACCTGATGCTGCATACAAATGTATTTTAGATGCTGTCAACACATGCTCCAGGTTTTCATGGTTATGGCCCCCAACGCTCAGCTGGCACTCTAACTATTATTAAAGATTTGCAAGTCTTTATCAGCACATATGCAGTTGCGGCTTTCCACTCGAACCATGGACCTGCTTTTACCTCAAGGACCTTCAGGGACACCATGGCTTTGTTAGAGTTCCAAATGTATTATTTGTTTCTGTATCATCCCAAGGGAAATAGTGTTGTGGAGCTAAGAAGCCAGGACAATCCTTAACAGCAAGAGTTTTAGGCACTGGTCAGAGTTGGCCTAATCACCTGTGTGGAGTCCAGAGAGTACTTAATAATCTGCCCAGAAGGTCCCTGGAAGGGAGTACCCCATATGAGGTCCTGTTTGGAACACAAATGTATGTTTCAGATCTTGATGGTTCTAGTGCGTAGGGGGCAGATACATCTTTTGACATAAATGAACGTGTCACTCTCTTGCAGGACTTACAACAGTTCCATGATGACAACACATCTGCTAGTGCCGCCTCCTTGGGAATAAGGGATCCATCAATAACAACATCCAGATGGATTCCAAAAGTTGGGGATCTAGTGTGAAAAAATATTGCTGTGAAAAGAGTTTGGTTCTTCTTATCGTGCACCAGTTACAGTCCTGGGAATGCACGATACCAGACTGTTATTCTACCACCGCTGCCTGGTTCTAAAGAAAACCTCTTTGTCTCCATTGACAATGTCAAGCAACACCATATGGCCAATCCTATACAGCAGACCTATAGGGCTCCTGGGCAGTACCTGACTGCTTCTCACTACAGACCAAGATGTTCCTCTACAGGTTTTGAGCAGCAACTTTGACACCTGCCCAAGCTTGGGAAGGATGGAAAATGATCTTTCAATAGTACCACTAATTTCTTCTGTGACAAGAAAGGTCCACAACAATGAACAATTGTTCTTAACTGCACCGCAAACAGATGGAATTGTTTACTATGAAACACTAAGTGAGATTTCTGCCAGTTCTCCCGATCCAAATACAGATCCAGTTTTTGCACAAACTGATTCTGGATATTTTGCAGACTTCAAAAACTCTTTCACCAACTCATCTGCCTCTTCTGCAACAAGACTGTCAAGAGGTCTTAAGCTGATACATTGGTTCTAAATTAACTATTTCCTTCATCCATGGAACTATCTGTGGCACTTACTAACTGTACTTGCCTTCCTTCTTTGGATTGGGTTTGTCATCGTGTTTGTCTTATTAATACATGGTCATTACCTTCATGAACGCTCTGCAGTTGAACTGGTGGATGAAGTCCTAAAACCGCATTTTTCGTCCTAGACGGTCCATTGTGATTTGTCCATAGTGAACATTTCAGCTAAACCAATTCATGATGGGATTGTTTGAGATAAAGTATCTTCTGACATATATGGCCCGAAGGAGGTTGTTTAAATTCCATATCTTTTTAAACTTCCAGTGAATGTTGTAATAGCACCTGGAGTTATTTCTGATGATTGGGATGTAAAAACTGTTGATTCTATGTTATCTGAACTGGAATACTTTACTGTATTTGAAAGTGAAGATGTTTATCAATCAAAAGAAAATTATGGAGACGTGCTCTGTAACAATTATTATGGACATGATTTCATTTATAGTGCAAATACCACAAAGAAGATTTTTAATTGCAGACAGAGGGAACATTGTCCAACTCGGCCAGTGGGGAGGTCTCAAACATACTCTGAAAAGCTTGCATATTTTTCTGGCACAATGTTAAAAATGCTGAGTCATAACATTTTTAAATGCCTATAATGCAAATGCACAATGTTTTATTGGCTGATACAAAATTGATTTATTCTGATTCCTTTATTTCCCAGTTGGCTATGAAGGCTATGAATATTGGCTAAAGTCGATTGACTTAAAGAGTCTATTGGGAACTACAAATTGGCAATTAAGGGGAAAAGAAATGTGATTTAGAGCATGCCTGCTACTTCTTCAAATGATATTTTAAATGAAAATGTACAGCAGACAAGTTTTTTTAGGCTTTGCAAAAATTAAGGCCTAGTATCACTGCTCCCGCTAAATTTTATAAATGGCAAAAATACATTAATGCAACTGAAGATCAGCTTGATGGGTGGGTCTAAAATAGAACATTTAACACATCACTTTCATGACCTGGTGGGTGGTTATTGTGGCCAGTGGACACAACTGGCTGTCATGTGTGTTTTGTTATCTCCACAGGGGATTTTAGAACAAGAAGACCAGACCTTCTCTATGTGTCATTAGGACATTCAGTTATAGTAACAATGTACAGTGTAGGGAAATTATGCCAGCAATAGTTAAAAAGTTCTAGATGCTGTTAAAGAACACCTCAGTCTCCTGTCAAACAGCACAGACTTGCCGGATTTCCTGTTAGGCCCCAACCACAGTAAAAAGTGTTTCTTATTTGCAGTTTAGAATGAAATTTGGAAACTTTCCCAACAAGAAGCCGCTGCCCGTTTAAGACAAATAGATCAGGAAAACATACAGAAAGCATTAGCCATTGTAGGTTATGGGATTAACACCTTCTCTGATCACATATACACTTTAAAGAACATCATTTCATTGGCAATAGACATTGTCCAAAGTGACATCATTTTTCAACGTGAACAGAGCCAGCCTTGGCCCATTATGCAATTGAGATGGACACTACCAACATTAAAATCTGGTCCCGTTCTCTGGCAACACGTTAGTGCAAGGGACATTTTTTTCAGCATTTAATTTGACTCAATTGTAACAAATAATGGCTAAGAAAGAAGTGACTTAAGTTATGCCAAACATCGAAAAGTTAGAAAAGTTGCCTTTTACAGTGGCTGAAATACCATCTGCTGAATGGTTAATACATGGGGTCATCATTCTGCCTATTTCAGCACTGCAATTCACATCTTGCTTAAAACACATTCCAGTGGGCACATTTGAAAGACTGGGAGATAGTTATATCCATGAGGTGTGGGAGCTACCCTTTTCACACAAATGTCTCAATGGCAAGAAAGAGGTCTTTCTTAGCAGCAGCGAAAGCAAGACTTCTGTGAGCCATTTGATGGTTTGTAAGCAGCTGTCCTTGCATGGGGCATGCAACCCTTCAGCAGCAAATTTAGCTTGTTATCTGAAAGGAGTTCCAGTCCCCTTGATTAGACCAGCTTTCTAGGTGTTCTCTAATGGAAACTATGTGCTACGTAATAGTGAGAGCAGTTGCGGAATGCGAGCCGGAATTATTTATGTAGTTTCAGTCTCCCAAATTGTCACCTGTTGCGGTAATGTACATTTCCCCCCCATGCAACAGAATAAAGTAACAGATATTTGGCCTCTTATTGCTACAGACTAAAAGCTCTATTGTTTCAAAAACATGCGGCGCTGACATCTGCACGCGAGACCTATGCACTCCAAATGGCCAGGTCATCTGCAATGATACAGTCCTTTTTAAATACAAATTTTCTGAGAGACTTTGGTGAACTTGTGGGGCAATTTGTTAACACGTCCAGTCTACAGGGATTGCATAGTTTGTTAATGCTGTTGGTTCTGGTTTCGTGAGCACTTTCTCCTCTCTATTTGGCATACTACCTTAAGCCATTCACTCAATATTTTCGAGTACATTCAGGGGATTTCCAATTACTTTGGGTATGATAGATGGCATCTTGCTGTTGTTAGTTTTTATTTGCAATGGCTGTCCCATCGAAACAAGGAGGACTGATGGCGCTCCCACCAATGCAACAGTGTTGTTAAATGCATGATGCAGTATTTCGGAGCACTACTCCTAAATAAACTGGAGTGCTAATGTTGTTTTAGTGCCTCTGGTGCCTTTTTGAATGTGCACTGGAGGTTTTTTTTTCTACGTGGCACTTACTTTCATTGGATGCTGATCTGTTAATGTTCTTGATGAGGGCTAGTTACCAAACATGCACGTTGAGGGTGCGTTTGCTACAGGAAGCCATTTAGGAGCTACACTTCATGGATGATGTTGCTCTTGCCCCAACATCTGGCACAACACAGAATGCTTTTGCCTCAGCTGGAGCTCAGAATTTGGAACATGAGTGCTCTTTGGTTTTCCTTGGAACCGATTTGGTCACATTACTACCTTTTAAAGTGGAACATTTCCTTGATTCAATTGTCCTGGCTGTAATTGGATTTTAAAAATTCAGCTGCATTGGCGCCACTGCAAAAATTTAATTTTGTCTATTTACATTTTTTCCACTCTACCTATTGAAGTATATTTTGACTTATCATAGTTGACATTTATGTATATATGTCTTAAAGTATTCCATTTTAGTTGCTATTAATTTAAGGACTCGGCTGCTTTACCACTTCTGAACCGACAAGGGGAGGGTGTAGTGAAGCCATTTTAGTGATGTCTTTGGGCATGTTATTTCAGCAACTAGGCCTGCTTTATGCCATTTAGCCTAGTAATGTTTCATTTTCTTTGTATTTTTTTTTTTTAGAAATGATCCCATTTGTGGGGACGTTTTATTTTCCTTTATCTTGCTGTCCTTTTGCTTAGGAAAGCATTTACATTTCTTAGCACAACATCATTTCACTCTGTAATTTATTCAAGGCAGCAACAACATAGGATTGTCTGCACAAGCGGTACACTGCGTCTTTAACATTTCACAGAAACATACATATTTTACATGAGGACACTTTTCTCAGAACATTACATGTTTTATTATAAAAACCTATCTCTGTCACCTGCCCATTAGAAGGAGGTTGCACCCAGATGACTGCTACAGCATGCTGTCTGACCTTGCTATAGCTGCTTGCTGAGACTGCTGGTTCCCTGGTCTGTATAAGGAAGGTGTCTCAATAGAAAACAGGCTTCTGTACTACTGCCATACTCAGGTATGGGAGATGATGACTTCCCGGGGGGGTCCTAAAGCGCAGATTAGGGATTATCCTGCTGTGCTCTAACACTGAACATTAGTGGCACAGGTAGGAATCACACATCTTGCATAGTGAGAGTATGGTGGTACTTAGATTAGGCTGACAGTTGTCACATGGTGTAGGATCGAATTCAGTACCCCACCATTTAGGTGATGCTGCCGCCCAAATCCTGCAGCCTCACTGGTCCAAGGAGAGACAATGTTACAACGATAGTCAGCCTAGAATCACTTTTGCACCTAAAAGTATCACAAAAGCAGTCATAAAAAGGTGCTTCATACAAAACTGCAACAGGAGACCCTGCAGAAGCAGAACTGGAGACCCCTGAAGACCAGGACAACCTCATCCGCCCAAGTACAAGACGTACAAGACAGGATGTCCAGACAGACTCACCAGGAGAAGGGCAAGGGGACTTGCAGATTCATTGAGGAGGAGAACAACATCTTGATCCGTGAGGAGACACATCATCAACAACAACTAATCATGACCTTCAAATTTCTTTTAGGGAGGAAAGAGGCAATATGGCAGTGCATAGTGGACAAAGTCAACAGTGTTGCAGAGGTCAAGAGGACAGTCATTGACTGTAAGAAGCACTAGCATGATTACAAGCGCAGAACAAAGGAGAAACTGACCAGAAAGTACAAGGCACCATTGCAGATCAGAGGTGGAAGTCCATCAACCCAGGAGCTAGATGACCTAGAAGAGAAGGTGGCAGCTGTTATCCCTGAGGAGTTTGTGACCGCAGTCCAAAGACACAACAGCATACGACGAACTACAACAACCACAGGGTAAGTCGAAGTGGGGGGCAATGTTGTCACTATGAAATTGCAAAAGGGGGTGGCAACCATTTCCCAGTGCAGAAATGCACTGTCTGCAGGCAAAGTGTAGTATGCTGGGACACTCATGGTAAAACAGCAAAGAAAGGTAATGTGCACTGACTTCACACAATTAGCACATCCCAGACCACTGTCTTCATTGTCTAAAGTCCGGCATCATTCCACATTTACCTCACTTAGGGTCTCATTTACGAGGCGCTAGCTGCACACTACACCAGCAGAGTGTAAATTTCCAAAGAAGCTCCGGTGGCACAATGTGTCAGCCCATATTTACAAGGACAGTCAAAGGCACCTTGCATTGCTTTCATGGCCTTGTAAATATGGATACCTTCCATGCATAACACTGAGTGAAATGTACATTCCATGGAACCCAAAGGAATTTGATGCATTCCCAGATTTGCATCAGATAACTACACCACCTCAGGGGTGGCGTAAGAAGGATGTAATGGGTAAAAAACATTAAATACATCCATGTTTCACCTCTTGTGATTATTTTTGTGCAGGAAGGTGTCCATCACTGCACAAAAACAATCACCCCTGCAGCGCAAGCAACCTGTACCATGGTGCAAGGCTGTCTGCATTGGCAGCAATTTGTGCACCTTTGCAGGGGGAGAGGAAAGAAATGTGCCATATCTTGTAGATAAGGAGCATTTCTGCCCTTTCACCGTGGTGCAGCAAGGTACTTGCTGTGCTGCCCTGCCACACCTGCCACGTAAATGAGGCTATTTGTGCTTTATGTATGAGGAAATTACGCAGTTCATCACAGCCAGCCAGCTTCCTGTGCTGAACAGTGTCATTTAGAAAGTGCAGGGATGTGTTGTATTCCCTGAAATTCAATGCATCCCTGTACTTTCCTTAGCGATGATGCACAAACTTCTGCGAGCACCAATGTAGGCATCCTTGCACCATGTAGCGACTTGGTCTCACCTGAACCATGCACAATAATCTGGGATGTAAATCCTCACAATGGAATGGCTGTGTCACAGGACAAACAACTCATCTCAGAAGGGGGCCAGGTGTGGACAATGGGAGGCATACACACATTGGGACATGGCAAGAGACATGTCTATTGTACCCTGCATGGACCTAAATTGCACCCAGCTGACCTGGCAGGCAGGTTAATGTACGGGTGTCATGGACCATGTGTGTACAAACTAATGATTATGAGTAGGGATAGTGGGACACTGCTACTGCTCTGCATGGTATTTGCTGACTCTTCATGGCAAAATTACATTTCGGTTGAACAGGGAGTGTGTATACTGTGTATACTGGAGAGGTGAGAATACACATGGGCCACTGGGTCTGATTGGACAATGTTTGTGGTATACCTGGGAAAGGATGGCAGAGAAAAACCCTTTGGGGACTACAACCTACATGTCATGTGGACCACGGGAGCATTTGGAACATGCCAGGAAGGAATATGATGCAACAATGTCTCATGGTGCCATATGTACAATTTGGAGGATGTCAAACAGGGATTTGACAAAGGAATACTAAGACACATCTAGCCACCACAAATCATGGAACCCATGGAGGAACTCAGGCCCAAGTGTCTGGGCCCACTGCTGTAAGATTCAGATGTAAGGACTTGCCACCAATCACAACACCACTACACTGTGGGGTGAGGCTCCAGCAATTGTTGTCTAAAACAACTTATCATGCAGTACGACTGGATGTGGACATGCATGATTGACCTGTTGTAGGCATGTGAGAATGAATGTGTGAGTTGGGTAGGATCACTGTGTGGCACTTACCCGTGTACCAGGAATCAAAAAGGGGTAATCTGAGGAGGTCTGAACACATACAATGGTGTGGGCCTGAGTCATATGATATGTGACACTCTGCAGATAGACAGCTCTCATCAGGATGTCATGGGGGAATCTAAGTGAGCCACACTAAACAGTAGGACAGACGCCCATCCCCTCAGAACATGCACACAGTGCCTTTGACAGCAATCCATTAGCAATGTAATTTTTGGGAAACTGTTCATCAATACCCATGCCCAACAGGTGTACTACACATCACTGCCCAACGTAGGGCCCCATGCATGAGGAAAAGATGCAATGTGGTGCTGCACCCCAGCTTGCCATGCTGTGCTATGCCATGTGGAAAGTGCAGGGATGCATTGTATTTATCAAAATGCAACACATACTTGTACTTTCCTCCGTGATGGTCTACTCACTGCTTCCTAGTACCAACACAGGCACCCATGTACCATGGTATGGGGGGCCTGTGTTGCAGAGATGAGTGCTCATTTTCTCAAAGGGACACTTTCTTGAACTAGAACAATCATGAATGTTGTCTTCATTGAAATAGGAAAACATGGGGAGTAAAATGTCAACTCTTTACATTGCACCACTGCAGTGTTTCCACTGAGGTTGTGGAGGAATCTAACGCACCTCCACATATCCAAATCTGGGAATGTGTCACATTCCTTTGCATTTCATGGGTGTTGTGGTGACAAACCCACAGCAACACCAAAGGAACTCACCCTGTATGCAGTGTAATGCATGAAAGGGGTACAGAATTACAGGGCCATGACAAACTACACAAGTTGGCGTGATGTGGTTTTGTAAATTAAGAGCCTGCACACTGTGCCACTGGAGCATTAAGTTCTATGATACTTCAGTTGGACAGTGTGCTGCTAGGGCCCTGAAATGAGGCCTTAAAATGCTCCCTTGGAAATCTTGCTTGTAAACTTGATCACTCATGTCAACATCTAGCAGAGCTCAACATGAACTTACCTCCATTTCATTGCAGAGGACAACACAATACCTTCTGGCCAGCTGCTTGTCCTGGACTTCTCAGATGATGTGGATGACCAGCTGCAAACCATGCATCCAGATACCCTCCAACAAATCTCGGGTGCCATACGAACACCAACTCTAGTCACATGAAGCTAGATAGCATTGCAGGCTCTCTGCATGAACCACCTAACATACAACATACAACACCTGCCAGATCAACCACAGCCCTGGACTCCGGGGAACCAGCACTTACATTTAAAAAAACATTGGTAGGAATCCAGTGGGAGCTGGCAGATACGGTGTGGGTGGGGATGTACTGTGTGGTGGGTATCTTAGAGGCAGACCTGAGGTGCCTCAGCCCAAATGAGGACATCTTGTCATCCATACGAGGCACCAACTCTCTGCTTCCTGGCCTCCAGCAGTCTCTGGCTGACATCGCTGGTGTCATGAGGCTGAGACATGAGCAAATGCCCACCCAATTGCCCCCAGAGATAATGCCAACAGGCTAAGGGTGATTCAAAATGTCCTGGAGTCCATGGAGTGGAAGCAGGACTCCCTCATTGACACCGTGGGTGCCCTTCACCCTGACATTGCTGCAGTGTTGAAGACCCTGCAGGTCCTCCTTGCTGTTATGCTGACCCATGTTATCTCACAGTTGAGAGCTGCCATGGACATAGCTGTCATCTTCAACCCCTGATGTGTGTGTGCCTCCCTCTCCTTCAGCACCTACAACACCCCTGTCACAGGAGGCACCATATACATCAGAGGATGAAGATGTGAAAGGAACATCTTTCACCAGGAAAACTGCCCAGGAGCTTTACTCTGTGGCACATGGCCCCTTTCTCCTTTGCTTTGTGTTAAAAAACATGTCCATGTCAATACACTTGGCACTGTTCTCAATTGGAATCTCCCACTGTTGACCTCTCACATATGTGGACTGGCATTGTGACCAATCTTTCCTAACAGCAATGTGGTCCTCCTACCTACTAAAGCACTCCTCTCCTACACATGTCCCATGACATGTTCAGCCCCATGGACTCTGTCTGGACAGCCAATGGCTAAATACATCTTTTGCGGTTGTTGTATAATGGAATGTAGATCAGTACTGCATGTAAAATAACAATGTAACTCATATCATGTACTACAACCTTGGTGTTGTATGTGTGTCTGAAACAAGCACAACAAGAACATGTTAGATTGTGTTAAGCTAATACACTGACTGCTCACCAAAGGGATATCTGTGGATTGGAATCCGAGAAAACAACACACAGACTGAGTGAACATACTTGGAGAATGTGATTTGTAGGTCGATTAAAACAGTCTTTTTTTGCTCCTAAGCATGTGATGTAACAGGTATCATGCAGTCATTGTGACGGCTGATGTGACTCACACCACGAGTGGCTGGTCCAAGCAGGGACAGCAGCAAAAATCTCACATTGACATGACAACCGAATGTTGCTAGTTCACGTCTGTGAGGGGCAGGCATATGTGTGAGTAACAAATCTATGATTTAGGGTTAGTGCAATGACAACAACATTTCACAAATGCATGTCCCATGTCTTACCAACACAGAGTAAATGCACATGAGCACATGTGATGGGGTGTATATCCTTTCCATCCAGATAGCAGATGTGATCCCATTGTCAACCTCACATGTACTTGGCCATAAGGAATATACCTTGTCCCACATTTCCAAATACTGCTTTCAAAGCCATATGCATGAACCAATGATAACCTGTGCAGACATGCTAAATCCTAGACAGTAAATCATGACAGTACCATACTGTATAAAACAACAATATATATATAAAACTATCAATCTTACACTAAAAACTACCTAAGCTCCCTAACCTAACTATCCTTACATAACCTACACTACTCTAAAATACTTAATAAATACAACTTACAACTTATCTTCACTTGTTCTATACATTTAATGCCACATGAATGACATCAACCCGCCTTAAAACACATCTGTAGACAATGACAACAGTAACATGTTGCCTGAGGAAACAGGAGGAACATATGTCATACAAAGGTCCCTTGAGCAAATGAACATCAAGCATTTCAGGTTAACTCTATCTACAGACATCACATGATGCACGTTACAAATTACAATAACATCTTGAAGGGCAATGTGAATAGACATCTGCCTGATTTCATTCATCTCTACATTGAACATGATTAATATATCAAGGCCAAGCGAATGGTACACAATAGCAATGTTACCTCTTGGGACATGTTCGAATTGCCATGTCTTTAGTGACAATGGTTATGAAAAATGCTGTTTTGTGAACATGGTATGGCACTTTCATCATGTTGCATTGCTCATCAGTAGCGCTTCTGCATACTCAATTACCCTTGGATTCATTGGCATTCAGCAAATTCATCTGAGCAAGGACTGTATGTTAAACGGCTTGTCTCAAAACATTATGGTGGTCATTAAAACCCTGGCGGTCGGTGTTAAAGCGGCGGTAAAACCGGCAACATGCCGGAGGAAAAAATTTGGAATCACGACCGTGGCGGAAACCGCCAACATAGACAGCCACTTTAACACTCCGACCACCAAGGCGGTACAAAGAAACACCGCAGTGGTAACCGCCAACAGACAGGCGGAGGACAATGTACCACCCACAGAAATACAACAGTCCAATCCGCCACCTTTTCCGGGGCGGATTCACCGTGAAACAGGACTTGGAAGGGAAAACGCTCACCTCTACACACCGCACGAGGAACCAGGACGCCATGGAACCGGAATTTCAGATTCTCCCTGCCTTTGCCTTCCTGCTCCTCTACCAGGAGCACGAACGCCGGTGGTGAAGACCACAGTGAGTACTGCACCTACGACCCAGGGGAGGGGGAGGGAAAAGAGAGTGACACTCACACGCAACACGTAACACCCCCACCCCAACCCTCATCCACTACAACACACACACTAATACATCATGATACATTACAGTTACACCCCTCAATCCCCCTGGAAGAATGCAAGGACGAAAGGAAAGGAGTAGAAGGATTGTAATATATTCAAAGACATGAATCAAAAATATATACATATATAAAGATATTCACACTATAAACAAATATATACACCAAGAATACAAGTCCAAGGGATTCTACCATCATAGTCCGTGGACCACTGGGCCCAAAATGCATGGGCGAGGCCCACACAAGATACCTGAACAAGACGGACAGAACACTGCGGGGGCATCAGATAGAAATAAAACAGACACCTCAGGGGGAAGGGGTGGCACCTCAGCCGGATGAGTGCACAACGCCAGATCCACGAGGGGGCTCCATGCCCATTGATGTATCCTAGGGAGTGCAAAGCCACAGTCTCTCAAGTCTCTACAGTGGGTGGGTTGCCCACTGCTTTATCCTGGGGAGTGCAAAGCCACAGTCTCTCAAGTCTCTACAGTGGGTGGTTTGCCCACTGCTGCATCCTGGGGAGTACAAAGCCACAGTCTCTCAAGTCTCTACATTGGGTGGGTTGCCCCCTGCTTTATCCTGGGGAGTGCAAAGCCACAGTCTCTCAAGTCTCTACAGTGGGTGGGTTGCCCACTGCTTTATCCTGGGGAGTGCAAAGCCACAGTCTCTCAAGTCTCTACAGTGGGTGGTTTGCCCACTGCTGCGTCCTGGGGAGTGCAAAGCCACAGTCTCTCAAGTCTCTACAGTGGGTGGGTTGCTCCCTGCTTTATCCTGGGGAGTGCAAAGCCACAGTCTCTCAAGTCTCTACAGTGGGTGGTTTGCCCACTGCTGCATCCTGGGGAGTACAAAGCCACAGTCTCTCAAGTCTCTACATTGGGTGGGTTGCCCCCTGCTTTATCCTGGGGAGTGCAAAGCCACAGTCTCTCAAGTCTCTACAGTGGGTGGGTTGCCCTCTGCTTTATCCTGGGGAGTGCAAAGCCACAGTCTCTCAAGTCTCTACAGTGGGTGGTTTGCCCACTGCTGCGTCCTGGGGAGTGCAAAGCCACAGTCTCTCAAGTGGATAACAGTCTCCACTGGTTCTGGAGGGGGCTTTGTGCCCAGAGTGCTTCATCCTGCCAAGGACAGAGGTAGTGGATGTCATTCTCCATTGGTTCTGGAGGGGGCTTTGTGCCTAGAGTGCTTCATCCTGCCAAGGACTGAGGTAGTGGATGAATCTCTCCACTGGTTCTGGGGGGGGGCTTTGTGCCCAGAATAATTCATCCTGCTCGTGGTGGCCTCAGTAGCGTCAGAATCTTTGGCGCTCAGTGGCCTGCGGTGCTGGTGGTGTCCTGTTCAGCGGTGCTGGTGGCGGTGGTGTCCTGTTCAGCAGTGCTGGTGGCGGCGGTGTCCTTGGCAGCGGTGCTGGTGGCGGCGGTGTCCTTGGCAGCGGTGCCTGTGGGGGTCTTGTCCACCGTGCAGGTTTTCCCAGACCTGCCAATTTTAGTGTGCCCCTTCCCCACCTTGGATGGTGGCGCAGCTGGATCCACACTCCCACCTGTACCCCTGGGAGCGGCTTTGTTTGAAGATATTTTATCTCTCTCCCACCGGACACTGGCCAACTTTTGGTGTTTTTGAGGTAGGGGACTGTCCGTGCTCTGGCTCCTTGGCACACTGGCTGCCCTGCTGCCTGGCGCACTCCAGAAGCCGGTCACTATGGGCACCACTGCTCCCACTGATGTTGTGGCTGAGGCGCTGGGATGGGACCTGGAGACGCGGGCCCTAGGAGACTGAAGGGGTGGGGGAGGTGAGGGGAAGATGTCAAGGTTGGACAGGAAAAGTTTTTGGGACACACTGGGACGGGTAGATGGAGGGGGTTTGGGAGTGGAGGAAGAGGTGGTGGTTGTAGGAGGCGTACGTTTGGTGACTTTGGGTGAAGTTGTATGGGCTGGCGGCTGTCGTGAGGTTGATGGGTGTTGGGTGGGTGTGTGGCTGCGTTTGTGTACCTTGGGAGGTGGGCTCACAGACACACTGGGAGAGGACACAGGGGATGTGTGAATGGTAGTGGGGGTGGTGACTGCACGTGAGCGGGGTTTGGTGGTGGCTGTGCTGGTGATGGACTTAGTGGCTGAGGATGTAGTGCATGCAGGAGTGATGGAGATGAGACTGGGAGGGAGGAGGGAGATGAGGAGGAGGGGGACACAGTGGAGGCAGTGGATGTTGGTATGTCTGCATGTGTATGATGCTTGCGTGAGTGCCTGTGGGATGTGTGGTGCTTATGTTTTCCTGAGCTTCCCTTGTGTGTTGATGTGTATGCATGCTGGTCTGAGGGTGTGCTTAGGACAGGCTGAGGTACAGGGGTTTGGGTCTGGGTGGAGGAAGTTGGAGGGGGGAGGCTAGAGACAGGGACAATGGCTGCCATCAGTGCAGAGGCCAGAGTCTGAAAAGCTTGCTGATGGGCTGCCTGACCAGAATGAATGCCCTCCAGGTATGCATTGGTTTGTTGCAACTGCTTCTCTACACCCTGGATGGCATTCAAAATGGTAGACTGCCCAACAGTGAGGGACCTGAGGAGGTCAATGGCCTCCTCACTGAGGGCAGCAGGGGTGACAGTGGCAGGGGCTGATGTGCCTGGGGCGAAGGAGATGCCTACCCTCCTGGGTGAGCGGCCACGGGGCAAACGCTGAGGGGCTGCTGGGAGGGCGGTGCTGGTGGGGGGGGTGGCGACTGTACCTACAGATGCGGGAGGCACAGAGGGGCCCGCCACCGCAAGAGAGCTCCCATCAGAGGAGGAGTCCGTATCGCTGGTCTCAGCTCCTGTCCCCGCCGTGGAGCTCCCCTCGCCCTCCGTCACACTGGTGGCTTCTGACTCTTGTCCCGCCCACCAGGGCCATGTGGGATGCAGCTCCCCCCTGCTTCGGTGCCACTGCACCTCCGCCTGATGATGCTCATGCACACAAGCACAGGGAGACCACAAAAAGGGGGGTGAACAGAAGAAAGACATGTTGAGTGCATGCAATACCGCTACCGTTGGCGGACACTACAGACACAGAAGCCCCCTGCACTACGCCGTGCATTTGGAATTCCCTAATCGATCCCAGGGACATGGTTTACAAGGCTATGCCCGATTGCTGCACACATGGATGTCACAGGAGCCAAACTAGGTGTAGTTGGCTCTGTACACAGGTGGGGTGGGGTGCCACAGGACCTGCCTTAAGAAGGGACCCTGCCTACTAAACTCGCCATGGCCTAGGGGAATCACAGCCCACCTCCCCCACCCAGACACCTCCACTGCGCGCTGAATCAGCTGAATGAGAGTGTACTCACCCCCTTGTGGCTGCTGTGATGCCGTCAATCACCCATCCAACTCCGGGTACTCCACCACCGGGATCCGGAACATCAGGGGGTGTCATGGTGCGACAGGCACCCCTCCCACGTTGGGAGGCCATCCCCAGCTGGGCCTCTTCTTGCTCCAGCGGCAAATGTCCTCCCATCTTTTCCGGCAGTGGGTGCTCCGTCTGTAGTAGACCCCCAGGGTCCGGACTTCCTTGGTGATGGCAAGCCAAATATCCTTCCTCTGCTGGGCGCTGACCTACACGAATAGTATAGGGGGAAAGGAGAAGATATAAGCGCCCGCACTGTCACAGTCATTGGCCCGCACCCCTACCCTTGCCATGTCGCACATGCACTCACCATTGTTTCAAGCACGCCTCATTCTCCCCTCCCCATTTTTCTTCCACACCACTCCAAACAGCCATTACCCATACAGCATGCTCAGAGTGTACTCACCTGTTTTTCTGGAGGACCATAGAGTACCGTGTACTGGGGGAGGACCCCATCCACTAGTTCCTCCAACTCCTTCATGCTGAAGGCAGGGGCCCTTTCCCCAGACACACAAGCCATTGTCTCTTCCAGACTGAGATCATAGCAGCACTTGCAGTGTAGGTCCTCTCCTGTCGAAGATCAGATATCAAGTGATTGAACAGAGAGAAAATGGCGGTCACGTCCGCGGCGGTGTGTACCGTCACCGCAGGCGTACATCGTCATTGGCACCTGGGACCCATAGGGTCCAATGTTAACCAATGCAGGTTTGCGCCTCGGTCTTCGACTGCCTACCGTGACGGTGTACAATGCCAGAGCAATTACCTCATAGCCTCTTGTCCCACATTACAAGTCAGGCAGCCGCCATTTCAGGGGGCCACATGGCATTAATTTTAAATGCATCACACATATATAGGCCTTGATTATACACTAAGACAGCCATATGCCGATTTTGAAAAATTTTCATATAAAGTTGTGTTTACGTACCTCAGTGTTGGTTGACTCTCTGCTCGCTGTTCTCCATAGAGCACGTCCGCTGGGGCAGGTGAGGAGATGGCGGCATCCTCCGGTGTACAGACCGCTGGTGGACCTGTCGACAATGGAGGAGCGACATGTGATCATCACCTACAGACTTGATTGTGCCACAATCCAGGAACTGTGTGCCCAGTTGGAGCCAGACCTGATGTCAGCTATCCGCCATCCCACAGGAATCTTTCCTCTAGTGCAGGTGCTGTCAGTACTCCATTTCCTGGCAAGTGGGTCTTTTCAACCAACAGTGGCCATAGCATCAGGGATGTCCCAGCCTATGTTTTCCAACGTGTTGGCCAGCGTGTTGTCTGCCCTACTGAAACACATGCGGAGCTACATCGTTTTCCCTCAGGTGGAGGATTTGCCTACAGTGAAAGGTGACTTCTAACCCCTGTACCTCAGCCTGTCCTAAGCACACCCTCAGACCAGCATGCATACACATCAACACACACAAGGGAAGCTCAGGCAAACATAAGCACCACACATCCCACAGGCACTCACGCAAGCATCATACACATGCAGACATACCAACATCCACTGCCTCCACTGTGTCCCCCTCCTCCTCATCTCCCTCCTCCCTCCCAGTCTCATCTCCATCACTCCTGCATGCACTACATCCTCAGCCACTAAGTCCATCACCAGCACAGCCACCACCAAACCCCGCTCACGTGCAGTCACCACCCCCACTACCATTCACACATCCCCTGTGTCCTCTCCCAGTGTGTCTGTGAGCCCACCTCCCAAGGTACACAAACGCAGCCACACACCCACCCAACACCCATCAACCTCACGACAGCCGCCAGCCCATACAACTTCACCCAAAGTCACCAAACGTACGCCTCCTACAACCACCACCTCTTCCTCCACTCCCAAACCCCCTCCATCTACCCGTCCCAGTGTGTTCCAAAAACTTTTCCTGTCCAACCTTGACATCTTCCCCTCACCTCCCCCACCCCTTCAGTCTCCTAGGGCCCCCGTCTCCAGGTCCCATCCCAGCGCCTCAGCCACAACATCAGCGGGAGCAGTGGTGCCCATAGTGACCGGCTTCTGGAGTGCGCCAGGCAGCAGGGCAGCCAGTGTGCCAAGGAGCCAGAGCACGGACACAGAACAACATTCATACACAAAAGGTGGCCTGTATGTGTGTTGAGTCTAGGCCTAGGTATGTGTGACACAGTTGAAAATGAAGCCATGTGGGCCCCTGAAATGGCGGCTGCCTGACCTCTAAAGTGGGACAATGGGATGTGAGGTAACTTCGCTGGCCTTGTACACCATCGCGGTAGGCGGTCGAAGACCGCGGCGCAATGCTGCATTGGTTAACATTGGACCCTATGGGTCCCAGGAGCCAATGACGATGTACGCCGGCGGTGAGGGTACGCACCGCCGCGGACGTGACTGCAATTTTCTATCTGTTCAATCACTCGATACCTGATCTTCGACAGGAGAGGACCTACACTGCAAGTGCTGCTGTGACCTCAGTCTGGAAGAGACAAGGGCTCGAGTGTCTGGGGAAAGGGCCCCTGCCTTCACATCGGAGGAGTTGGAAAAACTCGTGGATGGGGTCCTCTCCCAGTACACGCTACTCTATGGTCCGCCAGACAAACAGGTAAGTACACAGGGAGCATGTTGTATGGGCTATGCCTGTGTGGAGAGGGCTGGATGTAAGAAGGAAGTGAGGAGAGTGCTGCGTGCATGAAAGATGGTGAATGCATGTGCCACATGGCAAGGGTGGGGATGGGGGCCAATCAGTTTGATGGTGCAGTTGGTAAAAACGTCTCTTTTTCCCCTGTACATTTCATGTAGGTCAGCGCCCACCAGAAAAAAGATATTTGGCGTGCCATCGCCAAGGACGCCCGGACCCTGGGGGTCTACGTGGGAGGGGTGCCCGTTGCACCATGACCCCCCTGATGTTAGGATCCTGGCGGTGGCCTACCCGGAGTTGGATGGGCGCTCGAGGGCATCACAGCAGCCACAAGGGGGTGAGTACACTCTCATTCGGCTGACTTTGCGTGTAGTGGAGGTTTCTGGGTGGGCAAGGTGGGCTGTGGGTTTCCCTAGGCCAGGGTGAGTTCTGTAGGCAAGGCCCCTCCGTAAGGCAGGCCATGTGGTACCCCAACCCACCTCTGTAGATTGACAACTACACTTAGTCATGCCACTGTGTATATATGCAGATGTCGTCCATAGCCTTGTAGGCCATTTCCCAGGAATTGAACAGTGGAGCCCAAGAGCGCGGCGTAGTGCACGGGGCTTCTGTGTCTGTCATGTCCGCCAACGGTAGCGGTAATGCATGTACTCAACATGTCTTTCTTCTGTCGTCCCCCCCCTTTTTGTGGTCTCCCTGTTCTTGTGTGCATTAGCATCATCAAGCGGAGGAGCAGTGGCACCGGAGCACCAGAGGGCTGCATCCCACATGGCCATGGAAGACCACACTATGGAATTGGACTTCACCAGTGGGACGGAGGGTGAGGGGAGCTCCACGGCGGGGACAGGAGCTGACACCAGTGACACGGACTCGTCCTCTGATGGGAGTTCCTGTGTGGTGGAGGCAACATCTGTGCCAACCCCATCTACAGGTACAGCGCCCACCTCCCCTTCCAGCACCGCCCTCCCAGCAGCCCCTCAGCCTTCGCCCCGTGCCCGCTCACCCGGGAGGGTGGGCATCACCTTCGCCCCAGGCACCTCAGGCCCTGCCCCAGTCACCCCTGCTGCCCTCATTGAGGAGGCCATTGACCTCCTCAGGTCCCTCACTGTTGGGTAGTCTACCATTTTGAATGCCATCCAGGGTGTAGAAAGGCAGTTGCAACAAACAAATGCATTCCAGGAGGGCTTTCATTCTGGTCAGGCGGCCCTTCAGCGAGCTTTTCAGACTCTGGCCTCAGCACTGATGGCAGCCATTGTCCCTGTGTCTAGCCTCCCCCCTCCAACTTCCTCCACCCTGACCCAATCCCCTGTACCTCAGCCTATCCCAAGCACACCTACAGACTAGCATGCACACACGTCAACACACAAGGGAAGCTCAGGCAAACATAAGCACCACACATCCCACAGGCACTCATGCAAGCATCACACACATGCAGACACACCAATATCCACTGCCTCCACTGTGTCCCCCTCCTCGTCATCTCCCTCCTCCCTCCCAGTCTCGTCTACACTCACACCTGCATGCAGTACCTCTACAGCCACTACGTCCCTCTCCAGCACACCCACCACCACACCCCGCTCACGTGCAGTCACCACCCCCACTACCATTCACACGTCCCCTGTGTCCTCTTCCAGTGTGTCTGTGACACCCCCTCCCAAGATACACAAACACAAGCACACACCCACCCAACAGCCATCCACCTCACAACAGCCTCCAGTGCATTAACCTTCACCCAAAGTCACCAAACGTACACCTCCTACAACCACCACCTCTTCCTCTACTCCCAAACCCCCTCCAGCTACCTGTCCCAGTGTGTCCAAAAAATGTTTCCTGTCCAACCTTGACCTCTTTCCCACACCTCCCCCACCCCGTCCATCTCATAGGTCCCAAACTAGCACCTCAGCCACAACATGTGGACCAGGACCAGTGGTGCCTGTAGTCACCGGAATCTGGAGTGCACCGGCCACCAAGGCAGCCAGTGTGGCACTGAGCCACAGCACAGATAGTCCCCCACCTGTGAAGCATCAGAAGTTGGCCAGTGCCTGGCGGGAGAGGGGGAAGACTCCAGCCACCAAAGCCGCTCCCAGGGGTCCCGGTGGGAGTTTGGAGTCAGCTGTGACACCTTCCAAGGTGAGGAAGGGCCACAAGACACCCGGCAAGTCTGAGCAGCACAGCGGAGAAGACCGCCATCATCCCTGCTGCCCAGGAGGCCACCTCGAGCACAAGCCCAGCTGCCCAGGAGGCCACCTCCAGCACAAGCCCAGCTGCCCAGGACAGGTCCGCCAGCACAAGCCCAGCTGCCCAGGACAGGCCCGCAGCACAAGCCCAGCTTCCCAGGACAGGCCCACCAGCACAAGCCCAGCTGCACAGGGCACCGCCATCTCAAGCCCCACTGAACAGGGCACTGCCGTCTCAAGCACTGCTGAAGAGGGCACCGCCATCTCAAACACCGCTGAACAGGGCACCGCTGTCTCAAGCACCGCTGGCCCATGAGCGGCTAGGGCAGTGACGCAACTGAGTCCGTCACGGGGTGAATGATGCACTCTGGGCGCCATGCCCCCTCCAGAACCAGTGGAGACTGTCATCCACTACCTCTGTCCTTAGCAGGATGAAGCACTCTGGGCACCATGCCCCCTCTTGAACCAGTTGAGATGGAGATCCACTACCTCAGTCCTTGGCAGGATGAAGCACTCTGGGCATCATGCCCCCTCCAGAACCAGTGGAGATTCACATCCACTACCTCAGTCCTTGGCAGGATGAAGCACTCTGGGCACCATGCCCCTTCCAGAACCAGTGGAGACTGTCATCCACTACCTCTGTCCTTAGCAGGATGAAGCACTCTGGGCACCATGCCCCCTCCTGAACCCTTGGAGACTGTTATCCACTTGAGAGACTGTGGCTTTGCACTCCCCAGGATATGGTAGTGGGTAACCCACCCACTGTAGAGACTTGAGAGACTGTGGCTTTGCAGTCCCCAGGATTGAACAGTGGGCAACCCACCCACTGTAGATACTTGAGAGACTGTGGCTTTGCACTCCCCAGGATTGAACAGTGGGCAAACCACCCACTGTAGAGACTTGAGAGACTGTGGCTTTGTACTCCCCAGGATTGAACAGTGGGCAAACCACCCACTGTAGAGACTTGAGAGACTGTGGCTTTGCACTCCCCAGGATATGGCAGTGGGCAACCCACCCACTGTAGAGACTTGAGAGACTGTGGCTTTCCAATCCCCAGGATTGAACAGTGCACAAACCACCCACTGTAGAGACTTGAGAGACTGTGGCTTTGCACTCCCCAGGATTGAACAGTGGGCAAACCACCCACTGTAGAGACTTGAGAGACAGTGGCTTTGCAATCTCCAGGATGGAACAGTAGGCATGTGACCCCACTCGTGGATTTGGCGTCGTGCACTCAACCAGCTGAGGTGCCCCCCCTTTCTCTCTCTCTGAGGTGCCGGTTTAGTTGCTCTCTGATGCCCCTGCAGTGTTCTCTCCGTCATGGTCGGGGATCTTGTGTGGGCCTCGCCCATACCGTGTGGTCCCAGTGCTCCACAGACTTTCTTAGAGCACTACCTGGACTACTATGCTTGGTATATCTTTTGTACATGGTGTATATATATATTTCTGCCTACTTGCTTTTAATATTTTACAATGGTTACACTCATTTTCTATTGTCTTTGCATTCTTCCGGGGGGTGTGGGGGTGTAACTGTGATGTATTGATTTGCATAAGTGTGTGTGTTGTAGTGGGTGAGGGTGGGGTTGTTGCTTGTTGCGTGTCCCTGTTTTTTTCCCTCCTTCCTCCCCTGTGTCGTAAGTGTAGTACTCACCGTGGTCCTCGCCGCCGGCGTTCGTGCTCCTGGTAGAGGAGCAGGAAGACTATTGCAGGGAGAATTTGGAGTTCCGGATCCAATGCGTCCTCATTCCTCGTGGGGTGTGTAGAGGTGAGTGTTTTCCCTTCGGGATTCCTGTTTCCGCCGTGTTTTTATCCACAGTGAATCCACCCCGGAAAAGGTGGCGGATTGGCCTGTCATAATAGTGTGGGTGGTACATTGTCTCCCGTCTGTCTGTTGGCGGTGACTGCCGCGCTGTTTGTTTGTACCGCCATGGCGGTCGGAGTGTTATAGTGGCTATCTTTGTTGGCGGTTTCCGCCACGGTCGTAATTGCAATTTTTTTACCGCCAGCCTGATGGCGGTCTTACCGCCACTTTAACACCGACCGCTAGGGTTGTAATGACCACCTATGTCATGTTAAATACATATTGTCACCCTGCATAGATGTGTAGGATCCTGTACTCCTGCCTCATGTCCTTAATGTCATCACTGTGTTTTTACTCATACACTATGTGTGGGCTAGCCAGACATATAAGTCATAGATTGCACCATGAGTAGCAACAACTCATCTGTGCATATGAAAAGCTTCACTTAGGTATACAGTGCCCTGGCATGTTCAGTTAGGATTCCACTACCACATATGTTCACACCTCCTAGCATTGTGGTCATTGTCCTTTGGTCATACTAGCATAATTGTGGGCCCTCAGTTATAGCAATCGGAACCACCTTGACATTTGTCAGGTGCAAAGGCATTTCTTATACCAAACTTACACCTCACTGTTTATACACATGTATAGCCTATAAAGTTTCACTTTATGTACATGCACTTTGAAAATGGCATTGCACACAGCATACAACAGCACACACAACCACTGCACTACACATTACACATAAAGCATGACACTCACTGGTAGCATTGGCTTCACAAAAGCTCTCCACCTCTCCGGTCGTGTATGTCCAGCATACACATAACATGAGACATAGCACTGTGAATGTTGAACAATGAACACTGTGGTCAAATATTGCACATTACACATGATTTGCAAATGAACAGCATGGCTTTATGGTCATGACTACTCAAATGGGCCATTGGTCCTATCTCAATGTCATACATTGATAGGCAAGGATGATATGTACAGATATGTGTTGGCACCGTACATATATGTCTCAGGTACATTGTGTAAGGTTATCAAATGATCAACTACCCCAAGTATTGTCAAGGCTAGCTGAGCATAGTGGCACTGTGCACCTACATGACTCAAAGAACACACCCAGCCATAACTAGCAATACTCCTGTCTCACTCTTGTTATCAAATGTACATGACTATGCAACACACAACAGTAGTTAGACATAATTGCTGCATGTTTAAAGACAACAAATACACATGTTTTCTACATCCCCCAAAGCACTACATTATCATTTCAGGTACAAACATGAATCTGACATAATAAGGCATGAGACATTCAACATGTTATGACTATTTTTATAGTCACACACATCATGCCTCATCTATGTGGGACATGATCCATTGAAGTGTTCAAAATGTGGATCTCCAATACTAAGGGACTTCTCCCAGGATGGAACATGTTGACACATGCCCTGGCAGCAGGTCACATATAGGAATTGGGCACATTTCCTCAGGCTGGCCACATCACATCTGGTGACAGGTGCACTGTGGTGCTAACAGAAAAGTGTCTGACAGGTATACCGGGGACACTGCTCAGTGTGGGGGCATGTCAACCCAGTAATTGGGATCCTTTGTGTCATGCTTTGGCTATGAAATTACTGTTTTGGGGGCGATGGCATTTGTGCCTGACATATGTGAATCACTGACACTATGGGCCATATTTATAAGCCCAAGTGTCACCCTGCACCATCGGAGCAACATTTCAGTCACGTTTGTGTGGCACAGTGTGTCTGGCCATGATCCCAAAGTTGCTAAATCATCTGATTCAATTGTCTCATCAGGGGTAGCATCACAGTTCCCCAATGGAAAAGAAATACATGAGTACTCCACTTGTTTCCTCTTCTCATGTGTGCTGCCTTCTACAGTACACTTAGATGATGAAAAACACCATTGATGATTATGTATGGGCAGGAAGCTGTCATGTCCTGCACATGAACACTCATCCCTGTCAACCATGTACTCTTGCACCATGACACAAGGGTGCCTGAACGGATGCCCAATAGCATTTTATTCAAAAGCATAGAGGACAAGAACAGGATTGTGCCACATGTCATAGTTAAGGTGCATTGCTGCACGTGTCAGGGATGCATGTTGGCACAGAAACACCACTTGCAGCCCTGCCCTGTGTCCTAACCTATTAAAGGATGTCCTGTGGCCAGCAGACATCTAATTGCAAGTCCAGTACAAGGAGTCTGCCACAAAGAATGGGTACTTACCAACGGTTCCTCTAACCTCGATTCCCACGTAGTCAAGGAGGTCATGTTCCCTTCTTATGAGGTCTGCCCCTGATATTTCAGCTGTTGGATTGACCTCTCCAAACACAAAAAAGAGAGTCAGGGGGAGAAGGAGGACCACCCAATACTGTCTCCCTAAAACTTGAACCATAAACACAAAGAGGATAGGGTTCACTTATAATTTGGAACCGCTGGCAAAAGATTTGCCTGGGGCTCCTCAGTCTCACACAATGAGTTCCGTATTGAGTACTGTTAAAAATTATGTGGTAAGGGAAGTTTCCTTAACCACAAGCCGTCTAGGAGGGGAACGGAATAGGTGCTGAGTGAGCAACTCCTTTGGAGTTTGTGTGACTATAAAGGGACACTCCCGCTGCTTTCAGCCCTTCAGGATTAGGGCCTCCATAGGGTATCTCCCCACAGGTGGAGTAGTCCTTCTCTTGCTTTTGTAATACATGATAATTAAGGATCCTAGGCCGTGAAGAATGCCCCCAGACCTCCTTTGGCTCTTAGTAGCGAGCAGAAACATGTTGGCCAGTAATTATTAGATAGGTGACCCAGTGAGTCTTTATTCTCATATAGGTGTCCGATCCTCTGTTCTTAACCTCACCAGCAGTCACCACGAATAAAGGTGTACTACTACACAGGTGACTGACTAGGTGTTTTTACATTTTCCCTAGCATAGCTGGATCCCATATACTTCCAGATAATCTGAATTTCCGCACTCCCTCCTGCTCTTTAAACGGTGAGGTTGAGTCCACCCAGGTGGCACTGTCCTACCTGGGTGGGGCTAGGTGGTCATATGATGAAGCAAGACACTATGGGGGTCATTCCAACCCTGGCGGTTGGTGACAAAGCGGCGGCCAACCCGCCAACAGGCAGCCGGTCCAAAAAAAGGAATTCTGACCCTTTGCGGGAACCGCCAACACAGGCTGCTACTTTAACACTCCGACCGCCACGGCGGGACAGACAAACAGCGCATCGGTCACCGCCAACAGGCAGGCGGCAGACAATGTACCGCCCACCCTATCACAACCCACCAATCCGCCACCTTTTCCGGGGCGGGAGCCCCGCCGATAAAAACACGGCGGAAACAGACTACAAACTGGAAAACGCTCACCTATACACACTCCACGAGGAAGGAGGACAGCTTGGAACCCGAATTACACATCCTACCAGCTATTGTCTACCTGCTCATCTACCAGGAGTACGAACGCCGGCGCAGACGACAACGGTGAGTACTGCACCTATGACACAGGCGAGTGGGGAGGAGGAAAGCTTACGGGCACACACATGCGCCATACACCCACACCCCCACCACAAATACCTACACCCCAATGCCGAACAACAAGTCAGAGTGACACCACACAAACCCCCCGGAATAATGCAAAGACACAATTAAAATGATCTATAAAATATATGTATAAATAGCTCCATTGAAGGTATGGGAAATATGCCATATAAAAGATACAAAAATAAGGAATGAACATATTCAACAATATATACATAGGCAAAAAGTCCTGCACATTCTGTCAAAGTTCCATAGTCCGTGGGCCAATGTGCACAAACACATGGGCAAAGCCCACACAGGAGACCAGATACCATTGGAGAGAACACTGCAGGGGCATCAGATGATAAAACTACAGGCACCTCAGGGGGAAGGGAAGGGGGGGCTACTCAGCCACATGAGTCCACGACGCCAGATCCACGAGGGGCCTCCATGCCCACTGTCCCATCCTGGGGAGTGCAAAGCCACAGTCTCACAAGTCCCTACAGTGGGTGGCTTGCCCACTGTACCATCCTGGGGAGTGCAAAGCCACAGTCTCACAAGTCCCTACAGTGGGTGGCTTGCCCACTGTGCCATCCTGGGGAGTGCAAAGCCACAGTCTCACAAGTCCCTACAGTGGGTGGCTTGCCCACTGTACCATCCTGGGGAGTGCAAAGCCATAGTCTCTCAAGTCTCTACAGTGGGTTTCTTGCCCACTGGACCATCCTGGGAAGTGCCAAGCCACAGTCCATCAGATGGATTACCGACTCCACTGTTAATGGAGGAGGCATGGTGCCCAGAGTGCTTCCTGAAGCCCTGCTCGACACAGAACCGGCACTGTCAATGGGCCAGCGGTGCTTGAGATGAAGGGCCCAGCGGAGCGGTGCTTGACAGGAAGGGCCCAGCGGAGCGGTGCTTGAGACGGCGGGGCCCAGCGGAGCGGTGCTTGACAGGAAGGGCCCAGCGGAGCGGTGCTTGAGATGAAGGGCCCAGCGGAGCGGTGCTTGACAGGAAGGGCCCAGAGGAGCGGCGCTTGACAGGAAGGGCCCAGCGGAGCGGTGCTTGACAGGAAGGGCCCAGCGGAGCGGCGCTTGACAGGAAGAGCCCAGCGGAGCGGCGCTTGAAAGGAAGGGCCCAGCGGAGCGGTGCTTGAGATGAAGGGCCCAGCGGAGCGGTGCTTGACAGGAAGGGCCCAGCGGAGCGGTGCTTGATACGGCGGGGCCCAGCGGAGCGGTGCTTGAGACGGCGGGGCCCAGCGGAGCGGTGCTTGAGATGAAGGGCCCAGCAGAGCGGTGCTTGACAGGAAGGGCCCAGCGGAGCGGTGCTTGAGATGGCGGGGCCCAGCGGAGCGGTGCTTGACAGGAAGGGCCCAGCGGAGCGGCGCTTCACAGGAAGTGCCCAGCGGAGAGGTGCTTGAGACGGCGGGGCCCAGCGGATCGGTGCTTGACAGGAAGGGCCCAGCGGAGCGGTGCTTGACAGGAAGGGCCCAGCGGAGCGGTGCTTGAGATGGCGTGGCCCAGCGGAGCGGTGCTTGACAGGAAGGGCCCAGCGGAGCGGCGCTTGACAGGAAGGGTCCAGCGGAACGGTGCTTGAGATGAAGGGCCGAGCGGAGCGGTGCTTGAGATGAAGGGCTCAGCGGAGCGGTGATTGACAGGAAGGGCCCAGCGGAGCGGTGCTTGACAGGAAGGGCCCGGCGGAGCGGTGCTTGACAGGAAGGGCCCAGCGGAGCGGTGCTTGAGATGAAGGGCCCAACGGAGCGGTGCCTGAGATGAAGGGCGGAGCGGTGCTTGAGATGAAGGGCCCCTGTTCAGCAGTGCTCCTCACGGCGCGGCCCTGTTCAGTGGTGCTCCTCCCGGCGGAGCCCTGTTCAGCGGTGCTCCTCCCGGCGGGGCCCGTTCAGCGGTTCTTGTCCCGGCGGGGCCCTGTTCAGCGGTGCTCCTCCCGGTGGGGCCCTGTTCAGCGGTGCTCCTCCCGGCGGGGCCCTGTTCAGCGGTGCTCCTCCCGGCGGGGCCCGTTCAGCGGTTCTTGTCCCGGCGGGGCCCTGTTCAGCGGTGCTCCTCCTGGGGGGGCCCTGTTCAGCGGTGCACCTCCCGGCGGGGCCCTGTTCAGCAGTGCTTGTCCTGTGTGTCTAGGGAGCCAGACCTGGGCAAGACTTCCCGCTCATTCACCATCCGAACTTGCGGTCGCGGCGCCCTCCTGTGATGGAGTCCTGGGCCCGTGGGTGTCGTCCGTCACACCCGTAATGGGGCTGGTGGGGCCCTCCTGAGCAGCTCGCCTACTGCCTGACTCCTCCGCCCTGCTGCCCTTGCCCTCCTTCGCTGAAGCTCTGTGGCCCTTTCCTCCCTTGGATGATGTGGCAGGTGACGGGGCAAGGCTACTGTCCTTGGTGGCAGCCGTCTCAGGCTTGTCGCGCCGGGCCTTTTTCTTTTTTGTCCTCTTCCCAGGGGGTGGGCTGGCTGTCCCCTTGCTGGTGGCCGATGTTCCTGCCCTAGGATCTGGTGGACTCCAATAGCCCTGCACTTTGGTCACAGTAGATGCAGGGCTGGTGGTGGCTGAGGTGCTTTTTTTACTCTTACCAGATGGAGGGGGTGGGTCAGTGATTGGAACGAGCTCAAGGTTGGAAAAGAAAAGGACTTTGGAAGGACAGGGAAGGGTTGGTGTAGTGGGTTTGGGAGTGGAGGAAGAGGATGTGGTTGTAGGAGAGTCAAGTGTGCTGTCTTTGGGTGCAGGTGCTTGTGACGGAGGCTGTCGTGAGGTGGATGGCTGTTGGGTGGGTGGCTGCCTGCGTTTGTGTGCTTTGGAAGAGGGGGTGACAGACACACTGGGAGAGGACACAGGGGACGTGTAAATGGCAGTGGGGGTGGTGACTGCACGTGTGCGGACTGTAATGGAGGGTGTGCTGGTGATGGAAGTACTGGCTGATGGTGGTGTGCATGCATGTGTGAGTGGAGACGTCACAGGGAGGGAGGAGGGAGATGAGGAGGTGGGGGACACAGAGGTGGTAGTGACTGTTGGCATGTCTGCATCTGGATGTTGCTTGTGTGAATGTTTGTGTGATCTGTGGTGCTTATGTCTGGATGAGCTGCCCTTGGGTGTAGAGGTGTGTGCAGGCTGGTCTGATGGTGAGGATGGGATAGGCAGAGGAACAGGAGACTGGGACTGGGTGGAGGGAGTCAGAAGAGGGAGGCTGGAGACAGGGACAATGGCTGCCGTCAGTGCTGAGGCCAGAGCGTTGAACGATCGCTGATGGGCAGCCTGACCCGAATGAATGCCCTCCAGGTATGCATTGCTCCGATGCACCTCCCTTTCTACACCCTGGATGGCATTCAAAAGGGTAGACTGCCCAACAATGAGTGTCCTGAGGAGGTCAATGACCTCCTCACTGAGGGCAGCAGGGGTAACTGGGGCAGGGCCTGAGGTGCCTGGGGCGAAGGAGATGCCCGCCTTCCTGGGCGAGCGGGCACGGAGCGAAGGCTGAGGGGCTGCTGGGAGGGCGGGGCTGGTGCGCTGGGTGGCGGCTGTACCTGTTGTGGCGGTGGGCACGGATGTTGCCGCCACCGCTAGGGAGCTCCCTTCCGAGGATGTGTCGGTGTCGCTGACGTCTCCACGGGTCCCCATTGTGGAGCTCCACTCGCCCTCCGTCTCACTGGTGTACTCGGAGTCTGTTGTATGGCCCTCGGGGCCATGTGAGATACAGCTCCCTTGTGCGCCGATGCCACTTCTCCTCCGCCTGATGATGCTAATGCACACATGAACAGGAAGACAAAGAAGATGGGGGGAGGGGAGAAATGAAGACAGGTTGAGTGCATGCATTGGCAACACTGTTGTCGGAGAGGACAGACACAGAAGCCCCCTGAACTAGGCCGCGCAATGGGGGTACACTACTCAGTTATTGTGACTAGGCCTACTGGTCTATGGACGACAAATGCACACATGGGTGAGGCCGGACCATGGATAGCTGTACTTGGCACCCTACAGAGGTGGGGAGCGGGGGCACAGGGCCGTGTCTAACGGAGGGGCCTAGCCTACAGAATGGCCTGGAGATATCCACAGCCCTCCTCCCCCACCCAGACACCTTCACTGCACGCAAAGATAGCAGAATGTGCTGATACTCACCCCCTTGTGTCTGCTGTGATGTCCTCACGCGCCCATCCAAATCGGGGTAGGCCACCGCCAGGATCCGGGACATCAGGGGGGTCAATTGGCGGCTGGCACCCCTCCTACGTTGGGAGGCCATCCCCAGCAGAGACTCGGCGGTCTTTCTGGTCCCGCGGCGGATGTCCTCCCACCTCTTTCAGCAGTGGGTGCCCCGTCTGTTGTGGACCCCCAGGGCCCAGACGTCCTTGGCGATGGCATGCCAAATGTCGATCTTCTGATGGGCGCTGACCTATGTGACATGTACAGGGTGGTAAAGGAAATCGCATCAGTTTTCTGCCTGGTCAATGTGAGTGGCCCTCCCCTCCCCAACCTTGCCATGTGGCACATGCTCTCATCATTCGTGCATTGCACTCCTCATTCGCTCCCCTTCCCACCATCTTACATACACCCCACTCAACACAGGCATAGCTCATTCAACGTGCACCCTGTGTACTAACCTGTTGGTCTGGAGGACCGTAGAGTAGCGCATACTGGGGGAGGACCCCATCAACAAGTTTCTCCAATTCTTCGGAAGTGAAGGCAGGGACCCTTTCCCCAGTCGCAGCAGCCATTGTATCTCCCAGACCGAGGTCACAGCAGCACTTGCAGTATAGGTCCTCTCCTGTGGATGATCAGGTCTCGAGTGATTAATCAGATAGAAAATGGCGGTCACGCCCGCAGCGGTGCGTACCGCGGTGTTGCGTACCGCGACCGCCGGCGCACATCGTCATTGGCTCCTGAGAGCCATAGGGTTCAATGTTAACCAATGCTGCTTTGCGCCGCGGTCTTCGACCGCCTACCGCTAAGGTGTGCCACGCCAGCGCAGTGACCTCACATCCCACTGTCACACTTCACAGGTCAGGCAGCCGCCATTTCAAGGGCCCACATGGCATGATTTCTACTGCGTCACACAGGCCTAGGCCTTGCATTGCCACTCATACAAGCCATTCAATGCATAGCGATTCGTGTACTGTGCAAGCTGTGTGAACGAACCTGTGGGTTGCTTGACTCTGTGCTCCATGTTGTCCTTCCTAGGCACCGTCCGCTGGGACTTGCGAGGAGAAGGATGAATCCTCCCATGTACCGGCCGCTGGTGGACCTGTCGACAATGGAAGAACGACATATCATAGTTACATACTGGCTTGACAGAGCAACTATACATGAACTATGTGCCCAGCTGGAGCCAGACCTGATGTCCCCCATCCGCCAACCCACAGGGATTCCCCCTCTGGTGCAGGTTCTGTCAGTACTCCATTTTTTGGCAAGTGGGTCTTTTCAGACAACAGTGGCCATATCATCTGGGATGTCTCAGCCTATGTTTTCTAAGGTTTTGTCCAGAGTGTTGTCTGCCCTGATGAAATACATGCTGAGCTACATTATTTTCCCTGAGGTGGGCGATTTGGCTACAGTGAAGGGTGATTTCTATGCCCTTGGACATATCCCCAACATCATTGGTGCCATTGATGGGACCCATGTGGCTTTGGTTCCCCCCAAAGAAAGTGAGCAGGTGTACCGAAACAGAAAAAGTTATCATTCGATGAATGTCCAGGTGGTCTGTTTGGCTGACCAGTACATCTCCCATGTAAATGCCAAGTTCCCTGGGTCAGTGCATGACGCGTATGTCATGCGAAATAGCAGCATACCTTATGTGATGGAACAGCTACAGAGACACCGTGTGTGGCTAATTGGTGACTCTGGTTACCCCAACCTGTCGTGGCTACTGACCCCAGTGAGGAATCCCCGGACCAGGGCAGAGGAACGGTACAATGAGGCCCATGGGCGATCTAGGAGGATCATAGAAAGGACCTTCGGAGTCCTGAAGGCCAGGTTTAGGTGCCTGCATATGACAGGGGGATCCCTCATGTACTCACCAAAGAAGGTGTGCCAGATCATCGTGGCCTGCTGTATGCTTCACAATCTTGCATTGCGACGCCAGGTGCCTTTTCTGCAGGAGGATGGTCCAGATGGTGGTGTTGTAGCAGCTGTGGAGCCTGTGGAGAGTGAAGAGGAGGAAGACGACAGGGACGACACGGACAACAGGGAGACAGTCGTACAACAATACTTTCAGTAGCACACAGGTAAGAATCAGCCACCCCATTTTACATTTACTTAAGGCCTCATGCGTCTCCACTGTCTGTGTTTCCCCCCAGTTCCTGTTAACTGATTTGTGACTATCCCTTCCCTTTTCAGAGCTGTATGACCCACTGCCTGACTTCAGCTTTGTTTGCCCATGGACTAAAGCTTATTGAAATTGGTATGTTGTCATCACAAAGTAACTGGACATTATTGCACCGTTATGTGGAATACATTTGTTAAGAATACAAGCAGACTCCTGTTTTTTTAAGTGGAATAAGTGATTTATTTTAAGTGCTACCTATAGGTACATGATTGGGAAACGGTGATGAGTGGGGGTGGAGTAATGTCCATGGCAGAGTCCAGTTCTCAGTCGCACAGGTGCATTGTCCATATGCCTGGGGAAGGATGGAGCAGGGGCAGTTCAAGGTTGGACAGGGTGACAATGTGGGACAGTGGGATGACATCAGGGGGTATCTTAGGCTGGCGGGGGTCTTGCAATCCTACTCTGTCTTCTTGTGAGATCTCAGGTTCTGCTTGCGGGTGGTTCTTCTTCTGCAGGAGGTGGGGTTCTGGTGGCCTGTCGTTGTGTGGGGGCCTCCTGTCCACTAGCGCCGGCGGAGGTGGTAGGCTGTTCCTGGCCTGGGCTAGTGACAGGGGCCCTTTGGGGTGCCACATGGTCCCGCAATGTGGTGACGATCTGGGTAAGGGCCACGACGATGGTCCCCATTGCGGAACCGATGTTCCTCAGTTCCTTCCTGAACCCCATGTACCGTTCCTCCTGCAGTTCCTGGATCTCCTGGAACCGGGCCAGTACCGTCGCCATCGTCTCCTGGGAGCAGTGGTATGCTCCCATGATGGAGGAGAGGGCCTCTTGGAGAGTCGGTTCCCCGGGCCTGTCCCCCCCCTGTCGCACAGCAGCCCTCCCAGTTCCCCTGTGTTCCTGGGCCTCTGTCCCCTGGACGGTGTGCACACTACCACTGCCCCCAGGTCCCTGTTGTTGTTGGGGTGGTGGGTCAACCTGGGTGCCCTGTAGTGGTGGACACACCGCTGATTTACGTGTCCTGGAGACAGAGGCATGGGCCCGCTGGGCGGGAGCTGTGCTGGTGTTCCCAGAGGGGGTTGGGTCTGGTGTAGCCTGTGGCTGTCTGTGGGGAACCGACTGTCCAGAGGTCCCCGATGGGCCGGGCTGGTCATCTGGCTCCAGGGAGACAGAGCTGCTGTCATCGCTGGGGGCCTCTTCTGGGGGTGGGATGGACATCTCTGGACCCTCCGTGGCGGTGTGGTGGCGTTTGGGTCCTGCAGGGGTATAAAGGTATGGTTATTGCTTCTGTGTGTGGCATTTCGTGTGATGGGTGGGTGTCCGTGTAACCATGTGCAGGCATTTCCTTGTGGGGGCTTTTGTGAGTGTGGCTTGTGGGGGTGATGTGTGTGTGCAGTGGGCATGCTTTGGTGATGGGTGTCCATGCTTTGTGGTCGCATGCAGGGCTTGGTGTTGGGATGGGTGGGTTGTGATGGTGAGCCTTTTGCTAGGGGTTGGTGTGATGGGGGAGGGGGTGAGGGTGGGTGTATGATTTGGCATGCAGGTGAGGTGGGGGTGGGAAGCAGTAGTGAAGATTTGCCTTACCAGAGTCCATTCCTCCGCCTACTCCTGCGAGGCCCTCAGGATGCAGGATGTGCAAAACTTCCTCCTCCCACGCGGTAAATTCTGGGGGAGTAGGTGGGGGTCCGCCACCAGTCTTCTGCACCGCAATGTTGTGCCTTGATACCATGGAACGCACCTTCCCCCGTAGGTCGTTCCATCTCTTCCTGATGTCCTCCCGATTGCGTGGATGCTGTCCCACCGCGTTAACCCTGTCCACTATCCTTTGCCATAGCTCCATCTTCCTGGCAATTGTGGTGTGCTGCACCTGTGCCCCGAAGAGCTGGGGCTCTACACGGACTATTTCCTCCACCATGACCCTGAGTTCGGCGTCACTGAACCTGGGGTGTCTTTGGGGTGCCATGGGGTGGTGTGGTTGAGGTGTGGGGTGGCGTTTGTGGTGATGAGTGTGGTGCGTGTGGTGGTGTGTGGTGTTTGGTGCGTGGATTCTGTGTGGGTGATGGTGTTGTGTGCCTCTGTGTTGTGGGATTGTCTGTGCTCTCTCTCTAGCCTTCGTCAATGATTTCGGGTCGTAGGGGCTTGTGGGTGATGTGGGTGTGTGTTTTATATTGTGTTGGGTGTGTGGGAGTGGTGTTAGTATGTGTATCAGGTGTGTGTATTTCAAACTGACCAATGTGGCTGAGTTTTCTATGTGTGTGTGTATTTTGACCGCGGCGGTGTGTACCGCCAATTGAATACCGCGTTTGAAAGACCGCCTTGTGGATTTGTGGGTCGGAATGGTATGGGCGTATTTCTGTTGCCGTGACGGTGGAGGTTTGGTCTTTGCCATTTTTTCGCTGAGCTTTGGTGTGGCGGATTTTTGTGGATGTCGGGTTTTTGGCGGTTTGCCAGTTGCGGGTCAGAATGACCGTGGCGGTTTACCGCGGCCGCGGCGGTGTTATGGCGGTCTTCTGACCGGCAGTAAGCGCCTTTTACCGCCGAGGTCAGAATGACCCCCTATATAGTGTGTGAGACCACCTAGTCCGTAAAGGAAACTTCCCTTACCACATAATTTTCAACAGCACTCTATACGGAACTCATAGTGTGAGACTGAGGAGCCCTCGGCAAATCTTTTGCCAGTGGTTCCATCTACTAAGTGAACCCCATTCTCTTTGTGTTTAGGGTTGACCTCTCCACCTCAAAGATCCACTGAATGTGAAAGTAGGCCTTTCCTCAATGCAGTTTTCGTGCCTCCGTCCTGTAGCCCTGGATCACAAGACCACCCATGGCCATGATATGTAGGAAGTAGTGGGTCACCAGCCATATGACCCTCCCAACTCCTCCGCACTCATACCATGGGTCCTTCCATTCCCCGACATGTTCCAACCAAACCCACAATTAACTAACTGAAAAACGAAAAACCCAAACTACCCCCAACTACCCCAAAAGACTAAACTACCCCAAAGACAAGTACCTGAGAAAATACTCTCAAAACAATATAATAGACAAATAGACAGGACAAAACAGATGTAAGGGACACTATATAGCTAGAAGACAGGACAAAAGACTCCTCCAGCAGCAGTCCTTAATAGAGCTCTAACAACATACTGTGATTGTAAGAGAAAGTGAGAGTAACTTTGCAGTCCCTGGTTTTAAGCATGGCTGATCCATTACAGCACTTGCTGTGCTGAAATGCACATTTTAAGCCAATGCGTTGTTTCATTCTGATGCTATGCGCCAGTGGATTTTTAATGATGCTTGATGAAGTTCCAACGTGTCACCTGGAATGCATTATTTTTGGTAGACACAATGAGTTAAAAAAATATGCATAGGGACAATATGTCTATTTTCTATACAATTACTGTAATATGTGTATATCTGTATGGTGTCATGTGGAAATCATTTTTACAGTCAAGGGGATTGTTGTGTTGCCTGTGAATAAGTGCATTTCACACACTCCTCCCTTTCCATGTGTCTAATGTATGTATTGAAAGTGTACATGGGTGAAAGTACATGCATTTCAAGGATTAGACAGCGCATAGGCCACATTTCCTATGAACCAAGGACACAACACCTTCAGAGGGCTATCCCATGTGCCAACTCTGTGTTGCCACTTGAGTCCATTGCTTAGTTTACCCCAAGGGGTGCTGTGGACTTGCCATGGAATGTGGCCCTCACACCCATATTTTAGACAGCACAGATATCAGATAACATATGTTCTGCATCTGAAAGTGCAGACAGCAGGCTGTCAATCAATGGTTTGGGGGGAGGTTACAGTATCTGGTGCAGGCAAGTGTTGTGATACTTAGGGCCTCATTTACGAGGAAATGGTGCAAATCCACAGTCACAGTCTCTCAATTCTCTACAGTGGGTGGGTTGCCCACTGTACCATCCTGGGGAGGGCAAAGCCACAGTCTCTCAAGTCTCTACAGTGGGTGGGTTGCCCACTGTTCAATCCTGAGGAGTGCAAAGCCACAGTCCCTCAAGTCGATAACAGTCTCCACTGGTTCTGGAGGGGGACTGGTGCCCAGAGTGCTTCATCCTGTTAAGGACAGACGGAGTGGATGCTGTTCTCCACTGGTTCTGGAGGGGGACTGGTGCCCAGAGTGCATCACTCTCCCCGTGAAGGTCCCAGTTCAGTCACTGCCCCTGCCGCACATGGGCTAGCGATGCTTGAGTTGGCGGTGCTTGCCCTGTTCAGCGGTGCTTGCCATGGAGGTCTTTGCCCTGTTCAGTGGTGCTTGACTTTGCTGTCTCTGACCTGTTCAGCGGTGCTTGCCATGGCGGTCTTTGCCCTGTTTAGCGGTGCTTGACTTTGCTGTCTCTTCCCTGTTCAGCGGTGCATGCCATGGCGGTCTTTGCCCTGTTCAGCGGTGCTTGCCCTGTTCAGCGGTGCTTGACTTTGCTGTCTCTAACCTGTTCAGCGGTGCATGCCATGGCGGTCTTTGCCCTCTTCAGCGGTGCTTGCCCTGTTCAGCGGTGCTTGACTTTGCTGTCTCTGACCTGTTCAGCGGTGCATGCCATGGCGGTCTTTGCCCTGTTCAGCGGTGCTTGCCCTGTTCAGCGGTGCTTGACTTTGCTGTCTCTGACCTGTTCAGCGGTGCATGCCATCGCAGTCTTTCGCCCTGTTCACCGGTCTTTGCCATGTTCAGTGGTGCTTGACTTTGCTGTCTCTGACCTCTGCAGCAGTGTTTGCCATGGCGGTCCCTCATTGCCCAGCGGGGCTGTGGCTGCCGGAGCCCTCCTGGGCACTGACTCTGGCGGTGGCCTCCTGGCCAGTGACAATGGGGCTGGCGGTGGCCTCCTGGGCAGCGGGGATGATGGCGGGCTTCTCCGCCGTGCTGCTCTTCCCAGACTTTGGTGCTTTCTTCTGCCCCTTCCCCACCTTGGGAGGAGTCACAGCTGAGTGGACAGTCCTCCCGGGACCCTTGTGAGCGGCTTTGCCGGCTGGAGTCTTCCCCCATCCCGTCGGGCACTGTTCAACTTCTGGTGCTTCACAGAGGGGGACTGGCTGTGCTGTGGCTCCGTGTCACACTGGCTGCCCTGGTGCCTGGTGCACTCCATGTACCTCTAACAGGCACCACTTGTACCGTAGATTTTTTGGCTGAGGTGCTAGTACGGGACCTATGAATTGGAGGGGGGGTGGTGGGAAAGAGGTCAAGGTTGCTCAGGAAAAGTTTCTTACGAACACTGGGATGGGTAGCTGGAGGGGGTCTGGGAGTGGAGGAAGAGGAGGTGGTTGTAGGAGGTGCAACTTTTGTTGATTTGGGTGCAGGTGCATGAGCTGGAGGCTGTCGTGAGTTGGATGGATGTTGGGTGGGTGTGTGCCCGCGTTTGTGTCCTTTGGGAGGGGGCATCACAGACACACTGGGAGAGGACACAGGGGACGTGTAAATGGTAGTGGGGGTGGTGAGTGCAGGTGAGCGGGGTGTGGTGGTGGGTGTGCTGGTGCAGGACCTAGTGGCTGTAGTGGTAGTGCATGCAGGTGAGAGTGTAGATGACACTGAGAGGGAGGAGAGAGACGACGAGGAGGGGGACACAGTGGAGGCAGTGGATGTTGCTGTGTCTGTATGTGTGTGATGCTTGCGTGTGTGCCTGGGGGATGTGTGGTGCTTATGTTTGCCTGAGCTTCCCTTGTGTGTTGACGTGTGTGCAGGCTGGTCTGATGGTGTGCTTGGGATAGGCTGGGGTACAGGGGATTGGGTCTGGGTGGAGGAAGTTGGAGGGGGGAGGCTAGGGACAGGGACAATGGCTGCCATCAGTGCTGAGGCCAGAGATTGCAGGGTTCGATGAAGGGCAGCCTGACCAGAATTAATGCCCTCCAGGAATGCATTACTGTGTTGCAACTCCCTTTCTACACCCTGGATGGCATTCACAATGGTAGACTGCCCTCAGTGAGTGACCTGAGGAGGTCAATGGCCTCCTCACTGAGGCCAGCAGAGGTGACAGGGGCAGGGGCTGAGGTGCCTGGGGCGAAGGTGATGCCCACCCTCCTGGGTGAGCGGGCACGGGACAAAGACTGAGGGGCTGCTGGGAGGGCGGTGCTGGTAGGGGGGGTGGCGGCTGTACCTGTAGAAGTGGGGGGCACAGATTTTGCCGCCACCACAAGGGAGCTCCCATCGGAGGATGAGTCCGTGTCGCTGGTTGCTGATCCTGTCCCCGCCGTGAAGCTCCCCTCGCCCTCCGTCCCACTGGTGCATTCAGAGTCCGTGGTGTGGCCCTCCATGGCCATGTGGGATGCAGCTCCCTCGTGCTCCGGTGCCACTGTACCTCCGCCTGATGATGCTGATGCACAAAAGAACAGGGAAAGCACAAAAAGGGGGGGGGGCGACAGAAGAAAGACAGGTTGAGTGGTTGAGTGCATGGCTTACCGCTACCATTGGCGGACAATACAGACACAGCAGCCCCCTGCACTACGCCGCGCTGTTGGGCTCTACTGATGCAGTACCAGGGATATGGCCTACATGGCTATGGTGGACATCAGCACACATAGATGACACAGGGGCATGTATACCTGTACTTGTCACTCTACAGAGGTGGGGTGGAGTGCCACATGGCCTGCATTACGGAGGGGCCTAGCCTACAGAACTCGCCATGGCCTAGGGAAACCCACAGCCCTCCTCCCCCACCCAGTCACCTTCACTGCGCGCAAAGTCCGCTGAATGATGTTGTACTCACCCCCTTGTGTCTGCTGTGATGCTCTCAAGCGCCCATCCAACTCAGGGTAGGCCACCGCCAGGATCCGGAACATCCGGGGGGTCATGGTGCGACAGGCACCCCTCCCACGTTAGGAGGCCATCCCCAGCTGAGCCTCCGCCGTCTTCTTGCTCCAGCGGCAAATGTCCTCCCATCTTTTACGGCAGTGGGTGCTCCATCTCTGGTGGACCCCCAGGTTCCGGACATCCTTAGCGATGGCATGCCAAATATCCTTCTTCTGGTGGGCGCTGACCTACATGACATGTACAGGGGAAGAAGAGAAGTCATTACCAACTGCACCGTCTAAGTGAGTGGCCCACATCCCTACCCTTGCCATGTGGCACATGCATTCACAGTCCTTCATGCTCGCAGAACTCTGCCACCTTCCTTCTTACAACCAGCCCTCTCCACCCAGGCATAGCCCATACAACTTGCTCCCTGTGTACTCACCTGTCGGTCTGGAGGACCGTAGAGTAGCGTGTACTGGGGGAGGACCCCGTCCACGAGCTTCTCCAACTCCTGTGCAGTGAAGGCAGGGGCCCTTTCCCCAGATGCACGAGCCATTGTCTCTTCCAGACCGAGGTCACAGCAGCACTTGCAGTATAGGTCCTCTCCTGTCGAAGATCAGGTATCGAGTGATTCAACAGATAGAAAATGGCGGTGACGTCCGTGGCGGGACCCATGTTGCTTTGGTTCCCCCCCCCCCCCAAAAGGAGTTTACAGGTGTACAGGAACCGGAAGAGTTATCATTCCATGAATGTACAGATGGTATGTTTGGCAGACCAGTACATCTCCCAGGTAAATGCTATGTTCCCTAGCTCAGTGCATGACGCCTACATCCTGCGGAATAGCAGCACCCCTTATGTGATGGGTCAACTCCAGAGGCACCGGGTGTGGCTATTAGGGGATTCTGGTTACCCCAACCTGTCATGGCTACTGACCCCAGTGAGGAATCCCAGGACCAGGGCAGAGGAACGCTACAATGAGGCACATGGTCGGACTAGGAGGGTGTTCAAACGCACCTTCGGCCTCCTGAAGGCCAGGTTCAGGTGCCTCCATATGACAGGTGGTTCCCTATTCTACTCACCAAGGAAGGTGTGCCAGATCATCATCGCCTGCTGTATGCTTCACAATCTTGCTTTGCAATGCCTGGTGCCTTTTCTGCAGGAGGATGGTCCAGATGACTGTGATGTGGCAGCTGTGGAGCCTGTGGACAGTGATGAGGAGGAAGCAGAGGAAGAAGACATTGACAACAGGGACTCAGTCATCCAGCAATATTTCCAGTGACACACAGGTGAGAAAACGTTCTTGCCTACTACAAGTACTTTCACACTTCTACCTCTATCCTGTCTGTCAATTTCAAGCAGTATTTGGTAAATGAGTTGTACATTTCCATTACGGTTTCACAGGTGTGGTTACCAACGTGTGTCATCTGCTTGCATTCTTCATGGACTTGTGATGTGTGACATAGGTATGTTGACATTACATTTGAGAACGGATTTTGTCACTGTCATAGCTAATACACATTTTCAAAATCACAGACTGACTCCAGATTGTTTTGTGCTTCAAGGGTGTTTATTGAAGTGCTAAATATTTGGAGGGGGTGGTAAAATGGTGAGGGGTGATGGTGGAGGAATGTCCATGGCAGAGTCCAGTCTATTAGTCTCACAGGTGCACTGCCAATATGGGCATAGGAAGTGGAGCTGGGGCAGTTCCAATATGGACAGGGTTACAAAGTGGGACAGTGGGATGACAATCAGGGTGGTCTCATTTCTTGGCGGGGGTCTTGCCATCATACTCTGTCCTGTTACTGGATCTCAGGGACCGCTTGCGGGGTGGTTCTCCGTCTGCAGGGGGTTGGGTGCTGGTGTGGTGGTCCTGTGGAGGGGCGTCCTGTCCACTAGCGCCGGCGGAGGTGGTGGGCAGTTCATCGTCCATGCTAGTGTCAGGGGCCCCTTGGAGTGCCACGGTGTCCCTCATGGTGTTCAGTATGTCCTTCAGCACCCCTACGATGGTGCCCAGGGCGGAGAAGATGGTTCTGAGTTCCTCCCTGAACCCCAAATACTGTTCCTCCCACATGCGCTGGGTCTCCTGAAACATGGCCAGGACCGTAGCCATCGTCTCCTGGGAGTGATGGTATGCTCCCATGATGGAGGAGAGGGCCTCGTGGAGAGTGGGTTCCCTTGGCCTGCCCGCACCCTGTCGCACAGCAGCCCTCCCAGTTCCCCTGTGTTCCTGGGCCTCCGTCCCCTGGACTGTGTGCCCACTACCACTGCCCCCAGGTCCCTGTTGTTGTTGGGGTGGTGGGTTATCCTGGGTTCCCTGTAGTGGTGGACACACAGCTGATTGACGTGTCCTGGGTACGGAGGTATGGGCCCGCTGGGTGGGTGCTGTGCTGGTGTTTCCAGAGGGTGGAAGGTCTGTGTTGGGCTGTGCCTGTGCGAGGGGAACCGACTGTCCCGAGGCCCACGATGGTCCGGGCTGGTCATCTGGATCCAGTTGGCCAGAGCTGCTGTCATCACTGTGGGCCTCTTCTGTGGGTGGGGTAGAGATGTCTGGACCCTCCTGTCTGGTGTCGTTGGGTAGTGGTTCTGCAGGGGTGTAAAGGCATGATTATTGCATCTGTGTGTGTCATGGTGTGCAATGGGTGGGTGAGCGTGTACCCCAGTGCTAGCATTCCTGTGTGTGGGCTTGTGTGATGATGGTTGGGGGGGTGTTATGGGTATGTGCAGTGGGCATGCTTTAGTGAGGGGTGTCCATGCTTTGTTGTGTCATGCAGGGCTTGGTGTTGGGATGTGTGGTTTGTGTTATTGGTACATTAGTGAGGAGTTGGAGTGATAGGGGAGGGGGTGAGGGTGGGGGTCTTTGATAGCATGCAGGTAGGGTAGGTGATATGATAGTTAAGATTTGACTTACCAGAGTCCATTCCTCCACCGACTCCTCCGAGGCCCTCAGGATGCATAATGGTCAAGACCTGCTCCTCCCATGTTGTTAGTTGTGGGGGAGGAGGTGGGGGTCCGCTGCCAGTCCGCTGTACCGCGATGTTGTGTCTTGAGACCATGGAACGCACCTTCCCCCGTAGGTCGTTCCACCTCTTCCTGATTTCGTCCCGATTTCTTGGGTGCTGTCCCACTGCGTTGACCCTCTCCACTATTCTTCGCCATAGCTCCATCTTCCTAGCTATGGAGGTGTGTTGCACCTGTGATCCAAATAGCTGTGGCTCTACCTGTACGATTTCCTCCACCAGGACCCTGAGCTCCTGCTCGGAGAAACTGGGGTGTCTTTGCCATGTCATGGGGTGGTGTAGGTGATGTGTGGGGTGGTGTATGTGGTGATGAGTGTGGTGATGTATAGTGGTGTGTGGTGTTTTGTGCGTGGATGTTGTGTGGGTGATGGTGTTGTGTGCCTCTGTGTGGTGGGGTTGTCTATGCTGTGCAGTCTCTCTGGTCTTCGTCAATAATTTTTGGTCGTAGGGGTTTGTGGGTGATGTGGGTGTGTGTTTTATATTGTGTTGGGTGTGTGGGAGTGGTGTTTGTATGTGTATCAGGTGTGTGTATTTCGAATTGTCCAATGAGGCGGTGTTTTGTAGATGTGTGTGTATTTTGAACGCAGCGGTGTGTACCACCAATGGAATACCGCGGTTGAAAGACCACCGTGTGGATTTGTGGGTTGTGATAGCATGGGTGTGTTTCTGTTGGCGTGACGGTGGAGTTTTTGTTTTCGCCAGTTTATCACTGACCTTTGGTGTGCCGGACATGTGTGGGTGTCTGAATTTCGGCGGATTCCGAGATGTGGGTCATAATAGCTGTGGCGGATTTCCGCGGCCACGGCGGTGTATTGACGGTCTTCTGCACGGCGGTAAGTGGCTTTTACCGCCAATGTTGTAATGACCCCCTATGTGTTATTTTACCAGGTACATTCTTTCTTGCTATCACACTCTTCTAACATTGTGTGAGTCACTTACGCATGTACCCCACACATGACTAGTTTTTGTTAACTCAGCAATGTTGCTGCTAGTGATACATTTGGTACTTGCTCCCCATCTTCCACATGATCATCCTCCAGGTGTTTCTGCCCCTCATTGTCATTGGGCCATGGGAGTTTATGAGCTGCACATGTGTTTGTCAATATGCAGCACAGTAGTATAGGTTTATTGGCTATTAGTGGAGAGTAGGATTAATGCTCCCAAATCTCCAAGAGGATTATACGACGGAACACCGAATTAAAAACAACTACTAACCTTAACAACGAGGTCGGAACACTGACCTCGCCCTTACTACTAATGATTTTACCACGAATGCCTTAACAACGATATTTCGTTGTAAAGGCATTCCTGATAAAACCATTACTAATAGGCACCATTCACCCCACCCCCCCAACCCCATCCCAAAACCTAAAACCCCCTGATCCCCCACCCCCTCCCCAAAACCAAAAACGCCCCACCCCCCAACCCCTCCCCAAAACCAAAAACGCACCACCCCCCAACCCCACCCCAAAACCTAAAACCCCCTGACCCCACACCCCTCCCCAAAACCAAAAACGCCCCATCCCCCAACCCCACCCCAAAACCTAAAACCCCCTGACCCCCCTCCCCAAAACCAAAAACGCCCCATCCCCCCAACCCCACCCCAAAACCTAAAACCCCCTGACTCCCCACCCCCTCCCCAAAACCAAAAACGCCCCACCCCCCCAACCCCACCCAAAAACCTAAAACCCCCTGACCCCCCACTCCCTCCCCAAAACCAAAAACGCCCCACCACCCCAACCCCACCCCAAAACCTAAAACCCCCTGACCCCCACCCCCTCCCCAAAACCAAAAATGCCCCATCCCCCCAACCCCACCCCAAAACCTAAAACCCCCTGACCCCCCACTCCCTCCCCAAAACCAAAAACGCCCCACCACCCCAACCCCACCCCAAAACCTAAAACCCCCTGACCCCCACCCCCTCCCCAAAACCAAAAACGCCCCATCCCCCCAACCCCACCCCAAAACCTAAAACCCCCTGACCCCCACCCCCTCCCCAAAACCAAAATCGCCCCATCCCCCAACCCCACCCCAAAACCTAAAACCCCCTGACCCCCCACCCCCTCCCCAAAACCTAAACCCACTACTTACCTTAGTCAACCCCTTGTCACCTGCGTTGTCCTCCTTCGCCAACTCCCTTCTTTGTACCTTAACCACGGATGTTCGTTGTTCAGAACATACGTAGTTAAGGCACAAAAAAACAAAGTCGTGGTTAAAGAAAGCGTTGTTGCGCTTTCGTTAACCACGACTTTCGTAATAAAAAAGTCGTAAAAAAGGATGTTTCCCCTCCAAGAGTAATACTGGAGTACTCTGGGAGTCCCCTCCACAAAGCAGCAGGTCCTGTTTAGGCCATGATTTGGACTCTGCTGGGATTCCATGTGGGTGTGTTTGTGAGGAGTAGCCACCCACAGCTACTGATGCTATGCTTTGTTAGCTGCACAGTGAGTAGGAATGTTTAGGGGTAATGGTCTTTACAGTTTATGTTCCCACATACATATACAAGTTATTATATGTCCTGATGTACTCAGACCTACTGCCAACAGTATGAGACTTGCTAAGACATTGATTGACATAAATACGAGATGATCACTGTTGTTTTAGACACTCTGCTACACAAAGAGATGTACTGGCTTCTGTGATACACTTACTCTTTGTCATACATGTGACTGCACAACATGCTGATGTTGTAAGTTGTCAGCAGTGTTATGAATCTTTCAACCATTGATTTGACACATATATCACACTGATCAACTGTTGCAGTTCCTACTATTTACATACCTTGTGTTGCCATGATGCATAACGTAGTAATCCCTATCTATCAGTTTTCTTTTAGAACAACAGTACAATGGCAGATATGATTTTTTCATTAAAACATGTTTGTTTTGTAGATGATGAAAACATTACACACCACACTTTTCAGAGCTCAGTGCATTGTGTCTGATACTTAGAGGATGACAACAGAGTTCACACTAGATTTGCAACTGTTGGGGCCAACTCATGGTTTCCTGGATGTTGTTTTTTCTGGACATGGGACTGTGCCAAACATTCCAAGACATGTCGTATAGGGTTATTTATTCACATGTTTCGCAATCATGCCTTACTCCACATGTTTTCAGTTCAAGAAATGCTGCACAATGTGGACACATCGCCGTGCACTGGCAGCAATGTTTTGTATGTCTGAATGATTTGGCATGTCATCCCCCTCCTCTTCCTGGGAAGCCTCCTGCTCCTCATCCCAGGGGACGTTGGTTTATGCACACATATTGTGCAAAATGGCACATGCCAGTATCATGTTGTAAACCATGGGTGGGGAATACAGCAGACGCTCACCTGACACATCAAGGCAGCGAAAGCGGGCTTTTAACAAAGTAAAGGTCCTCTCCACAATATTTCTGGTCCGAACATATGTCTGGTTATAGGCCCTCTCCACGTCTGCTTGTGGATTTGCAAAAGGTGTCCTTACCGATGGCTGGATGCCATAACCTTGGTCAGCTGAAATGTTAAAGGAATAAAGAAGTGTCATTGCTATGGTTTACTGCATTTGCATACATCCTGCACATGTGTGTCATGTGTATTTGCATTGTGATGCACGTCTCCCAATTATGAACACATGATATGCATATCATGCCACGGTAGTGCTGTTTCCAAGGGCCTGTTCACTAACAGTATGTGAGATAGATTCAATGCAGCACATGGGCAGATACGTCATACAAATTAAATTCTTGATAAGCATATTTGTGCAGCATGGTTGGATGGTGTTCGATTCCCATCAGTTTGGTCCACTCAATGTTTTGTGTTCCCACTACATGTGTGGTGGGACAGACTGTGGCTGTGAATCTTTTTTGTATGTCCAGCCTAGGTTGGTGGTGACATGCCAAACAACTGATGATACTGGGAGTGATGAAGGTGTTTTTTCCCATTCTATCACTCTTACGCCACCCTTGAGATGGCGTAAATATATGATACATTCCCAGAGTTGTAAATCTCATAATACGTCAGTTAGCTTTGTCTTTCATGGGTGTTGTGTGCGTTGTGCATGTAAGTTGTCCATATTTACAAGACCATGATAAGCCATGCAAGGTGGATTTGCATGGCCTTGTAAATATGGCCTGGCACACTGTGCCAGATGAGTATCAAAACATGTTGCTTTGGTGGTACAAAGTGGCAAAGTGCCTGGCATCTGAGGCCACTAATCCCTGATGTATCAAGCATGACATAGCTGATGTCCCATGTGTGTAACATGTGACCACCCCCCAGTGTAGATGGTACGTCTTCCTTGCACACAGTGGGAGCAGATTTCCTGTCTGCAATGCATGTCTGTGTGCCTTTACATCATGCAACATATGCATAAGTGGCTTGAGATGTCTTCACCTGTATGTCAGGGTGATTTGCATTAGATATGTGTACACATTTTTAGGAGGGAGCCACTACATTGCATATCATTGTCATCATCTGACGCAGCCAGATCTGACACTGATGAAAAATGATGCTAGCCCAGACAAAGTGATGCTAGGGGCCTCTATCGTCATTTTGTAGATGTGGAGATAATTTAGCAACGCCGCAGCTTTGGAACAAATGATGCTACAGCAGCACAAAATCCTTGAAAATGAGGCCCCAAGTGTATTAGTCTGTTATGTGCCACCCATAGACCAGCCCTTTTAAACATAAACTTGAGCATGCCAAACTTGACACAGGCGTGTACAGTGCACAATGAGAGTTGGTGGAGAAAAGAGAAAAGGTTTCATTTAATTATCTCACTTTTTTTACTAAAGGTTATTTTTTTATTTTATTTTATTTTTCCTTTCCCACTAAAAATGTGTTATTGGGCATTGGCTGAGAGTGTGTTGTCCATGTGAAATCAGACATTACACTTAATTTGCTACCTACTCCCTTTCTAGGTTGTTTCTACAGTGTACTAGACCAACCTCTGACATCAAATGTACTTAGAACAAACAACCCAAGTGTATGTTGTACATTTGAGTATATGTGGCCAATATGGTTTAATCATTGTATGTATGTATAAGGGAAGCAGAGCAACGGAAGGCTTGTGAGTTCCATTTTGGAAGTCCTTGTCCTGTTCCTGTGCATAAAATGGAGGTGACTGTGTTGTCTCAGGCAGTGGAAGTGTATTGCTGACATTCTTTAAGTAGAACGGAAGGGGCCTAGACACTGAAGTAGGGACAGAGGTGTTGGACCTGGCCCTTTTTACGGGGTAGTTCCCCAAACTTTTTGCCTTCTCCTCCTAATTTTTCTGCCCCTTTTTGGCTGAAGTTATGACTCCAGGCACTTTACCACTGCTAACCAGTGCTAAAGTGCACGTGCTCTACCTTGTAAACTTGGTATGATTGGCTTATACGTGATTGGCACATTTAATTTACATGTAAGTCCCTTGTACAGTGGTATCTCTATACCCAGGGCCTGTAAATTAAATGCAATTAGTGGGTCTGCAGCGCTGCTTGCGCCACCCACTGAAGTAGCCTTTCAAACTTGTCTCAGGCCTGCTAGCTCAGGGGCTGAGTGCACAGTTTTCTGCCACAGGGACCTGGTATCTAAATTTTTACCTTTTGTTGGGGTTGAAGGTAGTTCCTACTTCCATCTCCTTGTTTTCTGGTGGAGTGGTTTAGCATTATCTTCTTTCCACTCCTATGTATTTTGTAATCTTGACCAGGACTATCATTACCACGGAGGCTGTACACTGGACCACTCAATCTCCCTGTCCCTCATAAGTTTGTATATCTAAAGTTACTTGCCAGTCCCAGAACTCCCCTTTTACTACATGTAAGTCACCGCTAAGGTAGGCCCTAGCTAGCCCTATGGGCAGGGTGCTATGTATGTAGAAGGCAGAACATGTGCCTAATAGTGTGGCCTGTCCTGGTAGTGATAAACAGCCTATTTGGTTTCTTACTGCTGTGAGTGCTGCCTTCTCATAGGATTGCATTAGAAATGCCCTGCCTTAAGTCTAGGGCATATTGTCTGATTTATGAGGGGTAGCGTAGGCATGTTTGGTATGGTTGTAATGGTAGTGAGAAATTCTGCTTACTGGTGTAGGTGGAGTTTTTATTATCATTATAGAAATGCCACTTCTAGAAAGTGAGCATTTTTATGTCCTTATGACTCTGGTGTTTTGCAGCTTGACTCCAATCCACGTCTGGGCAGAGTGCTGATGTTCCTTTCTTGTGCATGATAGGCTGATATGTTTCTATGACTTGCCATATGGTTTATAATGTTCTTAGTATAGGCATTTATTATATCTCTATGACAAGTGCCTTTCTTTCCCCATGTGATTCCTGACCACTGCTTATGTTGCAGAATTCTGAGTACTTACATGTTCTAGTGTGACTATTACTTATTCTTGCAGAGCATTAGCAACCGGTGTAACATTCTGACAACTGCTAAGGTAGCAGGGTATTTCTGACATGTAATGTTTGGTCTAATTATGTTTGGTGCAATACCGTTTATTTTGACATAACTCGGTGTTGTGTTCCTTTGTGGTGTATTTATTGCATCACATGTGTTGTATATGTTGTGCAAACGCATTACACATTGCCTAAGGGTTAGGCCTGACTGCTCATGCCAAGCTACCAAGGGGGTGAGCAGGGGTTATCTTGGAAGTGTCACTCCCTTGCCCTGACTAGAGTGGGTGGGTTCTGCCTGGCTTAGGTGCACAACCTAGCCAACCAGAAACCCAATTTCTAACAAGAGAGGACAGAGCTTTGTATAAATTTGATTAGGTCCTTTGCTGAAAGGAACTCCAAAACAGCCTTCCTGTAGAACACTGTAGCACTGCCAGTTGGTAGATGGGAGAAGTGAAGAGGAGCTGTAGTCTCTGTTGTTCAGAGTGTAAAGGATCCTTTAGATGAGACCAGCCATTTGCCTCTTTTCTGATCACTGCCTCTATGGCTGTTCATAGCCAGGAGCAGACAGTTCACATCTCTGTGTGCCTCTGTTGTGGGTGCTGCAGACTGGAGACTACCTTGCTGTGGAGTGCATCACTCTGCACAAAGACTGTTTTTGTAGAAAAGAATAGAGAGGGAGTTGAAAAGGTAGCCACCCCATTACTGGGCCTGTGTATCTAATGCTGACACTTTCATACATGACACCATTTGGGAACAACAAATGTAGGTTTTAATGATGAAATTATAATTTCTGCCATTAAGAATAAGGGGGTACTTTTCAGCAAAACCAGACAAACATTCTTTCTCGTAATTACTTTTAAGAGGAAGTAAAATAAAAAGTTGAAAATGTTTTATTTTAGGACTAAACAGAACTCCTATGTAAGGGTATCATATGTGGTCTGCGCATTGTGCTCTGGGCCTGTTTTTGTGTTATATACTAATACACATAGTAGCATCCAAAATTCTTCCAGCCCATGTTCTCCCCCTAATAAATAAACAGTAACAGCCTATTTAACAACACAAAAACAACAGCATACTTAGCATGGATGAATCATCTGGAAATAATGGTTAGTTCACGTTTTTGGCAAAACAATATGTTCTGAGATCTAAGAGGCAGCAGGATGGAGGAGAGAGTGTATAAGAAAGTGCAAACAGGTAGAGTAAAAGAGTAGAAGAAAGTAATTACAGATTTCACATCTTTAAATCACAGGCTGAATTACTTTTATATGAGAGGTCAATGACAAACAAAATAAATAAATACAATTTGGGCATGCACCAGATTGGAAAATGTACTAGAGGGCAGCCTACCAGTTCATATAAACAGCCCTATCAACTGCATGGCACTCTCACCCTTTTGTTTGCCCTAGTTAGAATTAAGACTTTCTTTCCTCATTAGGGCTTCTGAGACATTGGGTACATGGAGCGCACATAATGAATCGATTGCCTATTTGGTACTAGACAGACTTGGTTTGAAGAATAGGGTGCTATAAATCACTCCTAGGTCCCCCAGATGTGTCTATCCAGTGGCAGAGACTGATCCTATGTCCACAGGCATGAACCAGATCTGGTACAGCTCCTGTTTACAGAGTGCCAGATGCCACTTTTATTCTCTAGTACTTCTGACTCGCTTCCACATGGAGCCACATGTTCTACTTTCCCTTACTGCCCCTATCATCAGATATCACATCAATACTCAACCCACAGAGGCCCTCAACATCAAATTCAACTAGAAAACTTTCAGAGTACCCAATATACCGGTTTCTAGGATCAGATAAGTATTCTTTGCTTGCTTGCATTGTACACTTGTAAATTGTTCCTACCTTGAATTTGAGACTTTCCATAACTTTTCTTTTCTCTTGCTTATCTTTTTTCCACAAGAACCTCTGAGTTCAAGAATTCAAGCCTTCCAAGAACGATGGCCAAAGACTAAAAGGGTCAGGATTTCACTCAGATAAGAGCAATGAACAGTTTCAGTTTAATGTCTCTAGAGCTAGAGTGCAATGCTTCCAGTGTGATGAAGCGGTGAAACTGATGGTTTGCCTGGACATGTCCTTTAAGCAAGACCACACCCAAGACTGCCGCTGAGATGGCCACTGAGACTTGCCAGTTCTGTGGAATTTTCTGAAGGTCTTGTAGGTGCATCTCTTGAATTTGCGTTCAATGTGTTATATTCTTTGTGTTTGCCTGCTGTGTGTTCCTCCCTTGCAGTTAAGCACCGGCGGGTCAACTGCTCTGGTGGAAGGAAAGCAGGGAACATACTGGCAGGATTGAAGCCAGACACAAAGGCACTCCATTCAACTTGCACTCACACCACTTATTCAGCTCATACACACTACTTACCCTGAACTCATTAGGCATACTGCTTGTCCACTGTATTCGTACACTCACATAACACACTCTGCACTCACACAGGCACACCACTCATGTTGAACTCACAGCACTCCATTGGCACTCACACGAGTACACCATTCATCCTACACACATACAGTCTCACCACTCACATACTGCACACTCATCATTCACGCTGCACACCACTGACCCAGATCTCATATAGTTACACAACTCAATTTGTTCTCATAAATGAACACCACTCAAGATACACTCATCCAGTCACAACCTTCCCCATTCACTCTGCACTGACACAGAGAGACCACGCTGCAGAAGGACCTATCTTCCGTATGCTTCACCCACCCACTCAAGCAGAGTCCATTCAAGGTAAGAGTGCTAAACCTGCAGAACGTTGGAAAGAGGTGTTGTTGTGGCGGCCAAGCAAAGAAACAGTTGGGTCACAGGAGTTTGGGAGGCTGTGTTGATGGAGATCTCAGGGAAGTGCCATTTAGGGCAAAAGAGGGATGTTCTGTCCTCTGTCTTCTGGTACCCTTTGGCCCATTCTAACACTACAGGAGTCCAAGGCCCATATTTATACTTTTTTATGCAAAACTGCGCAAATGCAGTTTTGCGTAAAAAAGTATAGCGCCGGCTTGCATCATTCCAGAGCACCAGCCGGGCACCAAATGTATGGAATGCTGCAAGCCGGCGAAAAGGTTGGGCTAGTATAAACAAAATTGACGTTAGTAGGGAGAGAGGGTGGTGGTATGGGAGAAGGGAGTTTTGCACCAAAAAGTGATGTTAGGCTGGTTAGGGGCAAAAAAAATGCCTCCAACCAGCCTAGCATCATTTTCTGACGCAAAACCATCCATCCCATATGACTCCTGTCTTAGAGAAGACAGGAGTCATGCCCACCACCAAGTTAGGCCCCAATGGCACTTTTACTTAGAAGAAAAATACTTACCTATACTTCCCCTACTTAACTGGGATGGGGTCCCCCATCCTCTGGTGTCCCTCTGGTGTGGGTGGGGATGTTCCTGGGGTTTGGGGAGGGCACCTGTGGGCCCATTCGATGGTGTTCAACCATGGAAATGGGTCCACAGGTCCCCTAATGCCTGGTCTGAGCCAGGCCTTAAATAATGGTGCTAGGCAAGCTTTGCACCATTATTTAGCCCCTCCTCCCACCTGTGCATCATTTTAGCACAAGGGGCTAAATATGCGGCTATGGGGTTAGCACCATTTTTTAGATAGAAACGCTTACCTTGCATCTCATTGACACAAGGTAGGTTCACACATCTAACAAATGGTGCAAACTCCAATATTTTGATGTTAGACGGGTCTAACGTCATAAATATGGAGTTATTTTTGGGCTGAATTTGTGTAAAAAAAAATGACGCAAATTCAGCGCAAATGGAGCATAGATATGCCCCCAAGTCTTTCAGGAAAATTGGCTGTAAAAGTGAAGCCTTATAAAAGTGAAGCCTTACCTTTCCAGGGCCTGCCACCTCACTCCAACTGAGCCTGTTTCCTAAATATCACCTTACCTGACTGAGATATCACCTCTCAGTTCTGCCACGTAGCAGATATCAGATTATTTGAAATGGGTGTGCTGGTGGTGCAGGCAGTGTCCACTTTCTACAAAAATGTTGGCAGCACTGGTGCCTCTGGAATCCTGCTCTGCGGAAACAATGATGGAGCAGGAAGAAACAAGAATAGAAATGCACCATCTCAGGGAACGGAACATCCAATGCTCGGTTAAAGTTGCAATGCGCCCAGAAAAACTTGAAGCACTTCTTTCACTTCTGCCCTCACATGTGAACTGTGGTGAATATACTTTGGGATTCTCCCCCAGCCCATCCTCTTACAACCATATCTATACCAGCATTGAGTGAGGGAGGTGCTTGTACTCTAGTTGACACTTGGCCAGCCCTGACTGCCATATCCATGTTGCTGTGTTGACCTCACTCTAGGCCACAGAACAAAGTGCCTAAAAATGCAGCACCTACCACCCAGGTAAGCCCTCAGCTGGCTTGGAACATGTGCAATTTCATCCATTTTGCTGTTCCAAAAAATGAGAGCTTCAGTTTAATTCATGAGACTCATGTTTGGTGGGTGTGACAGGCCGGTTGGAGAAGGCCCGTGCACAAAACCAACTTGTGCTGACACTGCCCCAGGTGCTCAGGAACAGCCTGGGGCAGTAACCAATGAGAGGTATTCATCGGCCATGACGTCGGAACTTCGAAATGGAAACCGGGAAGAAGGGGTGGAGAAAAGGTCGGCGTTCGCGACCGACGAGGAGGAGAGTGGCGAGAAGAAGAGCGGCGAGGAGGAGAGTGGCGAGGAGGAAAGCGGCGAGCAGGAGAAGAGCGGCGAGGAGATTGGAGATCGGTTTCTCCCCAGCCAGGGAGAAGAAGACGAAGAGGCGGCAGACGGAGGTCTGCACCCCGCGGTGACCCAGGGAGGCAAAACCAAGAACCCCGCCACGCTTCTGGAGAAGCATGGCACAAGCAGGTGCGTGACCACACTGCAATAGGGAGAAGCTGGGGAAGGGAGGATGGGAGGAGAGGGAATAGTAAACAAGGGGGAGTGGGCGGTGGGAAGAAAACCAAAACAGAAGGGAACCGGGCACTTTATAGCACCACTCGAGTAAAAGAGGGCACATCGACATACCCACCAAGAGAATAAGTTAAACCGCAGTGACAGCACTGGAAGGAAAGGGCCTCATCATCAAACCACAGAAAGCAGTAAAAGATAGAGAAAGGTACTTTAAGAGGAAAGAACAACTGAAAGATAGAAACATAGTAAGAAAATAAGGAAAGCTACATTCAGGAAGAGAAAGATAATAGGAAACAAAAATACCAGAAAAAGAGTGGTACAGATTCCTAGAAAGGAAAGAGACAAGAGGAAGAAAGAAAGACAGTAAGAAGAGTGAAATACAGAGGCGGAAAGAAAAGAAGAGGTAGAAAAGGAGAAAAGACAGATAGTGAAAACAACCACTTTCCGATACTTTTCTTCTTCTTCAATATGCATGTGCTTCCTGGGAGCCCTAAAAGAGAAGAAAAGAACAAAGAAGACGTAAAGATCCAGGGAACCACATCCAAAGCCATCCAAGAACACGACAAGAAACACAGAGAAATACCCCTGTTTATATATCATTATATTCTTCAATAAATCACATACCTACTTGGCTCCAGAGCTTCTTGTTGTCCTTTAACCCGGCCTACCACAGTGGGTTTTATTCCTGTTCATATTGCCTCCTCCCCCCTCATTGGTAAGGCAATGTCCACAATACCCCTCAATACCAGTAGCCTCTGTTAGTTGATTGTGTATACTTTTTTATTATTAGAGGCATTGATGTGTTTGTTTTAGGGAACATAAGATTCCCGGCCAGTGCATCCCTTGTTTGAAGATAGACCGGGTAGGAAGTATATTGTGAATAGTAATGGATTCTTCTTATGTAAATAAGGCTAATGGTAGGAGTGTACAAAGAATCAACTCAACATCTGACTTAAAAAAATATTCATTATTCACTATTCTGCTGCCAATTTTTGCCTAGTGAGATACTTGAGGAATTCCATCTGACCACCAACCCTCAGGGGAAAAATGCATATTTATTTGGATTCTGGTCAAGACTGAGACCACCGTTGAAAAAAATCCATGCTACAGATTGGATAAAACTAGAGCTGCCTTCTAGCCAGACAGGCTTTTCAGTCACAGCTATTATGGAAAGACTAAGGTCTCCATTCAGAGTACATTGAAATTCCACTTGATATTTCCCATTCCACACATTATGACAGTGGGGCATCAGTAAGTCTGGGAAGAGGAAGTTTTCCAGATTATGGGATTCTGAGAAATATCACACTTTCAACATGTTTTCCTCCAGCATTTCACCTGGAAATTACCACAACTTTTAAGAGCAAAGATCCCTTACAACTTTTAACTCCGATGGGGCTGGTAAAGCCTTTTACTCACACCTGAAGTGAGACACCATAAATCGCTTGTTGGATAAACTATGCAAAAAAGCAATACGACCTGAGCAAATGTTACAAACTATGAAAGTTAAAAAACAAAATGCTTACTTAAAATTTGGGATTGAGAATACTGAACATATTTGACAAAAAACACAACATAGGTTTTCATGCCAAGGAGACAACCTTGCCAAAACTATAGTGAAGAAGGTGGGCTATAGCACAAAATCAAAGGTGTGGAGTACCCAAATAGATATTAGTGGTTGCCTTGTGGGTTAAGGTGTTGGTGATGGTCATTGTTAGAAATTAGGTTTCTGGTTAGCAGAGGTATGGAGGAACCACAATCCCAGTTAGGGTAAGTCAAAAACATACCCTAAATTAACCTGCGCTGAGTCCCTGGCAGCTTGGGACAGAGCAGTCAGGGTTAACTTAAGAGACAATGTGTAAAGTATTTGTGTAACACTTCAAACAGTAAAACAGTGAAAACACCACAAAAAGATACTAAACCTGATTAGGAAAATGTGACTGAATTTATTAAATAGAACAGGAACAAAACATAAAAAATCTAAAGAGTAGAACTTGAGTCATGAATAAACTGTAGAAAAGTGCTTAGAAGCAAAAAGTGCCAACCGGAGCTATCTGGTTGCGCCAGACCGGGGCCAAGTCAGAAGTTGAGGCCAATCATGAAAGAGCGGAGGCTGGCCACAGGGACCCAGTGAGGCCCATAAAATAGCTTAATCCTGGTTCCACTTTGATGAAGATGTGGGGAGCAGGCTGAAGTGACGCATCAGTGTCAATCCCCCACAGTGAAGATGAAGCATCAATCTTTTCCACGCAGTAGTGATGTGTCCATTTTCTCCACGCAACAGTGGTGATACTTTGGGTCTGAGATGTTGTGGTTTCAAAAAGGATATGCCAAAGTCGATCCGTGCTGGAGAGGCGATACATCAACTCTGTTCTGCAGGATCGGGCTGATGCGCCAGTTCTGATCCATGCAATATGGCCGATGCACCTGTTCCGATCCATGCAACAGGGGCGATGAGCTGGTTCCCATATGTGCAGCAGCGGAGATGCATTGTTTCAGCTGCAGCAAAAACCTCACACCTACTTCCAAGGGTCCAGGACTGGGGGTGCACAATTTGGCAGGGCATAATCAGAGATGGCAGAGTCCAGGTGTAGATGTAGGTTGGATAGAAGTCTTTTATGTGCCTGAGTCTTCAATCAGGAGACCAGTCAGCTAGCCCTCCGTGACGTTCTGGGTTCTATGTTGAAGAGTTGCATGACCAATCCTTCTCACACCCAGGCAAGAAGGAAGCAGGCAGCAGGTCAGTACAGCACAGCAGGAGACCCGCAGAGTAGCAGTCCACCAAAGTGGCAGAGTGGCAGTCCTTGTAGTGGCACAGCAGTCCTTCATCTGGCAGAGTATCCTTGGGTGCAGAAGTGTACTGAGGCGGTGGTGTCCGAGGTCCGGTATTTATACTTTGCTGCCCTGATTCTGGGAGGTGGGAGAAGCTTCTAGACAGTGGCTTAAGCTTCCATTGTGTCTGGCTGTCTAGAGGAAATGTAATAAGTAATCCCCAGTGTTATCCTAGGAGAGGGGTGGACCTCACAGTAGTGAAAAACAAATTTGGGAGTTTTTCACTGCCAGGACATGTAAAAATTAAAAATGCATAGCTTACTTTTTAATTTCACCACACCCTATCCTATCGCCTAAATTAGGGGTGACTTATGTAAGAAAAGGGGGGGTTTTAAGGCTTTGCAAGGGGTTTTAAATGCCAATTCGAAATTGCAGTTTAAACTGCACACACAGGCTCTGCTCTGGCAGGCCTGAGACAGGTTTAAAAGGCCACTTACGTGAATTGCACAATCAGTGCTGCAGGGCTACTTGGAGCATTTAATTTACAGGCCCTAGGAACATGTAGTATACTTATAAGTAATTCAAATATGAAAATTGTAGCTAAGCATATATTACCATGCTGTAAGGAGTGAACGCATGCATGTTAGCACTGGTTAGCAGTGGTAAAGTGACCTGAGTGCTAAGGCCAACAAAAATAGGTCTAGCAAAAAATGAGGAGGCGAGGCAAAAAGCCTGGGGAAAGACCACCCCAAGTCTGACAGGTCTAACAGTTATAATTGTATGCATTACGTTCACCTCATTTTTATCCAGTTCTATCAAGGACAGGCATTAGAGTTTGAGAGACGTTAGAGCTAACATAGTGAATCTATGATAAACGTGGGAGACTTGTCTTATTTTAGTCAAAGCTGACCTTCTATGACTATTGGAGTTTTATGATTTTGCTCCTAACCATAATTTCAACTGCCTTAGATGGAGCATAGCCAGAAGAATATTAATTTAGAAGACACACAATGCATTACACCTGTTATTCTAGATAGTGTTAGTCTATTCTGATGAATTTGGAGAGCAGAGCTGCTGGATCTATTGGCCTGTACTGTGCGCTGTGGTAAGAAAAATAAAAATTTCAATGTCATTTGAGAAAACCAATAGATGAAGAAATTTGACATAAAGGATTTTTTTCATATAGACTTGTAATAACATTCTTGCATACGTATGTACTAACAGTCACTGGTTAATTGAATATGCAAAAGCCTAGAGATTCTTCCATGAAGCAGCAGTACCTAAAGTGGTCAGTAGGTGCCCCTTTCGAGTCAGATACCAACGCTTCAAATAACTGACCAAGCAGAGAGGGTGTGGCTCCAATACAGAAACTCCATATACCATACATGGCAACATTTTACAAGAGGTCAGGAGACTACATTTCCTCCATTGATTTTTATTGAAGCAGAAGCAATTTCAGGTGGGATACAACTAAAATAAACTCATTTTTACCTTCAAAAGTAAGGAGTGTCCCACCTGAATGGGGTCTGTTGGCATGCATGATATACTCTTCTGTTATTTTAATGACCTGTGGTTGTTTTCATAAGGATAAAGATGCCAATGCTGATTTATAATGATGCAGGTTTCAATACATTTCTTGATTTTTACTGTGATGACACCCTGCTATACCTAGGTACAAATAATTACTGGTAAACAATTATTGGTAAAAACAAATTCCTTCAAATATTTAATCTTGGGAGTTTATGTTTTTGGTGGATGCATACGTGTATGCATTCAAAATGCATTTCCAGATTTAGTAACTCTGTTCTGGATCAGTATGAAGTATTATGGGAGGACTTACGTTCCAAAAGTATCATGATTTGTGTTGGGAAATTGCATAAAGTAACACAAAATAGCACTGTCTGCTACTTTATGCCAAGGGAAATACCCTGAAGTCACACATGAGTTTTGATGAAAATTCCTATCTGCTAACATTGGTAGACAAGGATTTGTGCCAACAAATTACACCTCCTTGAGGCAGGTATGATGGTGGTACATGTTTTTAAAACTTTTCATATTTTTACAACTTTGCAAAATCAAGTGGGTAAGTATTAAAGCACAGTTTTTTAGGTTAGGGTTCCCTTCTTTCACAAAACCTATGATTGATAAAATGCACTCACCCTGGCACTATGGCGCGTGGGTGACAGCCTAAAGTGTGCTCAGTTAGGCTGAGAGGAAAAAGCACCTTATCTCAGCACATATGGCTCTGTTCTCTGCTTTCCCTTTCATGCACTGCAACACAGCATATTTGGTTGCTGCACTATGTTGCAGGAAAGTTAATACATTTGCTTTGAAGTCTCTCAAATTAACTGTATTCACTGGTGGGATCAATTATTCTTTAGTGGAAGAGAGCATGATTTGATTGACAACTGAAAAGTCTATTGGATAACAAGCATTGGCCTGTCCGCCTCCCTCACAGCCCTCTCCCCACAGGGGACCACACCCTCTCCGGAGCACTTTAGAAGTGTAATGTGGGGGGCCACATTCCCCCTCAGCCACAGAAACTACCATCTCCCTGGGGCTTAGAAATGATGTTATGCAGATGGATATGCACCATTTTTCACTTCAATAGCATCAAAAAGCGATGCAAACGGAGCAAACAGTGCTACGGAGCCCCAACGATGGATCCCAGAAGCCAGGAGAGACCCCAGGGAGACTCCAAACAACCAGGAACCAGCCAGGAGGACACAGACAAGACCCAGGGGAGAGACAAGAAGAAGAGAAGTGTTGCTTCAGTGCAGAGGAGCATGAAATACTGGTGAGAGAGGTGATGGAGCACCAGCATCAACTCTTCATCACCTCTAAATTGCCAATTGAGAGAAGAGAGAGACAATTTGGCAACAGATTGTGGACAAGATTAACAGGGTGGCAGAGGTCAGGAGAACTGTCACTGAGTACAAGAAACACTGGCATGACTGCAAGCGGAGGACAAAGGAAAAAATGGCAAGGAACAGCAAAGAAGCACTGCAGACCGGAGGTGGGAGTCCAGCACTGCAAGAGGACTTGGAAGAGATGGTGGAGGTGGTTGCAGCCATCATCCTGGAGGAAATCATCACTGGTATTGCAGGACAGGACAGTGCAGACAACCAGAAAACAACACATATTCAGGGTAAGTTGCATAGGGGACCAAAATACCTAAATGTCAAGTGCAAGAAGGGGGAGGCACATACCTACTACACATTGCATGTCAGCCCTGCAAATCAGGAAGTGAAAAGGGCAAAGGGGCACAGCACAGGACTCCCTGCACTGCCCATGCCTGGTGCATGGGCTGTGCAGGGGCATCCAGGGGCACAGCACAATAGAACACCAACAACCTTTGCATGGGGATACACCCCCATGCCAAGGCTGCTGAAAATGCGGAAGCAGACCAGGAGGGTAGGTAAGAACGTAAAACTGGTCTGGTTTCACAGGACAGCTGGTATTGTCAGAATGTAAACTAGCGGACAATGCCCAGTCTCAGGCCATTGGCTCAAGCGGCATTCTCCATTGACAAAATTGTCCACAACTACCTGTGCTGTGTGCGCTGGTAAATTAGGAAATGACAGTTAGGTGCCCATGGAACAAGCACACTCGAAATGAGGGTTCAGTATGAATATATGATCAATACCCATCAATCCCTATCCAAGTGCAACTCCTTTCAACTGGTCATGTCCATAGACTGAATAACCATCAGGCACTGTCATGTACATAATGATGTACACAGCAGTAATCTCCTACCTATGCTGCCCATCACTGGGTTTACTCCTGTGCCTGTGTCATAATAGCTGCAATGCCACCATGCACCATCTCAGGTATCATGGTGCTAAGACAAATACATTGAGGGGGCAGACATCTGTATGTAAAAATGTAAATTAGCACTTGTATAGCGCACTACTCACCCGTTAGGGTCTCAAGGCTCTGTACTCATACCGCTATGGAACCCCTCCTGGCTTTTCCCTGTGAGGCGCCCACTCCTGAGCACCCCCAGGGTGAAGCCAGGCATTCAAGCGCTGTTGGGGCCGTTGTGGAGATTAAGCAAGCTATTGCCCAGAGTTGCAGAGTGGGACCCATGAATTAGATTAGGCACCGAGACGAGAATTATCTGGTCAAGGGGAATTGAGCCCAAGACATGCCGAAGCGGGACTTGAACCGTGGTCTTGAGCCAGATCTCTGCTTCAGGGTCTGCCGCTCTAACCATTAAGCCACACTTCTCCACCTGCAGCGTCACAAGAGGAAATTGAACTCTGCCAGGTCCGTCAGTGCAATGGAATGTGGCACACATACACAAACATCAACATAAGAAACTACCAATGCATTGTCTCACGGAAATGCCATGCATGGTGTGGTGCTAGGTCTCAGCACAGCATAGCTGTATGTGAAAAATGATAGACTGGGATAGGGCCATATTGTTAATTGTGGTGCAATGGCATCAGCACACCAGCAATCATAGTGAAGCTTCACCATGCAAATGGAAGCAGAAGGAGGGTTGATGTGGACGAGAAGGTGACAAGCCACAATTTAGACAGAACCAACACCTAGAAAATGTGATGCAGACAATTGCCCAAACTGCCCACACTACATGTGACATGCAGGTGGGGCATAGGGCTGAAAGACTGCAAACATTAATGGCAGGAACATTGCATGGGAACTTAGATGATAATGTACACCAATAGGACGTCAGTGATGTCTCATTACAACTGGCACAACACAGACACACTAATTGTACAATATCTCATTGCAGAGGACGATGGCTCTCTGCCTTTCTTGGACTATCCTGATGACCTGGATGATCAGCTAACAACCATCAGCTAGGAATCCCTCCAAGATGTCCTGGGAACCCTCCAGACATCACCTCCAGTCGCAAGGAGGAGCATTCATGTAGAGCCATACCAGAGGACCCATCCACCACCCCAATAGTACGACGTGCCAGCTCAAACACAGCTGAGGACTCTGATGACACAGGGACCACCTTTGAGAGGACAGTAGTGGGAGTACAGCTGGAGCTGGCCAAGGAGGTGTGGGTGGGGATGCAAACTATGGCAGCCAGCCTTGTGGGGATGCACATGTGCATGATGACGTCTGCAGAACAGACAACAGCCATACAAGTCACACAATCCCTACTGCATGGAGTCCAACAGTGTGTGAGGGATGTAACCAATGCTGTGAGGGAGTTGCCACAACACCTGCCCTCCCAATCTTGCTGCTGCATTCATTACAACAAGCAGGACTTCATGTACCGGCAACTGGCCTTCCTCAGGGCAGTCATGGCTGCCTACCCCAGGGATGTTGCTGCCATACTCAATAATCAGCAGCTCCTCCTTGCTGCAGTGATGCTATGTGTAGTTTCACAGATGGCAGCTGGTGGGAATTTGGTGTCCACTTCTCCAACCACTGAAGTGTGGGTGGCCCCCTCAAACCCTCCACCACCACCATCAAGGGCAGAGGAGACGACACACACATCAGAGGATGAAGATGTGGAACCGATCATCTTCACCCGTAGGAGTACCCGGTAGCACCAGCCCATGCCACATGGGAACTGATTTTATTTTGTCCTATGCTTGACAACATGCCAGTGTTGCTACAGTTGGTGACATGCACTCTTCACCAACACGCTGTTAACCTTTCAAATATGGACTGCAATTGTTTCTCACTACTCAATTGGCAATTCATGTTCCCCTGCACTGAACAACTCTTCACCTCAACATGTCCAATGACATGTCCCTCAACCTTGCACTTGTGTTGTGCCACAATAGAATGCTTTACACTAATGGGGTCAGAGACCTGGCTATGTAAATATTGCACTACAGCACCTTAAAATAAACAGCACCTACACACCCACTTTGTCTCTGTGTAATGTGACACATCTATTTTGCTGGAGATTTGTGATGTGTGTAAAATGTCTATGGTCACAGAGAGTCAATACCAGAGTGCAGAAATAATGTGGGAAGATATCTACGCACAAGGTATTTACAAGATGAACATCAATGCTGGCCACATCCCCTACAAGCAAGTCACTGTGAATGTGACATTTGCTTTAAAACATACATGCCTCATCCACAACATACAGCAGGAATGGCAGTGTAAGAGTGATTGGCCAATAACGTCAGCTGGGAGTACAAGTAAAACACATTGGCGTGACATTTGTATACTTGACCTCATATGAAATTGGCACTACTCAGTTTAGCAGTGTTCATGTGAACTTCAGGCTGCAGGCATATGTCCCACAGTGCCCAAAATCACGACACAGGATCAAAACAATTACAGCTTAAAAAGCACACCTACCTGTCCAATATATGGGAACCATAGTCACGTTGAGTGGTGGGTACAATGGATGGCAGATGCATTAAGATTTAGATTTGTTGTAGCTGCCAATGTGACATCTCAGTTGGAAGTGGGAATTAACATGTCAAGAGAGGGATGTGGATGCCGGACGAAGTTCACAGGCCAACAGACATTTGACACTGTACACTCATGCAAAGACCCTGAGCCCCAAGCAGATGACACATACAGTAAAGGAATACCTACATTTTTAATAACTATGTACGGAACAGAAGTTAAAACTATGTAACACACCAATACTAACCTAATCTATCCTAACTATACATTAACCACAACTGGCCCTAACTACCCTATGCTAAGCTTACTTACCACATTTCACAACACACTCTAAACATTTGCCCCCTACCCCCTTATATGACGAGACACAAGCAGGACAACATATACTAACCTAAACATATACTACCTAATGCTAAACAAATATATATATTTTTTTTCTTTTTAATTTTTAATATATATTTTTTTAAATACACAAAAGCCCCAACATTAACATCCACCCACCCACCCACAAAGTAACATGTAATAATATGAAAAATCACCCCCAAACCTACTTATCCTATCTAAACAACTACCCTATTCTAAGCTGTCACTAAACCCCTTAAACGCACTACAAAATAGGATGAGGAATGAGGAGGGAGGGGATTGAATTAGGGGTGAGGGGAGGCAAGAGTTCACAAGTTGGCCGTCCTTAGGGCCATATTTATACTCCGTTTGCGCCGAAATTGCGTCGTTTTTTTTGACGCAATTTCGACGCAAAACTAACGCCAACTAACGCCATATTTATACTATGGCGTTAGAGGCGAATAGCGCCAAAGTTCCCGGAATGTGCGTCATTTTTTAGCGTGAACCCCTTCCTTGCGTTAATGATATGCAAGGGAGGCGTTCCCGTCTAAAAAATGACTCCCAGGCCTTTACGTGGTATTTATACTCCCGGGCAAAAGAGACGCCCGGGAGTTGGCGTGGCTAAAAACGGCGCATTTGCGCCACTTTTTAACGCCTGCTCAGGGCAGGCGTTAAGGGGCCTGTGGGCTCAAAATGAGCCCACAGGTGCCCTCCCATGCCCCCAGGGACCCCCCCTGCCACCCTTGCCCACCCCAGGAGGACCCCCAAGGATGGAGGGACCCACCCCAGGGACATTCAGGTAAGTTCAGGTAAGTATAATTTTTTATTTTTTTATATTTTGTTTTGGTGGCATAGGGGGGCCTTATTTGTGCCCCCCTACATGCCACTATGCCCAATGACCATGCCCAGGGGACATAAGTCCCCTGGGCATGGCCATTGGGCAAGGGGGCATGACTCCTATCTTTACAATGATAGGAGTCATGTTGATGGGGGATGGGCGTCGTTAAAAAATGGCGCAAGTCGGGTTAAGACGATTTTTTCGACGTAACCTGACTTGCCCCATTTTAAGACGCCCATGCGCCATTTTCCCCCTACGCCGGCGCTGTCTGGTCTACGTGGTTTTTTCCCACGCAAACCAGGCAGCGCCGGTCTGATTGCGCCGTCTAACGCCATTCCATAAATACGGCGCCCGCATGGCGCTTCAGAATGGCGTTAGACGGCGCAAAACTTTTTGACGCTAAACTGCGTTAGCGCAGTTTAGCGTCAAAAAGTATAAATATGGGCCTTAGTGTCTTTTTAATTGCCTTCTCTTAGTGTTTTTGTCCACATCCTTCTGAAAGGTGTCAAGCTTTTTTAACACCATTTTCATGTCCCTCTGGAGCTCAGCAATTGCGCCCATGTCCATTGCAGCAGGTTTGGTGGTCTGTGTTGCAGAAATTGATGGTGCAGCAGGTGTGGTGGTCTGTGGTGCAGAGGTTGGGGTGCAGCAGATGGGGCAGATGTGACGGTGGCCGCTGTGGTACTGTGTGTAGTTGTGGCCACAACCTTTGTGGACAATGCCGGTCCCCCTTGGCTGAAAGCCCACCATTCCCCTGTGGCTCGCTCTCTTTGATAGCATCGTGCCATCTTTCGGTACCCAGACTCTACATTCAAGATGTGTCAGTATCGCACTGCCTGCTTCTGGAAAGCCCTGATTTTCGCTACATCCAAGTTGGCAGCTGTAAAAATGAGACAGGCAACCATCAGTGTCATCACTGTGTGATGCATGTACAGATGATAATCTAACACTCTGCCTCGATTTGCACATGCAGTCCAAATCACAGTCCGGATAATACAATGTCCCTGGTGAATGTAATGGCAAAGCTGCCTACCCATCATGTCTTTTACACCATAGCAAAGCATAACAAGTGTTGGACCAAATAAAGTGGTCCGTGCATTGATGTAGTGCAATGAGCCACAATGCAAAGGTAGCAACTACTTCACATGGGCCAGGCCGACTAATCTTTATCATCTGATTTAACTTCAAAGCACACAAGACCAGTGACTTGTAGATGTAATTGGCAGGATGATATGCAGTTGCTAATCATAAGGGGTCAGCGTTGTTTGGGACACATGCATGCTTGAATGAGATAACTGTCACCTGCACTGTGACCATCACATCTACCTACACATATGTTGTTCCTCTACCCCTGTGCCACTGGGGGATGGGTATGCAATACATCATCACAACTGTCGAGAACAACCATGAAGGCATGTCCACTTGTACATTGATTTAGTGAGTGGAACACATGTGAGGAGGGCTGCTACCTAGGAATAAGGTATCCATCGGTCATTCACATATACATTCATGTGTCCAGTTGTGGACAACCATTAATACCTGATCTGCAAACACAATTCCCAAAACACCTACATTGATGCCAGCACACATCTGGCCTTAACCTGCATGCATGCTTATTACATACCACATAAGTGTCACGTAAATGAAGTACTATTTATGGGGGTAGATGCTGGGGGACAGTTACCCATACAGTCCTACATGTACATTACAATACAGGGATGCACAATTTTGTGTGGAAAACTGATGCATCACTGTGTTGTGAGAATGAGGGTATGACCCAGTGCCAATTTACTGACCCTGGAGCACTTCCAAGTCACATGTGGGCCTACATGTGGCTAGTAATACACCTTGTTCACACGCTGCTGCTTATTGCGCACAACAAGACTTCCAAGATATGACTCTCTGCCTGTCAATGTCTAACCCTTGCACGGAACACTATGTCAACATCCAGCCAAGTAATATATAAGATCACGTGCCAGCTCATCATATCTTGCAATGAGTGCAACACACAAGAGTCACTGACACAACAGCTGCAATCACTACATAGGACAGACATTATCACACTTACTGGATATGCCTGGGTCATGAAATCAAGCCACTTCCCCGATGGTAGGTCCACCTGTAAGACATGGAAGACATGTAAGACATGGAAAGGAAATATATGCTCAATGTCAGATCACCGTACAACCATGTGGACAACATATCATAGTGTGTAACATTTTACATGAGTGAGCTGGTGATCCTGCATGTAGACAGTACAACAGACATACCACTGCAAACTCACATTGACACTGACTCTCCAGTGAGTGATAGCCACACATCTGCAGACATGCACTGGGCCTAACAATCATGTGGTGCTAAACCCGACTACAACCATTTGTGGCTAATCCATTTCAGATGGTACTCCATGGCATGATTTGTATTTTGGTGACAATTTCAATGGCACTTCCCTGGTGCACTGCAATACAAGTGACTCAGGTATTATGGCTTGTGTATCAAAGGACACTAAGGGGGTCATTCTAACTCTGGCGGGCGGTGGAGGCCGCCCGCCAGAGTTCCACGACAGAACACCGCTCCGCGGTCTGAAGACCGCTGTGGTGATTCTGTGTTTCCCGCTGGGCTGGCGGGCGACCGCCAGAAGGCCGCCCGCCAGCCCAGCGGGAAACCCCTTCCCACGAGGAAGCCGGCTCCGAATGGAGCCGGCGGAGTGGGAAGGTGCGACGGGTGCAGTTGCACCCGTCGCGAATTTCAGTGTCTGCTAAGCAGACACTGAAATTCTTTGTGGGGCCGTCTTACGGGGGCCCTGCAGTGCCCATGCCATTGGCATGGGCACAGCAGGGGCCCCACGACACCCCATACCGCCATCCTGTTCCTAGCGGGCGAACCGCCAGGAACAGGATGGCGGTATGGGGTGTCGGAATCCCCATGGCGGCGCAGCAAGCTGCGCCGCCATGGAGGATTCCTGAGGGCATCGGAAAACCGGCGGGAGACCGCTGGTTTTCCTGTTCTGACCGCGGCCAAACCGCCGCGGTCAGAATGCCCTGCCGGGCACCGCCAGCCTGTTGGCGGTGCTCCCGCCGACCCCGGCGGTCCTTGCCCGCCGGGGTCGGAATGACCCCCTAAGTTACTGTGTGATGACATGTGGCTCAATTTTCAGACTGCAATTGTCATGCATTCAGTGGTCCATAACAGATGTGACACAGTTGTATGTAGGTAACAAATGCCCCATTGGCAGTGTCCCCTAAGCCATGTATGCCCACTTTCCAACTTAATGGCAGGGATCATGTGTGTGTAATGATGACAATGTAGCGCTAAACATGGAATGGCCACTTTGCTGTCCTGATACAGAGAAATGTGGTATGCTGACAGTGTCTTACCTGATCATCATTGACAGAATGCATAGGCACAGGTGTTGCCATTGCACCTAAAATGTGTGACTAAGGTCCACATGTAAGAAGATCAGGTTTTGTGAGTCACGCTTTGCGAGACTTAGCAACTCGCAATTTGCGAGTAGGATAATCTGATGTACAACACTGTCAAAGACACTGTTTGCAAATCACAAATGGGGTAGCAAATGACCTACCTCATGAACATTAATGAGGTAGGTCTCATTTTGCAAACCCCTTGGGAATGGCGGCACTCACAGGGATGCTGGCCTGCTGTGCTCAGCAGACCACCATGTCTGTGACTGGTTTCAAATAAAGATGTATTTTCTATTTTAAAATGCAGCCTTATTTTATTAAGAGCAAACAGAAAGCATGTCAAAAACAACTATTATAACTTTAATCTTTTTTTTAAAGCAGACAGTGGGACCACTGCATGCTCTGAAACAATTTTTTGGCATACATTCACAAAGGGGATCCCTTCCCTTTTGCGAATGGGTTAGCACCAACTTGAAACTGTGGTAATTGCAATTGTTTTGTGACAGCTTGCGCAGTCACCAGCATGCGCAGTCACCAAACAATCAATCAGGGGCCTGTGACTCGCAAATAGGAAGGGAACGCCCCTTCATAAATACCACTAGCAAACCCCGTTTTGTGATTCGGCAATGTGATTGCAGAATGGCAAAATTGGGTATGTGCATTGGAATAAACATTTTTCTTGACGTAAACACGCAAATTCTGAAAACTAGCCAGTTTGTGACAATTAAAAATAGCTTGGTACATGTGGCTCTAAGTGCGCAGGTGGAATCCGTGCAAAGGGCCCATGTATGGTTAGTTATTGTTTGCGTGATTTTTCGACGCATTTGCGTCAACATTTTTGACTCAATCTGAGATTGCGTGATTTTCAAATATTTAACATGCATGCACCCTGTATCAACATGAAGATAGGATGGTATGGCCTGCAGTGTGTGGTATAGTGGATGGCCACATGTGGTAGAGCATGCAACTGTGTGTTTTGGGTGTGAATGATCTGTGACAACAATATGTGTGCTTCTGCAGGAACGGCATGCAATACATTGGACGTAATGCTAATGTATGACTGTGTTTCAAATGGGTAGCTAGATTTGATGGCAATCAGTGATCTACAACAGTCATGATATGTATTTGTAATATGTGTTGACTCATGTGATGTGTGTAGTTGTTTGAATTTGGGGACATTACATTTCACACGACAAACAAAACTCAGGGATGATTGAGGATGGCTGATGAGTGCTATGTAGGATATGTTACCACTCATATGTAATTAATTATTGGTTACAACATCATGGTTACTTATGTGTGAACTACACAAATGTCAGACATGTGTACATGTATGGTATGTACTGTGTTTGAGACACTATGCATTCATGCTACCCATAAAATGCTTGTTACATGTCAGTTTGACTCATAACAATTATCTCTGTTAGGGGGGCGTGGCCACGGAGCTGAGCATGGCGCACGCTTAACCGCTCGGCTCCGGAGGGGCCGACTTCAAACGTATGCCTAGACGCGCTGGGGCGGGCAGTGTCGCGCTCAAAGTGGAGCGGAACGACTGCTGAAGACGTGGGGAGACGGTGGCGGCGCGGCTTGGCCCCCGGGGTGAGCGCCCGGGTTCCCGGGGCCGATCGGGGCTGCGGAGCGGCTGCGGCCTAGCTGACGGGCGGGGCCGCCCCGCGCTGAATTGAGGTGCCACTGGCTCGGAGCGAAGGAGGAGGTGAGCGGCGATTGCGGGTGGGGCCACTGGCGAGGGGCCGTTGCCCCGGGGGTGGCCCCCTGCGGATTCGTGTGGCCCGGCGGGGATCGTGCCCGGGGGCCTGCTGGCGGGCTGTGGCCGCGGTCCTGGGACGTGCGGCGTGCCGCGCCGGGCGCGGAGGCTGTGCGCGGGCCCGCCCCGAGGTGTGAGGGGCAGATCGGAGTGCCGAGTGGGGACGCCGGACGGAGTGAAATTGGCCTCCCACCCGGGAGACGGGGCCTGGTGCTTCCCGGCTGCGGGGGCACGGACGGTGAGGAGACAAGGGGACAAGAGGCGCCCCGAGGAGGACTGATAGGGAGCCCGCTTCTCCTGTGCCCCCTGGGGGCCGTACGACTGCCGTTGCCCGGGTGCCCCCTGTACGGTGGCGGGGGGGCCCCCTGTGCCTAGGACGGTTCAAGTTGGACGCTGATCGCCCGTCGCGGGGTGTGGCGGCGAGGGTCCGCCCCGTGCTGATTGCTGTTATCATCCGAAATTTGAGACTGCGCACCATTGTTGCCCGGGGTTGGGGTCCCTCCTGGCTGCTGGAGACGGCGCGGCCTTGGGGGCCTGCCGCGGCTGCCCCTCCCGCGCAGGGCGGCGTGGTCTTGGGGGAGGCGCCACCCCCGACCCGATCCAAACCACCTTGTTACCGACTGCGCCGCTGTTGGGGACGCTCGGCGGAGGCGAGCTACACGGCGACATCGAGGATCCTGGGCGCACCTGCTTACTGTGGCCCAACGAGCTGGAGATGACTGGCTTGGTGGCTGAGACTCCTCCTAGAGCGACCAGAACCTGAGATCTTGACGGCAACAGATTGGGTGAACGAGCAGGCCAACAGCAGGCAGCATAATTACCTGCGCAGCTCGCCGGCCTCGCTGAGACGCCCTCCTCTGCATATCCAATGCCCTCCAAGGGCAGACACAAGAACAAAGCCATGGAACCCATGACACTGATACCAATGGCGGACAACGAGCTGACCACACAGAGCCAGTCACAAACCAAGGTTCAGGACACCCTGGACAAGATACTGGGTGCCATTGAGGACACCAAATCCACTCTACAGCGTGACATTAATCAGGTGGCGATAGAGGTTGGGCTATTGAGAGCCGACCACCACAAATTGGCCGACAGAGTAAAGGAGGCAGAAGCAACACTAGAGGAAGTTGTTCCAAAACAAGCAGAAGTATCAGCGGAGGTGACCTCTCTAGCAGACAGAGTGGCGAAGCTCGAACGGTGAGCTGAGGACGCAGAGGGCAGAAACAGGAGAAACAATATTCGCGTGGTGGGTCTCCCTGAGGGGATCGAGGGGACTAACATGGTGGAGTTTCTGGAGAAATGGCTAAGTACGGTTGTGGCACCAGGATGCCTGACCCCCTTTTATTCATTGGAACGTGCACACCGGGTGCCGGCTAGACCGCTTGCCCCTGGCAGACCGCCCCGGGCTGTAATTGCTAAACTCCTGCACTATAGTGACAGAGACATCCTCCTGCAGAAAGCCAGGGAATTGGGTCCGTTTAAAGTGGCCAATGGCGAAGCAACACTGTTCCCTGACTTCACCTTGGAGGTCCAAAACAAGCGTGCCTCCTTCCTGGCCGTTAAAAGAACTTTACGAGAAGAAGGGATACAGTACTCATTGCTCTATCCAGCAAGACTACGAGTGATTGTGGAGGGGAAAACCACTTTCCTCCAGACTCCGGAGGAGGCATGGGAGTGGCTTGAGAGCTCGGGGTCGGGCCCGGCGCGGCCTGCGCCGGGGGGCCGCGGTGGGGGGGGGTCCCGGCGGGCCCTGAGAGGGAGAAGGCCAGGGGGCGGCCGACGGCTAGCACCCACGCAGGCACAAAGGGAGACTGGAAAGAGAGAAGCCCTAAAAGCGGCAGCCAAGATGGGAGTGGAATCGTCTCCGCCGGCGGTCTCTGAAGAGGAATCAGAAGACATAGTGGTGTCCTCGCCCGAGGGCTCTGGGGGATCGACTAGTGCGCCGGAGGTAACCCCACAAACGGCTGATGAACTGATCTAAACAGAACCCGCACCGGCGCTGAAAGGCGAGTCAAGATAAGAAGTACGGTGGCCCCTCCGGACCTGGCCGCCCCCCCGGACCTGTTTCTCGCCTGTCAACCCTGACCGGCGAGTATTGACTTGATGTGTTTGTGTGATCTGCAGTGTTGTAGGACTTACTGGGCAGCCTACAGTTTTGGAGGCGCCCTGGGGAAGGGGAGTTGGTTTTTTTTGTTATTAGTTATACCGGCTATATGTGCGATGTGGGCTGATCATAATGAAGGTGCAAGCTTCTGGGGGGCTTGGCCGGGGCCGGGGGCGCGTAGACTCCATGTACAACGGGCTCTAAGAATACGATGGGGGGCTACAACACTATGACCTGGAACGTTAGGGGGATGGGCACTCCGAGTAAGCGACATAGAATTCTTTCCTTTTTAAAAAGAAGAGGGGTGCATATAGCTATGCTACAGGAGACTGACCTCGCGCCCGGAGAGGGGGAGAAATTACGGAGGAGATGGAGGGGTCAGGTATTTGCCACAGAATATTCAGCTTACGCAAGAGGAACCCTAATTTGGATTAGAGCGGGAGTTCCATTTGTGCTAGATTCCTCCAACATAGACAGGGAGGGAAAATTTGTCATTCTAGAAGGGAAACTACAGGGGCTCCAGTTGACCCTGAGTTGTATATACGCCCCCAACCAGGAACAAGCATTATTCATGACGGGCCTGTCTGGGCATCTCACTCGTCAATGCACGGGGGAAGTACTAATAGGAGGAGACTTTAACGCAGTGCTTGATATCGACCTAGATAGGTCTAACCCCCCACTGCAGGGAGCAACATCAATTAAAGCAGCAAAAAAACTAGCAGAGTGGCTGGACGCCTGGGGACTGGTGGATGCTTGGCGGCTACAACACCCTGTTGCCAGGGATTATTCGTTTTACTCGGGCCTCCACCAGGTACATACTAGAATCGACAGAATAGTTTGCACAGCAGGGCTGGCCCGAAATATGACCCACGCGGAGTACCTTGCCCGCACAATATCTGATCATAATCCTCTATTGATGACATTGAATGTATCTCGGGACAGACCTCCTATACCGGCATGGAAAATGCTTCCGTCGGCCTTGGAGGACCAAGCGTAGAGGGAGGGGGTACAAAGCTACTTAGAGGAACACATAGAGGATAACCGGGGATCCACTTCCTCCAGAGGCATAGAGTGGGAGACACTCAAGGTGGGGACGCGGGGTCATTGTCTGGGACAGTCAGTGGGGATAAAACGTACACTTGAGAGAGAATTAAACGCACTGGAGAAGGTCATCCACGAGGGGGAGTTGAGACAGGGCCCCACAAGACAAGCGGATGAAGAGTACGAGAGTGCGCGTAGGGAGCACTCCCGAATAGAAGAGCGTCTTAGATGCCACAGTGTGCAAAGATACTTGGTATCCATGCAATCAGAGGAGGGGAGATCCGGTAGACTTTTGGCATGGCTAGTGCGCCCGAATGGTGATAGTGGTCCTATTGCAAGTGTATTGGACAGGGGTGGGACACGCAGAATTAGTCCAGAATCCATTAACGACGCATTCAAAGATTATTATACGTACTTGTATAGGAAGCCCACAGACTTGGAGGTGGGGATCCTTGATGGTTTCCTAACTCGGATGTCTCTGCCGGCTTTGAGCCCGGAGGACGGGGCCGGCCTGGGGGGTCCAGTGACTGCAGAAGAGATAAACGAAGCAATCACGCAGCTGGCTCCTGGGAAGACCCCGGGCACAGATGGTCTTCCGATGGATTTTTATAAAAAGTATAAATCCTTATTAACTCCCAGACTGAAGGAAATGTATATGGAGGCGGTAAAGAATGGGGTGCTCCCTTCCACGCTCCGTGAAGCATTGGTTGTGCCGCTCCCAAAAACAAACATTAGTGATCCATCGGTAACAGAATTTAGACCACTATCAATGCTAAATAGCGACTTTAAGATCTTGAGTAAGATACTAGCTAATCGGTTACTGCCCCTTATGCCGACCCTGGTGCACCCTGACCAGAATGGTTTTATTCCTGGTCGCAGCACCTCCTTGAATCTTAGGCGGATTTTCTCTATAATGCATATGCCTGATGAGGCGAAGCCACCAGCCGGGACCTTGCTAGCTGTGGACTTTGAAAAGGCCTTCGACTCGATCAGATGGGATTACTTGAGGGCGACAATGTTAAAAATGGGCCTGGGTGGTGGCTGGGTTGCCTGGGTGGACCTGTTATATTCGTCCCCATTGGCAAGGGTCAAGACGGGTAGGACGGTCTCAGCTGCTTACCCAGTGCATCGGGGAACTAGACAGGGATGCCCCCTGTCCCCATTGTTGTTCGCGTTGGCGATGGAACCCTTAGCGGCGTGGGTGCGAGGTGAAGGAGCGGGCAGAGGGATTCGGTGGGGACCAGGGGATCACATTATCTCGCTATATGCAGACGACATTTTGATATACCTTAGAGACGGGGCGAGTGGACTCCCCTGGGCCCTGAACGTACTTGAGGAATTTGGTTTAGTATCAGGATTAAGACTTAACCGTAATAAAACATATGTGTTCCCCCTGACGTCTGGATATGGTCGCCCCATAGCGTGCCCGGTGGACCTGAAATGGGCTCCGCGTACATTTAGATACTTGGGGATCCAGATCTACCATGGTATGGCTGACCTAAGAGAGGGTAACCTAGGTGGAGTGCTTCGTTCGCTGAGATCATCAGTAACATTCTGGCGCTCTTTAAAATTGTCAGTGATGGCTAGAGTGGCGCTATCCAAAATGATCATGCTCCCCCGACTGCTCTATTACTTTGCCAATTTACCGCTGCTAATACCCCGGGCATGGTTCCGTGATCTGAACACATTGCTTAGAGAACTAATTTGGGATAGTGGGCGAAGACGTACCACTCTCGTGACCATCTGCGGGCCTCCCCAAGCGGGAGGCCTGGGGGCACCTGACTTTGAGGCATATTACCTTGCATCCCAATTGCAGTGGATAGCCGGGTGGCTTACGGGTCGGGGCCAATTGGATTTATATACGGCCCAGGGAGTGATTGATACGGCGTGGATTGCGGCAAACATGGCAAACAGGAAGATAACTCTCCCTGGGAACAACATAATGATAAAAGTGGCAATAGGATGTTGGAAAAGATGCACGAAAAGAGTAGGAGTTGGTCACCCGTATTCTCCAGCTCTGCCGCTGGCAGTACTTGCTATAGAACCCAGGGGGAGGGGGCCGGGAAGTATGGGACTCAGTCATTGGCTAGCAGCGGGAATAGAAGTAGTGGGAGGACTTTTCAAAGAGGGAGTCCTGAGGGGATTTGTTGACTTGATGGAAGAGGGTGTTCCCGGTGGACAGTTTCTACTGTACGGGAGACTGGTACATACCCTTAGGGCTCACTGGGACACGGCAAATGCGGAACCTGACACACACAGGGTCTTGCACTCACTGATGACAATAGGTGAGGAAACACGTCTCATCACCAAGATATATCGGTCCCAGGTTGAGGCAGCTTTAGACCCCCTACGTTCACTGAGAGGAGGCTGGGAGGGCACGGTTGGTCGAGAACTCACAGACTCAGAGTGGAAAAAGATACTGGCTTACCCCCGGATGGTGTCCCGTAATACACGCTTAAGGTACCTTCAATATAATTACCTGCATAGAACATACCTCACACCCCACAGGCTGCCCGAGGTGCGGGGGGGGTGGGGCGAATTTCGACCACATGGTTTGGACTTGCCCGGTGATCCAGACTGGCTGGAAGGAAATGTTGACTACCTTAACTGAAATGCTTGAGGTTGAGTTAAGACCCAGCCCCGAGATGTGCTTGCTGGGCCTTGGACCAACGGCACTCCGTGGAAAAGTGAAGGGGCGCTTTTTGGACCTCACCCTGGCACTATATAAGAGACTAATCTCGAGGGGCTGGAAAGCTGCGGGTTGTCCTTTACTGACTGTCTGGGAGAATGATACATTAACGTGGGCTAGAGCTGAATTACAGGTCCTAAAAGCAGAAGAAGCCAGGAGTATCCGCCGGGTTCCCATAGCTCCGGGGTGGGAGAACTTAGTGACGAATTGGGAGAGTATAACTAGGAGATTGGTGAACCCAGCAAGAGAAACCAGCGACTCCCAACCCACGCCGAGGTCGGAGCCAGGCGATTGTAGCACATAGATAGGCGCCCAGAACAAACCCGACCTCCACGTGGCTTTCATTAAGTGTAGAGGCCTGAAGACAGCTGGGCTGTGGATCCCCACCTCGCCATCGAACATGATAGGCAGTGTGCGTGCCCCTCCGCCTACACGGCGCGTCCCTGCGCCCTGGGTCGATATCACCCCCTGCTTAAAATTAAAATAAAAAGTGGATCTGACATAGCACCTTCAGTTCAACAACTATAAAAATCATTTGCACATAGCCGCATGGTTGGCCCTGTGTGGCCTGTTCTTTTTTATTCCCGCCTCTTCCTCCTTCCTCCCACACCCAATTGGGTGGCACCTAACCCTCTATATCATTATTCCAAGTTACAAGGAAGAAGGGGTTTAAACCTGTTGCTTGACTATTGCTTATGCAGAACAAAGAGCTGTAATAAAGAAAAGTGATTGAATAAGTAAAAGAGTAACTGGTTGAATAAAGAGAAATAAAACGACTGTTAATAAAGATTGAGCAATAAGCGAAAAAGTACAAAATAAGAAGCAGATATAAAAGTGCATGTGAAATGAATAAATATGTAACGTTGTAATAGCAAAATGTTAATAAAAATATATTCTAAAAAAAAAAAAAAAAAAAAAAAAAACTAATGTGTCCAGCCATAGTCGCAGCATTGTCGTATCCCTGGCCGTAGCAATGCTCTAGTTTAAGGCCATCAGCTTGCAACTGGTCACAAATTTGTTTTGTAATGACATCAGCTGATTTCCCATATAACTGAATAAAGTCAATGAAAGACTCTGAAAAAAAAACAAAAAAAAAAAAAAACAATTATCTCTGTTACTTGTGCTGCTGTGGTGGACCTACTGCCCTAGCTGCATGTGTTCACATATTTTCAGATGTGCATTCCACAGAAGTGTTCAATTCATGTGTGTGGGCATGTGTACCCTGTGTCAGGATTGGGCTCCATGGTCTTTTCAATGCTAACAGTGTTTTACCTATTTGCAAAAGGATTTAAGACTCTTATGCTTTTAAAATTAGTAACTTGAATTGTGTATGTTGGATTTTTGTCATTTTGATCTTGTTTTTTTAGATAAATATTTTCTATATTTCTAAACCTGTGTTGTGTCATTCTGTAGTGTTTTCCTTAAGTTACTTTGTGTGTTGATACAAATACTTTACACCTAGAACTCTGAAGTTAAGCCTGCCTGCTCGTGCCAAGCTACCAAGGGGGTGAGCGGGGATTAGCTAAGGGTTATTCTCCTTCACCCTGACTAGAGTGAGGGTCCTTGCTTAGACAGGGGGTAACCTGGCTGCCAACCAAAGACCCCATTTCTAACACATGCATTCCGATTACCATACATACATGCACTCACACTTCCATACATACATGCACTCACACTTCCATACATACATGCACGCAATCAACACTAAACACACTCCTGCATTCATGCACACACTCACACATACATGCACACACACACACCCACGCACACACAAGACCCCCCACCCCTTCTCCTGGCGGAGACCCAACTTACATGGATGCAGAGTTTCTACCACCAGCAGCGGCCGCCATCAGAACACCACCAGGCCATATTATTTGTTATAATATGGCTGGCAGTGGTCTACTGGCATGGCGCTGTTGGTGGTAGGAGCTCCACCTTACCGCCATCTGCCAGTATGACCACAGCTGGATTTCCACCCTTCTTGTGGCAGAAATCCAGCTGTGGTCATATTATGGCAGACGGGTGGTAGCCACGGTGACGGTCTTTTGGCGGCCGTTGCTGTGGTAGGAAGACGGTTTTTACCTCCAATGTCATAATGAGGACCTACATCTCTTACAAAGATTGTTGTTTTTGGGTATGGGAGGAATGTGATCAGCAAAGTGGTGATCTTCCAATCTAGCTACATTTTCCACCACTCTAACTCTAGGAACACTGCCTGTCCCACTACAACAAGGCTGACCATCAGGGACCACAACAAAAACATTAGAGGTTGCTAAATGGAACAAATGGATAGCCAGCTTCTTATACCAAATGCAAGCCTTACGACAAGCAGTGTAAGGTTCCAACCTCTGATCTACTGTATCTATACCACCCATGTGCCTATTGTAGTTTAAAATGTAAACAGGTTTGCACACTTTAGGAACCTGACCCCAAACACACACAGGTTAAGTACTTTCATCATGTGAGCATGAAGTCATCCCTCTGTTCTGCAAATTTCACAGTTAGCAGTTCATCACTATGCAAGGCATTTCACTGTCCCCTATCTTGTTTTGTTACAAACAAACTCCTTTAGATAACCTCAAAGTTAGAGCAGACTATGCCACAACTAACAGTGTCCACTTTGAACAATCCACTGAACAATTGCACACTTGTGTAGAAGTTATCTATGTATAAATGGTGACCCTTGTTAAAGTCCTCTACCAAGTTCCCACACAATTTTCTCACTTACTTTGAAAGTGGACAGACTATCAGGGGGGTCAATAGTGGAATCCTTACAATTGTACACCTGGAAATTATAGACATATTGGCCCTCATTCTGACCTTGGCGGTCGGCGGAGAGGCGGCGGTCGGACCGCGAACAGACCGGCGGTCAGAAAAATGGCATTCTGACCGCGGCGGTCACCGCCGCGATCGACCGCCACTTCCCCACTCCGACCGCCACGGCGGTCATGACCGCCGGGCTGGAGTTTGCGCACTCCGGCGGTCGTCCCAAGACCGCCAACGGTATCATGACCCTGCCTACCGCCGCGGTTTCTGGCGGTCGGGAACCGCCATGCGAACCATGGCGGTAAGCACTATCGGGGCCAGGGAATTCCTTCCCTGGCACTGATAGGGGTCTCCCCCACCCCCCACTACCCACCCGAGTCCTCCCCCCGCACCCTGCAACCCCCTGCCACCCCCCAGAGGTGGTACGAACCCCCTCCCCACCCCCACCCCGACATGCACATACATGCACCCCGACATGCACACACCCCCAACATGCACATATACACACCCCCTACACACACATACACAACGGGGACACATACCCGCACACATACATGCAGACATGCGCACCTGCCGAACAGCACACATTACCCATAGACACAGCAGCACCCCCCGCCCGCATACACGCACTCACACACCCCCTCTACACACTCACACGCACACCCCCATGCACGCCCTCATCACACAACACCCCCCCTCCCCCTCCCCTCACGGACGGTCAACTTACCTTGTGCGTTGGTCCTCCGGGAGGCGACGGGAGCCATGGGGAGGTGACCGCCAACAGAACACCGCCAACAGAAGACCGCCACACAGATATGTGGGTCGTAATTCTGTGGGCGGTGTTCTGCTGGCGTGGCGGTGGAGGTTGACCAGTCTCCACTTTTCCGCCGACCGCCAGTGTGGCTGCTGGCGGTTTCCCGGCGGAACGCTCCCAGCGGTCGGAATGCGCACAGCGGCATACCGCCGCGGTCGGCGGTCTTCACCGCGGCGGTAACTCGGCGGTCTCGCGAAAAGACCGCCAAGGTCAGAATGAGGGCCATTGTATACTGCTCTCAGACAGCATATACATCTCAATTCCATATTGTGCACTCTTCCTAGGAATGTACTGCCTGAAAACCAAGCATCTCTTAAACAGGACCAAAGACTCATCCACAGATATTTCTGGAACATAGATCTCTGAAAATTGATCTACAAAGTGATCAAGGTGTCAACATCACAGCGGTGTGCGCTTTAGAGCTCGCCCCTTCTTAGTGCTCATCATTAGGACAGAGACCATCCATATGCTATCATGTTAAAACATCTGATAAAGGATGTGGTAAAGTGCATGTTATACTATCAGGGAGTTGGTGGCTAGTTTGTCCAAAAATCAGGAATTGCCTTATGCATAAACCTTCACTGCATTATCATAAAATGTGTTGGTCTTAATTCAAGACTCAGCACGTTATTTGCACACTGTGTATTGTTCATAGAATTATGTAAGGACTTCAAGTCCCAATTATACTTGAGCGGGGCACCTTGGATGTGGCACCTTGGGTGGGGCACTTCTATTTAAGCAGCCCCTCCCAGTTACCGGTGCTCACTATTCTCAGATGCTTATGTGAACAGGGAGCTTCATTGTGGTGTTCCTTATGCAGACTGGAGTTCTTCATGACAAGCGGTTTCTTGTTCCTGCCAATCGCTTGGGATTTCCTTGTTTGGGTTCTGAAGCAGAGTGTGGTGTAAACTCGGTACGGTTAGACGGATGGTGGTTTCTTCCACCATCAGTTTTCTTTTGTTACTTAGAAGTTATTTGAAGTTGTTTTCTCCCTGAGGCATGCTTATCTCTGGCAGTTATCTGTTGATACAGAATTGCTGCTCATAACAGGTCGGGTGCAAGCTATTGCCGCTGTTTGTTGATACATAGTTGCCGCTACACGGAATCGCTTATTGGCGGCAAAAGAAGAGAGATACATTGTGTAGCGCTCGATTTCTAAGGTGCTCTAATGTTTTGATGAGCTGTTAAAATAAAACTTTTGAACGCGACGGAATACATTTATGCGAATATCACGATTTAATTACACAAATTGACATCATGTTTGTTGAACTTCTTGAAATGTGAGGTAACATTTCTTTTAGTAAGTTTCTTGCTAATCCTTCATTTCTTAAGAAGGTACTAATATGCATTACTCAAACAATTGCAGGATTTATGGTCTACAGATTTAAAACAATCTATGGTAGATATTTCTTGTTTGTATATGCTTCTCATTTCCATAGGTCTCCTTCCCATCTGTTCCTTTCCCTAATTCCCTTCCCCCCACTTGGCCACTCTAAAACTCAGCGCTGTTATAGCTAGTAGAGTTGGAGGTGCCACGAGGTGGGCCTATTGGCAACGACGTGTACACCCTGAGGATTTTGTTTAGCTGACAGAAGGACATGCCCAATCTTAAAAAGACTGTCACAATCAGGGAGATCTTGTGGCAACGCTGAAGCATAATTGACAAAATGCAGCATCCGAACCTGAAGTAATTAATTATGATTGTAGGAAATATGGCCTTTGCCATCAAGGGACTGGTAGACCAATATGGAGAGGGTGACAGCTTCCTTGTCAAGCCCATTAAAAAAGAGAATCTCACCAAAAAATACATCATCCATCAATAACTCACAGAACTTTATGGTCAAAAGGTTTTCAGTATTCACTCTACACCCTGCGACACCAGTAAAGGCAGACAACTTCAGCTGCACCATGTTTGGGGCAACCCAGAGATCAGCTCTTCCAATGGGAAGCCTTTCAACCCCAGGCTGCAATCTAGATGCCTCCTGCTGCACTTTTGGCACATCAGTGTCCTCCTCTAAAACAGGCACTTCCTCCACACTTAGGTGGTCATTTTGAACCTGGCGGTAAAGACCGCACCGCCGGTGTTTGCAATAACTTCCATCAACAGGCTGTCGGTTCAGACCGCCACATAATGAAGCACATGAGAAACAGTCAGAGGCCCATCCACCTACGGCAGAGGACATCTTCAGGCTGCAGGAAAGGCCCTACATGGCCACCATATTATGAACCACCACACCACCATCAGTTCCAGGGCGGGAACTACCACCACGCAAAGCCTGGCGGAAACGACCCCTATAAAGGGAAACACTTACCAGAGGCCCACAGAACACGCTGACACCAACATGGAGTGATAGTTGGAAATAATGCCAGTGCTTCTCCTTGCCATATTTCTTCAGGACTGTGACCACCGACAAAGATAATGACAGTAAGTACTGCAGCCTAGCATACATGGGAGGAAAAGGCACAATTACACACCACCCACCCCACCCACTCCACAATTCACTCCCACCCTCTCACACTGCCCCAAGCCATACATACCTTACAAAACTTTCTTACCAGACACATGCACACATAAATCAGAACCACTGCATACAGCTGTGTACATCACTCCCCCACACTGAAATGCTGCACAACAGGACAATATTGCACCAACAGGTCTGCTGGGCACTAAAACTTAATGTACATAAACAAAACTTTCTGTCCAAACAAGGCCATAGGCCAGTCCAAATTCAAGTCCCGGAAGGGCACGTATAGGTCACACTATGATGGAAAAACCCTCCACTGAGAAAGGGGCATCACTGGGGCAGCCAGGCACCTCAGGGATCAGGGGCAAGGGATGGTGGGTGTGCGGACTCAGGTTTGGAAGGGGGGTGTTTGGCGTAGGTTCTGGAGGTGGAGAGAGTATGGGCTTACCCTTGGAAGGAGGAGGAGTGGGCTTGGACCGGGGGGTGGCAGAGAGACCAGGGGCAACACAGGGCTTTTTCCTCCCTGGGGAAGGGGCACAGAAATGGGAAGGGTGGGCTGGGGAGGACTTTGAAGAGGAAGAAGTAGACTTGGTGAACATTTATGGATAAGAAGGGGTGGGCCAGTGGGTTCAAACAGGTCAACACGGGAGAAGAAAAGCTTTCTAGGTGCAGCAGGAAGGGTTTTGGAGCCAGGTTTGGGAGTGGAGGTACAGGGAGTGGTTATACGAGGTGTAGGTGTGCTGGACGTGGATACAGGTGCCTGTTTAGTATGCTTATGTGTGGTGAATGTATGTGGAGTGGATGAGTGAGAGCGTTTGTGTGCTTTGGAAGGAGGGTGGGTGGACACAGTGGGGGAGGTGGATGTTGGTGTGTCTGCTTTCGTAAGTTGGGTGTGGGCCTGCATGTGGTGGGATGTGTGGTGCTTGCGTTTCTCTGTGTGCTTCAAGAGTGTTGATTGGGTGCATGGCTGTCTGTATGTGTGTGTGGAATGGGTGATGGGAATGGGGTCCTGGAAGGGGTAGAGGTGGTGGGAGGGGGATGGAAAGACCAGGGACACTGGCTGCCGTCAAAGAGGCGACAAGAGCCCGAAAATATCTCCGTAGGCCAGAAATGGCACCATGAATGCCTTCCAGGAATGCATTGTATTGCTGCATCTGGGATGCCAGCCCCTGGATGGCATTCACAATGTTTGTACGCCCTACAGAGATGGTTCTCAGGCAGTCAATAGCCTCCTAATTAAGGGCAGCAGGGCTGACTGGGGAAGGAGAAGAGGTGCCTGGGGCGAAGGAGACGCCCACCCTCCTGGGTGAGCGGGCATGGGAAACTCAGTGCAGAGCTACTGGGAGAGCCGGGTGATGGTATGGGGTGGCAAAAGATGGCAAAGAATGGGTGGGCCCAGTAGGTTCCACCAGCACCAGGGAGCTGCCATCAGAGGAGGTGTCAGAGTCACTACCTTCAATGGTAGTCACCTCCCCCTTGGTTCTCCCCTCGCCCTCCAACCCACTGGTTCCCTTGGTGTCAGTGGATTCTGCCTTCTGGGTCCCGTGGGCTGCAGCATCCTCACTCACCGGTGCCTCAGCTCCCTTGCCAAATGATTCTAAAGCACACAAGGACACAAGAGCACGGGGGTGATAAAAGAAGAAAGAAGTATGTCAATTCCAGGACAAATATTCCTTTTGGAGCACATACACTCCCACCCATCTAAGGCACCAACCCTCAGCAGACACAATATGATAGGAATGTGCCCCTGACTGGTAGGCATGATCCCACAGTACACTACATTACCATCCTGGCTCTCTCTTCTGCTACACTTTGCTAAGAGAAACAATGAGAGACGATTCCAAGACAACAAATCTGCAAATCCATGAGGCTACATTTAACCAATAGCTCAAACGGGGACCCCTCCCAGGCCTACATTCCCAGCCATATCTACCTAAGGACACTATCCCACGGACGTAGAGGGGTGCAGGCCTACATGGGCACACCTGCCTATGGGCCTGGCACTACAGTGCATGCACCCCATAGCACCTAACTACACTCATCATAGTAGCATCACAACAGTGTTGGTACTCACCCCCTTGAGGCTGCTGCGCTGCCTTCAAGCGCCCATCCAAATCTGGATAGGCCACAACCAGTATGCGGGCCAATGAAGGGGGTCAGGGTCCAACAGGCATCTCTCCTACGTTGGGAGGCAGTCCCTAGCTGGGCCTCTTCGGTCTTCCGGGCCCAGCACCGCAGGTCCTCCCACCGCTTCTTGCAGTGGGTGCTCCACCAGTTGTAGAACCCCAGGGTCCACACTTCCTTGGCAATGGCTTGCCACAATCCTTTCTTCTGATGGGCGCTGACCTGCATGGGACACAGAGAGTAAAGAAACACATGTCAATGTCGGTGCCCCATAGACAATTGCCATGCAAGTCCAACCTGACATAGCCCATAGAGACATAGACAATAGCCAAGCCCAAATCTGCCAGACACATAATGGGTAAGCATTCACACAGCCAACAAAAACACCTATAAGCATCTGCCACATTCACACACATTCAAGGAGGACGTATAGTAACTCACCTGTTCCTCTGGTCGCCCATACAGCTTTGCATACAGGGGTATGACCCCATCCACCAGCTTCTCCAGCTCCTCCATGATGAAGGACGGGGCCGGTTCCCCTGTAGCACGTGCCATCTTGAAGACCCAAGTCAGGACACAGCAGCACACGCAGTGGAGTTCTTCCCTACTCGAGGTGCAGGAGTCAAGTGGCAAGGGCATGGGAAAATGGCAGCATATACCTAGGCGGTGTGCACTGTCACCACCTAAGGTGATCATCATTGGCCCTGCTTCTCCATTGACAACAATGTTATCCAATGATCAGGTGCACAGGGGTGTACACCGCCTACCACCATGACGACCAAAGCCAGCGGAATGAGGTCACTTCCTACACTACACTACCTGTAGGGCAGGGGGCTTCCATTTTGCATCCACCACACCTTTAAAGTCTGCCCGGGGTCCTAGTCCATGGCTCCATTCAATCTCCTCTTCATCGCATTTACAACATGAATAATGAGACCTTGTTCTGGAAGCTTATGTCCCAACTCAATGTGTCTCTCTTCCTCCCCCATTGGTACAGTCCCATGTGGAAAGGGAGGGCCCTATCTGTTTACAGACCCCTGGTAGACCTGGCCACCATGGAGGAACATCACATCATCACGTACCGCCTGAATCAAGCCACAATCCTGAAACTCTGTGCTCAAATTGAGCCTGTTCTTATACCAGCCAATAGGAATCCCCATGCCATACCTCCAACTGTGCAGGTACTATCTGTGCTACATTTTTTAGCCACATGCTCATTCCAAGTGACAGTGGGCATGGCAGCCGGTGTTTCTCAGCCAAAGTTTAGCCACATCCTGTCCAAATTTTCGAATGTATTCGTGCAACACCCTTATGTCCAGGTCACCCAAAGGGCTGATGTCACCACATCACATCAGGATTCTATGCTTTTGTAAATATCACCCATGTGATAGGTGCCATTGATGGTACCCACATAGCCCTCATACCCCTAAGAGTAAATTAACAGGTGTAAAAACGTTCACTCCATGAATGTCCAATTGAAGTGTTCTGCTGATCAGTACATTTCTCATGTCAATGCAAGGTTCCCAGGATCAGTCTATGATTCCTATGTCCTGAGAAACAGCAGTGTGCCACACATGGTGGGACAAATACAGGGGGACAGAGCTTGGCTCATAGGTGAGTGTGTATGACACTGTACTAGTGACATATCTGACAGGCAGGCTGCATGCAAGCAGTGTTTGTATTAACCCTCTTAAACACACTTTTGTAGGGGATTCTGGCTACCCAAACATGCAATGACTCCTGACACCTGTGAGAAATCCCAGGACAGATGCTGAACTCCATTATAATGAAGCACATGGTCACATTAGGAGGGTGATAGAGCGGACCATAGGACTCCTGAAGTCTAGATTTCATTGCCTGCATCTCTCTGGAGGATCCCTGTGCAATGGCCCTGAAAGGGTGTGTCAGATAGTGGTGGCCTGCTGCATTCTACAGAACTTGGCTGTGAGGAAAGCTATCCCAGTTCTGGAAGAGGAGGATGTTGTCCAACCACCGCTACCACCTCAGACCATGGATGTGAGTGATGAAGACAAAGAGAGGGAAGACATCACCTTCAGAACCCAGTTAATCTGGCTATATTTCCAGTGACCCAGGTACATGTACTATTCTGCAAATGGGTTTCCTGCTTTGTTTCTGGGAGACTCATGTATTAAGTGCTGTGGTGTCCCTTACCAGTGATGTTGCAACTTTATGAATGACGAAACAGATGTGTGTTACAGCAATGGAATGCACAGTGTGACATACTTCAAACACGACAGTCTGTCAGACCCCCTCTTGCAATTAAAGCGACATTATGATGGAAAATGGCTAATACATATACATTAATATTTGCTTGCTGACATTAAATGAGGCCAGATTTTTTGTGTGTTCAAGTGTACATATTTGAAGATAAAACATACATGAGTGATGGGACAATGGAAGGGAGTGGGCACATGGTGAACAACATCCTCAGGTACGTTTACACAGCTGTTGGTAGCACAGGGGCAAAGTCCATGGGGCCACTGGAAGATGGTGAAATGGCAGTGGCACGTCAACAAGTTAGCTCAGTGGCACACAAGGGAGACAGTTCAGGGCAGAGTCACTTCCTGGTGGTGGGCTTGGTTTTGGCTGGTGTTTCACTGGGATGTGTGGGTCTGAGGCCACGTTTGTGAGGGGGTACCTGGGCTGTATGGGAAGGGGTGCTGGTGTTTTGTGAGTCCTCTGGCAGTGCCACCACTCCAATAGCTGCTGCAGATGTTGGAGGGAAGGCAGTGTCCTGGCTAGTGGAAGGGGCCTGCAAGTGGCTGGAGGACTCAGGCTGGATGTCGGTCTGGTGTTACAGCACCCCTGCAATGGAGGACATGGTGGAAGTGAGCTGTTTCCATTGCCCCGTGGCCTCATGGTGGTGTGCTACCTGCAGCCTCTGATTCTGCTACATTGTGGCCAGGATCTAGGCCATCCTGTCCTGGGAATGGTGGTATGCACCCAGGACCTCATCAATAACCTCCTGGGCAGCAGCATCCCGCCTTGGGGCACCACCCTGGGCCACTGATACCCCCCCACTGACCCTAGCCCCCTGTGCAGGTGTCCCCTGCACAGGTCTGGCAGTCCCACTTGCACTGGGCCCTTCATCATTCTGCCTGGTAGTGGGTGGAGACTAAGGCCTCTGTACATGTGGGCAGCCAGTCTGTGGCCTGGAGACACTGGAGTGGGGGTGTTGGGCCAGAGCTGTTGGGGTGGCTGAGTGGTAAGGGTATCAGTGGTGTTCTGGGTGGGGCTTCTGGAAGGTGACTGTCCAGGACTGTGGGATGGGCCAGGGATGTCCTCTGTGTCCTGACATCCCTCTGCACTCTCCTGAGTGGGGCCTTCGTCTTCAGGTGGTAGACTGGCACTCCTTGACGTCTCCATTTGGGGGGCATGGGTGGTGGTACCTGTGTGGGAGAGAATAGAGATGTGGATTTCCTGTACTCTCTTGTCCTTGCAGCACTGGTCAGCAGTATTTGGTGGTTACATTCCTATGTAGTAGTATGCAGGGTCCCTTCATGTTCTTCTTGATGCATTTGGGGGTGGGGGTGCATTCTGGGTGTTGTAGTGCTCCTGACATTACATGCAACGGTTGATGACTGTGCACAGGGGAATGGATAGTGATTTGTAGTGGGTTGTGGGTATGCTCGAAACATGGATAGGAGTGTCTGAGTGCTGTGGGTTGGGTACGGGATGGGGCATGGTGGTAGTGAGAGGGATGGGGCAATAAATGCATTACAGGTGTCGTGACTGTCAGGGTATTGTCGTTGACTTACCCAAGTCCAGTCCTCGATGGAGTCCAGTGAGGCCCTCGGGTGGAGGATAGCCAAGACCTTCTCCTCTCAGTTGGTGTATTCGGAGAAGGAGGTGGGGGACCACTGCCAGTCTTCTGTACTGCAATGTTATGTTGTGATGCCATGGAGCACACCTTCCCCCTCAGGTCGGTCCATCTCTTCCTGATGTCATCCCTTGTGCGTGGATGGGTTCCCACTACATTGACCTTGTTGACAATCCTCTGTCATAGCTTCATCTTACTGGCCAAGGGCATCTGCTGCACTGTGCCCCGAATAGCTGCGGCTCGACCCTGAATATCTCATCCACCATGGTCCTTAGCTCCCTGTCAGTGAAGTGAGGGTGCTTAGGGGGAGCCATGGTGTGTGTTGTGGGTGGTGTGTTGTAGGTGAGCTGGTGACAGTGCTGTTGTGTAGTTTGTGATGGTGGATGTGCAGTGCTTGTGTTTTAGTGATGATTTTGTGTTTGACTTGTGTCATGGTTTGGTCAGTGTATGCGTGTTCGGGGTGTCAATATGTGTTGTGCTATTGGCACAGAAAAGGATTGTGGGGTGTGTATGTGTGTGTTTGATAGTGGTATGGGTGTGTGTCAGGTGTGTGCTTTTCAAATCGGCCAATGTGTGCTTTTTGTTTTTGGGTGGTTCTCATTGCTGACCACGGCGGTCGGTACTGCCAATGGTCGTTCTGCTTTCACTGTCCAACAAGCGGATTTGTGTATCATTATTTGGTGGGCAGGGGTTTGTCTTCGTGGCGGGGTGAGGTGTCCTGCGTTTCTGCAGTCGTTGGCCCTGGCGGTGGGTGGAGGTTGAGAATTTTTTGCGATTTTCATTTTTGGCATCTTTATACGGCGGTATGCCATCCATCTCCACTGGCGGTCTTTTATTGACTGTCAGTATGGCGGTTGGCGGTGTTTACCACCAAGTTCATAATGAGGGCATTAGAGTGCCTTTATCCTCAGATGATTCCTCTTGGACAGAAAATTCACTGCCAGAATCTTGCACTTCCTCCTCTGCCTAAGATTCAGAGTCGTCTTCAAATCATGGTCAGAGGAAGTTTCAAAAAGCATGCCAGAAACCTGCTAAATGGTAATCCTGTGGCTAGCCAGAAGAAACTGTCAAGCAAAATTATCACATGGAAAGTGTGTGACAATAAGGGGCATATTTATACTCTGTTTGCACCGAATGTGCCTCAAAAATGTTGCCGCCATATGCATAATTTTCTGGATGCGGGAAACCGCTATGTGTTAATGACATGCAAGGTAGGCGTTCCCGTCCAAAAAATAGCTTAAACACCCGTGCGCCCTATTTATCCAATCTCGCAAAAATCCCGCACAGCCGGGAGGCGGAAAATGACGCACAGCCCGACTTGCGTAAAAAATGAACTCCTGGGTCACGGCAGATGTTAAAATGGGGCAAACACACCTGTACTTAATGAAAACACACAGAAGCAACAGCAGAGCTCCAAAAGGAAGACATGGAGGTGGTTTTCATCCAGCATGCACGCAGACGCAGAGCACAGGACCAATAACAGCACCTTCCACAACACCAGCAGGGACCCCAAATGCAACGCAGAAGGCGGGTAAGGATATTCCGCACCAGGACAAGCCTTCTGGGACTCCGCCAGCAAGACTTCATTCAGAGGTTCAGGCTCAACTGGCAAGCCATTCAGCAGCTGCTGTGCAACATTGAGCCACAGTTGGCACCAAGCTTGCAGACACCCCACACCATTCCACCAGAAACCAAGCTGCTAGCTGTACTCCACATGTTGGCAAGTGGCTCCTTTCAAACCACTGGTGCCCTCGTTGCCAGGATCTCACAGCCCTCATTCTCTGCCTTCCTTCCCAGGGTACTGGATGCTATCATCTCCCTCACATCCCACCACATGAGCTTCACCAACACACAGCAGAAGCAGCAGGAGACAAAACAGGGCTTCTACCAAATCAACAGCTTCCCATACATCCTTGGTGCCATTGACTGCACACATGTACGCCTTGTGCCACCTGCTGCAACTGAACATCTATACCCCAACAGGAAGCACACACACTCCATCAATGTGCAGGCCATTGTCAATCACTGGGGATTGATCACCAGCATTGTGGCAAAGTATCCTGGGAGTGTACATGATTAATTCATCTTCCGCCACTGCACCATCAATCAACACTTCCAGGATGGACAATATGGAAATGGCCTACTTGTTGGTCAGTACAGAAATCCAGTTATATACACACAGCACAGCAACCCTCTAGGACACACAACACATACACCACAACATCGACACGTGGCCAGGAAGACAATGAGGTTGTGACACCGCTAGGCATGTTTGATATCCTCACCCAATGGGATACACACCTAGGGACAAATGACAGTTCCAAATAACAACAGATGCAACTCCACTGACACAAGGGGACAATTTAAAACAACACAATGACATGGCCTCAACTGGCAGTACAATTTGGAAGATTAATCTTTCAATATCACATCAATAACACTCAATCAAACATCCTTCTAACCAATACGTACTGTGTAAGGGGTGTGTAATGTGTTTTGCTGCAGGTCAAACACCATGACACACATAGCATGATGATGACTACAATGAAGGTCACATGCAATCATTGAGGCTGTACCAATATCTCACATCACTCCTGCTCTCACATTGCCCACTAACAATAAGCAAGTGGACTGTGCGATGAACTCATATTGATGGGACAATATTGAAAGTGCACATTCCTACACATACGCATTGCGACAAATTCACACACACACAACAGATATACAGGCATATGGACCTTCTGACACTCAAAATGACAACCTCACAACTAAGTTAGACTGCTGAACTAGAACATGTTCAGTAGTATAGGTACACGTTACAACCTGAGGTGACTTGGCAAGGTCAGAGAAATAGGTCTTGAGTGAACTTGTCACACATGTGAAATTAGTACATAGTCAATTCTCAACACGTCAGTGCTGACAACGTACGGAGATGTGTTGTACATTGTCACCTAGCCAAATCTAAAGGTCTCACTGATGTATATATAATTCTATTGCATATGTGAAATTGGATGGGATGTCCAGGGTATATAGATGCAACAGTGGTACCACCACTGTGGGATTGATTCTGTGTATGGAAGTGTCATCTCACCCCCAGTTAAGACACAGGGACACCTCTTTCACATGACATAATGCAAGGGAGTACACACTGTACTGCAACTCTACAAAAATACTGCTGACATCCGGTCAATCAGCAAAATACCAGTTCAGATAAGGAAACAACCCAATGCTGATGGTACATCCTAGAAGCCTAGGATTCCACACAATAACACAAACACAGATGAGTCACAGACAACACAAGATAACAACTGCCATGCAAAGTGATAATTATGGTGCAAGCTACATCAACATGTTTTCACTATTTTTTTCTTTCAGCTGATCAGGGGTATGGGATCCAGCCATAGATCATGACCCCATTTGCAAACCCAAGCACTACAGCACAGCATGCCTATAATGAGGCACATAGGAGGACATGCGCCATAGTCGAGAGGACCTTTGGCATCCTGAAGTCAAGATTCAGGTTCCTCGACATCACCGGAGGCAGCCTCCTACACTCACCTGAAATGGTGTGCAAAATAATTTTGACCTGTGCCATCCTGCACAACATTTGTGTAAGAAGGAACATTCCCCTATATAAACCCGACCCACCAATGCCTGAAGAGGAGGAAGAGGAGGATGCTGTCCATCAACATGAGGGCGACCATCCAAACACAGCTGTAGGATTGAGTCGGAGACAACATATTGTCCAAAATTTATTTTAACTCTACTCATCCATCACCACTGTCTTCACACATGTCAATAAAGACCTATTCTAATCACCATATCATGGTCTGGATAATCATTTTTGCATAACATAATCCCTAACTATCAGAATCAGAGTGTAGCCTCATGGAGCATTGCAGAAATACAGATTAGGACACAGAAAAATCCACAGCAAATTTGATGCGTATGAATGTACAGCCAAATTCACACACACTGTAAATTATATATATCCTGTACATTTCACATTTGAAGGGCAATAGCCGAGGACCACAGCTATTTCACTCATACATGTTGGCAACATGGTTCATCGCAGCCTATAGCACACAACTAAGACACCATCAGTCAATAAGGGAAGGAAAAGTCGTATACATGAGGCAGTGGATGTGCTATTGCATTGGTGACAAGAAGGTATGACCAGACCCTTGACAGCAGTAAGTGTTACGTCACCTATCTCTGCAAGGACTATGTGTGACAAGATTTCCATAGAAGCAGCAAATTGATAGCACAAGTGCCCCAGCTATGACTAGCATTGCTCACAAGACACCCCCTGCACATGGCAGCCCAGGTCCAAAGTCCTGCCACACCCATGTTCCTTGTCTCACCCCACCCTTCTTCAGAGGTCCCTGGAAAGGGGAGATGTGTACCCAGATAATCCGTACTCTACTCACACACAGACTCACAATGTGAATTCAGTGTGCTTCCCTCTTTAGTATGGTATGCCATAGTCATTGTACTTCTGTCTGAATGGACTTCTGGTTAAATGATGCACTGCCTTGTTGTCTGATGGACCTGTAATCACTTGTACATTGCTTCCCATGTGAAAGGTACTGTTGGCCCTTTGAACTTGATTCTCACCTTCAGGACTTGTGAGAGACTGAAGCTGAACACACCTGTGAGCACTTCCATGGAGACCAGTCATTTGAACATGCACTGCCCTTGCAGCTGACTGTAACAGCATAGAAGCTGCCATTTTATCTATAACACTGTTATGCATTGCCGTATAATTCAGCTGTGTAACAGAGCCCTGGGTTACTGTGTTACGTTTCAACACACAGGAGAAACACAGTTTTCATTTTCCCCAGTGTTGTTCCACCTTTGACCAGTCTCAGTCTGCTCACTGTGTATTTGTCTTGTTAAATTTTTGGATCCTGATTGACCCTGAATCCTGTTAGCCTGACTGGTTCCTGTCTTTGCATTACCATAAAGGTTCCATGTGGCTACATTTGGATCATAGTTGCTTTCCCAGCCCTCACTTTACTCCTGGGGTATGTTGTCAGGTGGGTCTACAATGCATACTCAAATACATTGTATTGCATAATAAGTTTACTTATCGTACCATGGGGTGGAACGTTTCTCCAACTAGCCGAATCATGGCTCATCCCTTGTCTGGGTTTCATGTATACATGAGTGACAAATAGTGACAGTGTACCATGGATGTATGCATGGATTGGGTATGGTTCCTCCAGCACAACAAACAACATCAGATAATGTGCATGAAATGTCAACACATGATAGGACCCTGACAGTCCACACGCTGATTCACATTGCCCCCCACATATTGACTGGGTTTGCGTGGTGAATAGCTGTGAGATTAATCAGCACAGAAGCACTGATGTTCCCAGATGCCGTGGGAATTTTAGAGGCCAACCTCTGTACAAATGTTGTGAGGAAACTGCTGGTTTAAGAACCCTGATCGATTAACTTTGTCAGCACAGCAAGGTTGCCCTGTTGTCATTCTCATAACACGTCTGCAGTACCATAGCTGGACTATCCCCATGTGTGTTCTCAATTCTTCATTGGCTTTCCTTCAATGGATCCATGAAGGATACTTTGTAGATGCAGGAAATGGCTCCACAGACCCATCACTAGACCTGCACGTAACTGTAACAACATGGACCCCAATAATGATAGAGGCTAAACATTGGCCCACACACTTGAAGCGGACACCTTTGTGCATTTTACCACTGGAAATATATGAACATGTGCTGCTTGGTCTGCTGGTCCTCCACTGCCACAGGAGAGACATGGCTCATTTCTATGACTCCAACTGTGGTGTGACATGACATTTGTGGATTGTATTTGGGACTCGGTGTCACAAACACCGTACCCACTGAGCATTATCCCATGCCTGACTCATGGGGAGTAAACAAACAAGTGCCTAGGAAGTAGTATCCAACATTCCAGAACATGTGTTGGCTTAGTTTTGGAACATTGCCATGATCAACCGTCTGCTATCTATCCTATGGATGCTTTGTCATTGGTGGTGCGTATGTTCCAAACAACCAAGGAAGTGCACACAGCAGTTGTTGCTACATCTATGACAAACACATGTCCTCTCTCATTTCCACACTGAATAGCATCTGAGGGTTGGACACATTGACTCCACATGCATACAAGCAGATTTACAAAAATGCATCTTGTGATGTTCACACAGTGGGACAACTATAATAGTAAGAACCAAATCACGCACTTTGACCCTTAGGCATTGAGTTACTGTATTGAGTTGAATCGCCTTGCTATCCTCTCTTGACCTAAAACATTCCCAAACTGGGTAAAACCTAATTGTATTCCACAGGTTTGGCCATCTATTGCGTCAGTGAAGAGTGCAAATCCGGTACAACAAGTAAAGGATCATGGTCCACAGTAGTATGATCAGTCACATGTGCCCATAAACCGGAATGCACAATGTTGGTGCAATCAGCCTATCTCTGTATTGTCACGACTGTCATGTACTATTACAAATGAGAAATGACCCAAATCCAGTTAAAGACATAAATTTTGATGTATATACATAAAAAAGATGCACATGAGTAAACAAATGACGCATATGCGTTGAAATATGACGCACATTGCACTGAAACATCCATTGGCCCTGAGCGGTAATTCCCACCCTGTACCCCCTGAAATTGGTTAAGTATGAAACATATTTCAAAATATTGATGCAGAGTTATTTCTAAGCATGTGCGTCTAAAAAAATGATGCACAGACTGTAAGCCTCATAATATTTTGACGCATAACAATAAAAATGCACCGCATTTGAGGCAGGAAGTGATATAATAGGATATCCTGTTTACAGAATTGGTACAGTGGGTGTACTTTCACTTTCACTTTGCAGTCTGTGATATTTTCAGACTGAGTGGCTGTGTTTCGACTTGTCTCTCTGTGCATTTTGTGAAATTGTCTCCAGTGTGGTCTAATAAATTGTCTTTTTGTGTTTCATAAGTGTCTGTGGTACCCTGTGTTGGTGTTATTTTGGTCATTCCTGGTGTCAACATTTGTCTTTGTAGTGTTGGGAGTCTGTTATGGGTAGTGTTAGTTTGGGGGTAGTTGGGCTGTGTTCTCTTAGTTATTTTGCATTTCCCTGTCCTACTTTCCCCCTATTCTCCTCTTTACCCCTTTATTCCCTTTTTTTGGTGCAAGCATGTTGGGTAGGCCTTGTCTTGGCAGGATGGAAGAGGTGAGCTGGGAGGCTTTATTTGGCTGGTGTGCCACTTCCTGCCATTAATGATTGAAGCTAGTGGTCATGTGATACAGGGCTATCACACAGAGGCAAGGAGGCTCAGGTGGGTAAAGGTGTTGTACAATCTACAGCGAATCTACAAAAAACCACGCAATGGCCACCAGCTGAAACACCGTTGGGCTGACCTGGTTGCCCGGGAGCAAGACCTGCTAGACCACCTGGGGATTGTGATTGGTGGCCCTGTTGGTGAGTACAAATCAGAGTAATGTGCACATTTAAATGCTCTGTAATGACAGTAGCTGATTTGTTCATATGCTGCAGGCAATGTTTTTGAACATGTGGAATGCAAGTTAAACATACAGGCTCATATTTTTACTTTATTAGCACAGCATTTGCATTATTTTTCAAGCAAGAGCAGCGCAAACTTACAAAATACAATTGTATTTTGTAAGTTAGCGCCGCTTTTGTGTCAAAAAGCAGCACAAGTGCGGTGCAAACAATTTATAAATATGGGCCACAGTTGCCTGTGAGATATACAATAATTCCTACACATTACCGACATTTGTTGATGCAACACCTAGACTAACTTTCAAAACACAACAGGAGCCTGTAAATTAATGCTGCCTTCACGTCAATTGATGATGCTAATATGGCTCTAACATATGTTTCATGCATGGTCTGTGAGTGTATCAGGAAACACATGTTTTAAATCCTGAGTTTTACAGGAAATATAGTGTTCCTCAATGTTTTGTGATACGTGTCTGAACTGGATTCTGTCACATATGTAACAAGTTATAGCTGACCTCAGGTGACATCTTAGACTGATATTTGGAGTTTGTAGTGCCACATTTTTAAATTAAGGATAGATGCCAAAATTTATGCACACGGGTTCATATCTCTATGGTTGGTGCAACTTACCATAGCTGTGGCACATCAAATGAAGAAAATGATACAAATGGAGGGCTAACAACTGTCTCTGGCCCTCTGTACATTGTACCTGTGTGTTCTAAATTGGTCTTAGTCACAATAGCTGGATGACTGGTATTGCAGTCCTCCCGGAAAGTAGCTTTGCATCTCTCTCATAGATACACATGATGAGAGGAATACACTCCATGAATTAGTCTGCTAACTAATGAAGGAGCATGTTTGCCACCACATGATAGTTAGAGCCACTGCATGTGTGAAGATATGTGTGTCTCACTCACTGGAGTCCCCTGGTCTGAACATGTTTGCAGTGGTATGTAGGATGCAGTATCATCATGTCTGAGAGGCTTGACTTTCTGAGTTAATATTACACATAGTATTTGTATTTGGAAGTGTTGTACAGTGCACAGACATTGAGCACATTTCTCCGTTTCATGCCTTACAGGTGGACCTGCACCCTACACTATCGGAGAGGTGGCTAGATTTGCGGACCCAGATATCTCCAGTAAGTGTTTTTCTGTTCTGTGTTGTGTTTGCTGATGATGTGTGATTGACTCCTGTGTCTTGGACACATAGCAAGGTGTGATGCGCTGGTCAATGATCGGATATGTTCCTTGAGTGGAGTATCATTTTTTTCCCATCTTTGAGTTGGCCAATCATTAGCGTATTGTTAGAATTTGGGATTGTAGGTCAGTCCTGTAGGCACGGCCATGTGAATAGGGATGAGTTATATGTATAAAACTTAAATTCTGAAAATGTACCAGAGGACCATACTAGTGATTTAGTCAGAAAGTCAGACCCTGATTCTCCCAGAATAGGGATGCCAACGTCTTACCCACAGACTTCAGCTTCCCTCTTCACTAATGAACATGTTTGACTGTTTGTTTGACTTCCTAGCAGCATGTAGCTCCACATGTTGTGCTATGAGTATGAGGCACTTGAGTACAATGGCCGAGGTGTGCATGCAGCTCATGCCCAGATGTGTGCTTGCATCTATCTGCTTGTTGTTATTCATGGGTTACTGGTAGGAAATGATGTTGACAATGGTCTGCATTTCCAAACATAAGTGTGGATGGGATTGTCCAAGGTTTGGGTGTATCCTAGTTGGACTTCCTCCTTACATGTGGTGGGCTGCCCAAACCCATGTACAGCTGTCCAAAGCATCCTGGGTGTCCTAGTTGTTTCAAAGTATTTGTTCTTGTCCACCTTTCCCCCCGGCAGAGGCGTAGGGTTGTGAATAGTGTACCTAGGACTGATGATCCAAGTTTAGTACACAGGCATGTAAATCTGTAAGTCACTTGTCCAAACCTAGGATACCCACTCATGATTAGCAACTGCATTCTATCATAGCAAGTCCATTTACAACTCGCAGATCTTGTGGCCCTTGATTGTCATCAAGAACATAGTAATTAGTTGGCCTGTCAGTGGTGGAGGACTTGCAGCATAATTTTTACCTGACAAATGGCTGAACAATGATGCCAAAGTCATTCAAGTTGTTACCCATCTTTTAGAGTTTTGCTGTGCTGTTTGATGATAGGACATGTGTAGGCTGACTTGGCATCTACTGCCTCAGGGACAATCAGTGATCTGTATGATGATCTGGGCTGTTTCTAGTACATTAGATGTATTGTATGATTTACTTCTGGAGCCATATCACTCAATGAAGTACCTAATGTTTGGTTTTATATTTAACAGTTGCCAATATGAATCCCATCCAGATTCAGGAGTTTCAGCGCAGGGCGATATGTAACCGCCACATTCTGGATGTGGAGTCCGGGTTCCGCAACATAGCAAGGCGTTATCGCCATGAAAGAGCCTCCGGAATGTGGGGGGCATTTGCCCAAGGGGGCCCTTCCGTGTCCACCACAGCCACCACCACAAGCACCACCACTACCACCCAGGTGGCACCAACATTAGCAGGCACCTTTGCTGGACCCTCAACATCCACAGCTCACGGACCTGTCACATCACCACCTGCACCTCCTCCTACAGACATGGCACCAACAAGGGCACATACTTCCTCCACTGGCACCAAGACCACCCCTGCTGCAGTCATAGACCCAGCAGCGCTTTTCTACAGATGCAACAGAGCTTGGACCGTATGTTGCGGAAAATGACCAGGCTGCAGCAGGAGGTGGCACAAGTAAATCAGAGGGTGTGTGCCATCAAAAAGACCCTGCAGAGGGCCAACTTTTAGACATTATACGTAGCCATGATTCCCTCCTCTTTCCTGGTTCTTTTAATTAGTGGGTTTAGGGGGCTTAGTTTTAGGTTAGTATAGGCTGTTAGTTTAGTTAGTAGTAGTAGGTGGGGGTATGATCCATTTTATATCTGTTTTTTATTATGTGTGTGGGTGGGTGGGTGGACGACGATGTTGGGGTTTTGGTGTTTTTAAAAATACAAAAATATAAAAATACAAAAAATATATATTTGTTATGTGTTTAGGTTAGTATATGTTGTTCTCCATGTGTCCCGTCTTATAAGGGGAGTGGGGGGGTTGATGTTTAGATTGTTTCATTAAATGTGGTAAGTAAGTTTAGCTTAGGTTAGTTAGGGCCAGTTGTGGGTAATGTGTAGTTAGAATAGTTTAGGTAAGGTCAATCAATCAATCACAAAATTTCAATCCATCACAAAATTTATACAGCGCGCTACTCATCCGTTAGGGTCTCAAGGCGCTGGGGGGGGAGCCATTGGTCGAATAGCCATGTTTTGAGGTGTTTCCTGAAAGTCAGGAGTTCCTGGGTCTGGCATAGGTGGAGCGGTAGGAAGTTCCAGGTCTTGGCGGCGAGGTGAGAGAAGGATTTTCCTCCGGCGGTGGTGCGGCAAATGCGGGGGACGGAGGCGAGGCTGGCAGAGCAGAGCTGGCAGACGGAAGTGTGGAAGGTGAGTCTTTCGTTGAGGTAGGCCGGGCCTGTGTTGTGGAGGGCTTTGTGTGTGTGTGGGTGAGTAGTTTGAAGGTAATCCTCTTCGATACGGGTAGCCAGTGTAGGTCTCTGAGGTGGGCAGAGATGTGGTTGCGGCGTGGGACATCGAGGATGAATCGGGTGGAGGCGTTTTGGATACATTGCATTTTCATTTGTAGTTTGGCCGTGGTTCCTGCATAGAGTGCATTGCCGTAGTCCAGTCGGCTGCTGACCAGGGCGTGGGTGACAGTCTTTCTGGTTTCCATGGTAATCCACTTGAAAATCTTGGGGAGCATGTGAAGGGTGTTGTAGCAGGAAGAGGAGACTGCGTTGACCTGCTGAGTCATGCTGAGTGCTGAGTCCACGATGATTCCCAGGTTTCGTACTTGGCTGGTGGGTGTGGGTGCAGCTCCTAGGGAGGTATGCCACCAGGAATCGTTCCAAGCGGAGGGGTTGCTGCCGAAGATGAGGATCTCTGTTTTGTCTGTGTTTAACTTGAGGCGGCTTGATTCCATCCAGTTGGCGATGGCGTGTAGTCCATTGTGGAGGTTGTGCCTTGCTGTTGTAGGGTCTTTCGTGAGGGAGATGATTAGCTGGGTGTAGTCTGCATAGGATACTATGTTGATGTGGTGGGATCTTGCGATGTTGGTGAGAGGAGCCATGTATATGTTAAAGAGTGTTGGGCTGAAGGAGGATCCCTGGGGGATGCCACAGATGGTTTTGGAGGATTCAGACAGGTAAGGCTGAAGGCGGACTCTCTGGGTTTTGCCAGAGAGGAATGAGGAGATCCATTCGAGGGCCTTGCCACGGATGCCGGCGTTGTGGAGGTGTGTTCGAAGGGTGTGGTGACAAACGGTGTTGAAGGCTGCAGAGAGGTCCAGGAGGATGAGCGCAGCTATTTCGCCTTTGTCGAGCATGGTCCTGATGTCATCTGTAGCAGCAATGAGTGCAGTCTCAGTGCTGTGGTTCTTGCGAAACCCGGATTGGGAGGTATTGAGCGCTTTGCTGTCTTCCAGGAAGCGGGATAGTTGGCTGTTCACAATTTTCTCAATAACCTTTGCTGGGAAGGGGAGGAGGCAGATGGGCCGGTAGTTTTTGGGGTCATCTGGGTCTGCCTTGGGTTTCTTCAACAGGGTGTTGACGTTAGCTTGTTTCCAGCTCTCTGGGAAGGTGGCTGTCTCGAAGGAGCTGTTGATGATGGCGCGGAGATGGGAGGCGATGATGTCGCTGGCTTTGTTGAAGATCTGGTGTGGGCAGGGGTCTGAGGGGGAGCCGCAGTGGATGGATGCCATGGTGTTGATGGTGTCTTCATTGTTGGCGTGGGTCCAGGCGCATATAGGGTTAACGTTGCTTAGTGCGTTGGGTTCGTGGCTGTCTGTGGTTGGCTGGTGGGTCTGGGGTTTGAAGCTGTTGTGGATGTCTTTGATCTTCCGGCGGAAGTGAGTGGCGAGTGAGCTGCAGAGCTCCTGTGACGGCGGGGGGTCGTAGGAGCAGGGCCTGGGGTTGGAGAGTTCTTTGATGATGCCGAAGACCTCTCTGCTGTTGCGAGCATTCGTGTCTATGCGGCTTTTGTAGAAGGTTCTTTTGGTGGTGAGGATCAGCTGGTGATGTGTGCGGATGGCAGTCTTGAGGGCGATGTGGTTGGATTTGGTAGGTACAAGGTGCCAGGTCTTCTCCATTTTTCAGCATTTCCATTTGGAGGCCTGTAGGTCGGGGTGAATCAGCTGGCCTTGGATCTGTGGTGGATGTCCGAGGGTTGTTTGAGTGGCACGAGAGTGTTGGTGCAGTCGTCTTTCCATTGATGCATGTTGGTGGCGGCTGAGTTGCGGTCCCTGGTCCTAGGAGGAGGTGCCTGGGCGAGGGTGGAGGTCAGCTGTTCTGTCGAGATTCTGTTCCAATAGCGGTGGGGGGGTTGAGTGGTGAGGTGGTGAGTGACGGGCTTCTGAAAGGAGAAATGGATGCAGCGATGGTCGATCCAGGGAGTTCGGTGGTGTGGTTGAAGGAGACATGGTTGCTGGCTGAGAAGATGGGGTTGAGTGTGTGTCCTGCGGTGTGGGTGGGTGACGTGATGAGTTGCTTGAGGCCGAGGTTGGTGAGGTTGTCGAATAGGTTGTTGGTGTTGATATCATTGTTGTTTTCTCCGAGGGGGATGTAGTCAGTTGAGGTGAGGGCTTGGACACTGATGATGTCTGCGATGTCATCACAGAAGTGAGGTCAGGGGCCCGGTGGTCTGTAGACCAGTGTTCCTCTTATAGTGGTGTTGGCGTTGACGTGGATTTTGAAATGGAGGTGCTCGGCGGAGTTGATGATGTCATGGGAGCTGGTGGAGACTCTGATGGTGCTTTTGTGGACTATGGCGATCCCTCCTTCTGGTTTGTTGGTGCGGTCTCTTCTAGTGATCTTGTAGCCTTCAGGTATGGCTATGGTTATTTCTGGTTCCGAGGCCGAATTCATCCAGGTTTCAGTGAGAAATGCGACGTCGGGTGATGATGAGGTCAGTAGGTCTCATAGTTTGATTGCGTGCTTGTGGACGGAGCGGGTGTTGAGCAGAATGCAGCTGAGGTGGTTGTCTGCGGCTCTGTGTCAGAGCTTGGTAGTTAGGGTGCAGGTGAAGTTGCAGGCTCTGCAGGAGAAGGGTCCTTTGGTGTGCTTCGGAGTGGACTGGAAGCAGGTGGAGGAGCGTCCTGGATTGAGGGCGTGGAGGTCATTGGTTGTGTAGCGGTGATTGGTGGTGCGGGGCGCGTGGGCCAGGGGGACTGGTGCTGTGCACCATCTGGGCACGGTCGGGTGCAGACGGGGTTGCCTGAGGTGCACCTTCGGCGCGCCAGCGGCATGTCCGAGCTGCGGCTGCCATATGAGGGGAGGTGGAAGGGAGTGTCAGCAGGGAGGAGGGACGGGAGGCAGCGAATGGGAGAGCAGGGGGCGGGGCAGCAGGGACGCAGCGTCGGGAAAAGGAAAAACTGAAGTCGAGGGAGGGGGTCCGGGATGCGGGGACGCGGGGGCAAGGGCCGGGGGAGCGGGAACAAAGAAAGTAATTTCAAAAGCAAAACATGGGCATCTCGAGTCGAGGCAGCCTTGAAAGAGGGGCGACCTGCCTGGAGCACTGGAGCAGGGTCAATGGTCGCTCTCCCTACCGCACCGCAGCTGCCATATGAGGGGAGGTGGGAGGGAGTGGCAGCTGGGAGGAGGGAGGGGAGGCAGCGAATGGGAGAGCAGGGGGGTGGGGCCGCAGGGACGCAGAGGTGGGAAAAGGAAAAACTGAAGTGGAGGGAGGGGGCGGGGACGCAGCGGCAAGGGCCGTGGGAGCGGGAACAAAGAAAGTCATTTCAAAAACAAAACCTGGGCACCTGGAGTCGAGGCAGCGGTGAAAGGGGAGCGACCTGCCTGAAGCAGGGTCAAGGGTCACTCTCCCTACCGCGCCGCGGCTGCCATATGAAGGGAGGTGGAGGGAGTGGCAGCAGGGAGGAGGGAGGGGAGGCAGCGAATGGGAGAGCAGGGGGGATGGGCCGCAGGGACGCAGCGGAGGGAAAAGGAAAAACTGAAGTGGAGGGAGGTGGGCAGGGCCGCGGGGATGCAGCGGCAAGGGCCGGGGGAGCGGGAACAAAGAAAGTCATTTCAAAAGCAAAACCTGGGCATCTGGAGTTGAGGCAGCAGTGAAAGGGGAGCGACCTGCCTGGAGCAGGGTCAAGGGTTGCTCTCCCTACTGCGCCGCAGCTGCCGTATGAGGGGAGGTGGGAGGGAGTGGCAGCAGGGAGGAGGGAGGGGAGGCAGCGAATGGGAGAGCAGGGGGGCGGGCCACAGGAATGCAGCGCCGGAAAAAGGAAAAACTGAAGTGGAGTGAGGGGGGTGGGCCCGCGGGGACGCATCGGCAAGGGCCGGGGGAGCGGTAACAAAGAAAATCATTTCAAAAGCAAAACCTGGGCATCTGGAGTCGAGGCAGCGGTGAAAGGGGAGCGACCTGCCTGGAGCAGGGTCAAGGGTCGCTCTCCCTACCACACCGTGGCTGCCATATGAGGGGAGGTGGGAGGGAGTGGCAGCAGGAAGGAGGGAGGGGAGGCAGCAAATGGGAGAGGAGGGGAGCGGGGCTGCAGGGACGCAGCAGCGGAAAAAGGAAAAACCAAAGTGGAGGGAGGGGGGTGGGGCCGCGGGGACGCAGCAGCAAGGGCCGGGGGAGCGGGAACAAAGAAAGTAATTTCAAAGCAAAACCTGGGCTCCTGGAGTCGAGGCAGCGGTGAAAGGGGAGCGACCTGCCAGGAGCAGGGTCAAGGGTCGCTCTCTTGCAAAGGTAAGGTAAGGTGTTTCCCCTAGTTTTAGCTTCTGTTTTTACTATTTAATGAATATTTAGGTAACACTTTACAGTATCTGTCAAATGCTTGTAGATCATGGCCTTGGCATGAGTGAACAGTGTCTCTTTTGTATTAGCTTTTGTGTCCCATGCTGCACCCAAATCCCAACTGAGCTGTTACATTGGCAGCTACACCTAAGCTACTTAGCTAAGATTCTGCCATCCTTTGCACCCACCACTCACGGTTACTATGGATCCCAAAGTGTGGTTAATTTGTGATGTATGTTTTCAATGTCACATACTTTGCTACCAGATTTGGTATTGAGGACACTGTGTTAAGTCTGCCTGCAGCCTGTTGTCCAAGCAAATCCTTATAAGGTGAGTGGTAGTATGATCTCATGTAGTATGGTATACATAACTCACACCTATTATTTGTTACAATGTTCAGCCCGGGGACTTATTTGTATGGAAACTCATACACATCCAATCATGCTGTATGGTGTGTATTAGGTAAAAATTGGGGCAAATGTCACATACGTAAGTTTTGGCTTAAAGCAAAAATTAAAGGCACTACTTTCTGGCGTAGACATCCCTTGAGGAAGCGTTATTCTGTCCAACACAGCATTATGTTGTATAGTTTCTATTTTCCTCAGAAATAATACTCAGGAAGGGCAGAAGATGGTACAATCCAGACCACTGTGCATAGTTATCAGCAAACATTCGTTCAGGTCAGGTGTATTGACAATCAATGATCCTTGACCTGAGGTAAACATCACTGATGGCCATCATGGTTGATGCGTCACATTACACAGAGACAAAGTTGTTGTGTAAGTGCTATTTATTTGAAAGTGCTGTAGTGCTATATATACATTGTCCATGATTGTGAGTCAATTAGTGTGACACCTTCCATTGTGATCCTACACAAGTGAAAATGGACATGTCACTGGACATGCTGGGGTGAAGTGTCAGACAGTGCAGAGGGACTGGATTTGCCAATGAGGTTGTGAGAGACAATCACAGGGCAGGGTGACAAGATAAACAGTGGGATGAAGAACAGTGCTTGAGTACAGTTGTTGCAAGACTGGCATGTTACAAAGCACAGAACCTTGGTAATAGTTGGCCATGTGGCAGGGACTAGTGCTACCGGGTACTCTTACAGGTGAAGGTGATCTGTTCCACGTCTTCATCTTCTGAAGTGTTTGTTGTCTCATGTGCCCCTGGTGGTGGTGGTTGTGAAGGGGCAACACACACCTCAGTGTTTGAAGACGTGGAGTCAGACATCCCGGTAGCTACCAACTGTGGGGCTATTAAGGGCAGTACTGCAGCAAGGACGAGCTGCTAGATCTTAAGAATAGCAGCCACATCACTGAGGTAGGCAGCCAGGTCAGCCCTGAGGGGTTCAATATTGCATTAGTGCACGCGTTGACAGGATTGTTGTAGTAGGTGTTGGGTCAACTCTATTACAGATGTGCTGATTTCCTTCAACCTTTTTTCAAGTTCCTGCAAGATGTGTGTTCGCCCTTGCATAGCTGCTGCCTGTTCATCAGTTGACATCATGCACAAACACACCCCCTCTAGGCTGGCTGCCATAGTTTGCATCCCCACCCACACCTTCTTGGCCAGCTCCCGCTGTACTCCAACTACAGTTCGCTCAAAGCTGGTGCCAGGGTCGTCAGAGTCCTCAGCTGTGTTGGAGCTTGCAGGTCGTACAATTGGGGTGGTGGGTGGGTCCTCTGTGATGGCTGCTAGTTCTGTGCTCCTCCTTGTGACTGAAGGTGGGGTCTGGAGGGTTCCAAGGACATCTTGGAGGGTCTGCTGGCTGATGTTTGTCAGCTCATCATCCATGTCATCAGGGTAGTCCTGCACAGGCATATCTGCAGGAGAGCAATCGTCCCCTGCAATGAGATATGGTACAATTAGTGTGTCTGTGTTGTAGCATTTGTAATGTGACATGCCTGCCTTCCGATTACTTTCACATTGTGATCTTGGTTCCTGTTCATTGTTCCTGTCTTCCATATTAGCATTCTCCCAGTCCTATGCCCCACCTGCATGTCACATGTATTGTGGTCAGTTTGTGGACTTGTCAGCATCACATCCTCTAGGTGTTGGTTCAGGCCAAATTGTAATTTGCCTCCTTCTTGTCCTACTCAACCCTCTGTCTACTTCCATTCTCATGGTGAGGCCTTTCACTGGCTGTGGGTGTTCTAATGGCACTAGCACACAACTTTAACTTCTGGAACTGCCCCAGTCTCTGATCTTTCACATCCACCTATATGTTGCTGAGATCTAGCATATACTATGTATAGCATTGGTATGGCACGATACGGATGTCAGCATTGGTAATGTGTACTGCTGATGTTGGGGAATGTGTGCTACATTGGATTGCACTGATTGTCCTAGCAGTGTTCCATTTCCTCCTCTGACTGTGCGGGTGTATTTCTGTAACCAGTTACATATGTCCTCCCCCTCAATGCTATTGTCTGAGCAGTATGACATTTGGGATGTTGCATTGTGACCCAGGCACTGGGTGGACCCTGACATATGCAGCATGGGTATGACATTAGTGCTGTGTACCTCCTAATGTTTATGACAATGGCTGATGTTTGTAGCAACTATGGACAATAACATTTGACAGGATTGGGACATGTGTATTGATTTCAGGGGATTGATAACGTTGTCATCCTGAACCCTCTAATTTGTGTGTGTTTGATCCAGGGGGACGTTACTGACTTTAGCTACTTGACCTGCACACACAGCAGAGGTGGTAATGGCATCTGTTGTCAATGTTATATTCCACTTGCAGATATGGCCAGAGGTTGTTAATTGGGCCCTAGTTCATGTAGGGAGAATACTGGCTGACGTGTGGCGGGCTGCCAGTTTAACATTGTACCCTACTCTCCTGGCCTGGCTTTACCTTTCCAACATCCTTGGCATGGCAGCATACCCCCATGCAAAAGTTGTTGGTGTAGTGTAGTACTGTGCCCCAGGTTTCCTCTTTACAGCTCATGCCCCCGTGCCGTGCCCCTTTACCCATGCCACTCCCTGAATATCATGACTTACATGCATTGGGTAGTAGGTATGTCCACCGCCCCTGCTTACAGTTAACATTTGTGCATTTTAATTCCCCATGCGACTTACCCTGCATGTGTGTGGTCTCCTGGTAGTCTGCGCTGTCCTGTCCTTGAATCCCTGTGACGATCTCCTCGGGGATGACGGCTGCGACCATCTCCTCCATGTGGTCCAGGAGCCCCTGCAGTGCTGCCTTCCTGTTCCTGGCCATCTTTTCCTTGGTCCTGCGCTTTCAGTCATGCCAGCGTTTCTTTCACTCGATGACTGTTCTCCGTACTTCTACCACACTGTTGATCTTGTCCACAATTTGTTGCCATATTTCCTCTCTCCTACTAATTGGCAACTTTGAGGTGACAAACAGTTGGTGCTGGTGTTCCGTCACCTCTTTCACCAGAATATCCTGCTCCTCTGCACTGAAGCAACACTTTCTTTTCTTCTTCTCTCTGTCCTGGGCCTTATGTGGGTCATCCTGGCTGGTTCCTGGTCTGTTGTCATCTTCCTGGGGTCTGTGCAAGCAGCTGGGATCCATTTTGGCTGTCCTTAGCACATTTTGCTGTGTTCGCGCTGCTTTTTGACACAATTGCCTCAAAAAACGGCATGTATCCGGTTTGCGACGTCGTAAACTGGCTCACAGTAATTTTCGGCGCGTTTATGTCGTTTTTCATTACGACGTGACGCATTGGTTTGAGTAAAAAAAAAATGACTCACACCTGTGGTTTGCGCCGCCGTGCATCAAAGTATAAATTTGATGCCCGCACGGTGCGAAGAAATGGCGTTAGCCGGCCGTAAAATGTTTGACGCAAAACTGCGTCGGCGCAGTTTTGCGTCAAAAAGTAAAACATGGGCCTAACTTTTCAACAGGTATTTCAAAGGAGTACTTCCATAGCACTTTGGGAATGTGGACTTACATGCTGTCATGCCACACTATACTCCTTGCCAGAGCTGAGCAGCAGTGGGATAAACAGGTGGCATCAACTTCAAACAATAGACCCTCATCACATCAGGGTTTACTGTCTAATTATTAGTGCTGCTGGGGCACATCAACAGGACTGAGGCTCACCAGCACATGATCATTTATTGCAGGTGCAGTAAGGTGGTGATTGTTGGGGACCGGTCGTGGTGGTTAGAAAAAAGCTGGTCTCAGAACACCAGTTCCTCAAGAAGATTTTTTGGGGTGTTTACTCTCCAAGTTCTGAGGCCCTTTCTTGTTTTTAGGTGAACCCTTAAGAATGCAAAAATGTAAAACAAAGTTACAATTTTTTTAAACCCAAATAAGGTTTTTTTAAGAGCCACTTTTATTGCCTTAAAATGTTAAAATGTAATGTTGTTTGACATGTCTATCTGTTTATGTTAGTGTATCATAACAGTCTGCTATAGCAGGTTATGTAGAAATGGAAAGTTATTGTTAGGTCGCACCTGTGACAGTGCATGCTCTGCATGTGCTCTTGCTTGCTCGAGATATTGTATACAACAAGAGGTCTAAAGCATATCCACTGCTTAAAATTTGTTGGCTTCATTGTCACTCTCATTTGCTGCCTTCTAATTGACATTTTTGCATTTAAATATTTGTCTGTATTATACCACGTCACTTTCATAGCACTGCACTGCCATAACTTTTCCTTAGAAACACCCTTATGTTCTATGTAATATGGTATGATTATGAAAATAAAATGTTTCCCACTTAAACCTTTGGTGTCTTTCTTTCCTTTCTTTCATTTTTTCTCAATAATTGGCCAATAAGAGACCTACTTTTACTCAAATTATTCCCGGACAGAATCATCATACAATAATGTTAAGATCCACTTCAAAATATCACTCCAAGGTGAGACTTCCTTGAGTTTATTTCTATGATTTATAGCATAATACCACCAATTGATATCAGCAGCACCAAGACAGCCACTGACTAATTCATATTAAAACTCTAGAATGGATCACCACGTAGAGTTTTATGCTGTAAAAGATTACATACAGAGGATTTTATAAGGCAGTGACTCAGAGCACAACATGACATAAACAGAGTTCTAAATGGAAATAATTTATATACATGCAATATGCTATTCATTTCAGGAACCAAATTACTAGGAAAAAATAAAAAATGAGAACTGATACAATGAAACTTTATTTGCTGAGGAAGAAAGTCAGCCAGTCACATAAGCATTATGCCAAACCTTGATCTCTGGCGGTATGCTCACAACCATTACGCAGGAGTATTATCCCTTGAACATAACTTGTCATCAATTCCCCCAATGAGTCATATTCTACAGATCTCCATAATCCAACCCCACAACATTTTTCTCATTTCAGGAATAATCAAAGGAGTTGTAAACTTGGACCACCCTCTTTTCTACTCATTCCTGGTTTCTTAACCAATTATTTATCACAACATTTCTGTATAGACTTTTAGACATCAAAACTAGATTTATACATTTTGTGATGTGTTTTTCTACAAAACGTCAAACCTTCAGTAGTAGTGTGCACATCACTCATTTCACCACCCAAATTTAACTATGCTGGATTGAGTTTATTTTGAGGTTTCTACCTCTTAATGAGACAAACAGTGAAATGAAAGTAACACTATTAGACATGTTGTAAAAAGCCTATTAAGTCTCTCTCAAAACATTTTTCACTGAATTCTTTGTAGAAATTGGGCACAGCTTTTCACAATCTTGTTCACATTCTTTGCCAAACCTTTGGCTTGTGGGGAATAAAGAGCTCTCCTAAACTGTGCAATAGAAAGTTTCTTAAAAGACTCATACATTTCTCGAGAAATAAATTGCACATCATTGTCTGTGATCAAATATTTGGGATTGCTCTCCCAGGAGAGCTCTTCCTTGAGGAATTTAATTACTGTTATAGTGTTGACAGAAGCTACACATTTGGTGATTACCGACTTAGAGTTATAATCAACCAAGAACAAAACATGCCACTCATCCTGATCAAACAATCCTAAAGGGCCTGCAATGCCTAACTTGATCCAAGGCTCCAATGGAACTTTAACTGTTGACAAGGGACAGGTTGTGTTTTCTTGCACTTCTCATTATTAGCACATTGCCAGCAATCTTTCATAACACCCTCGACCTTGTGATCTATGCCAGGCCAGCCAATACCACTCCCATAGCCTTGTCTTTGTCATATTTCTCCACACATGCCACTCATGGGCGAGGTTAGTTATTTGCTCCCTCAAACCTTTTGGAGGCACAAGACAATTCCCTCTGAAAATGTTTTCTTCTGTAATACAAAGTTCTTCCTTCATATTCCAAAATCCTCTCAGTATATCATGTGTGCTCTTACTATCAGGCACAACTTTCACAATGAACTCCTCTAAAGTTAAAGACTCTATCATTTGAAAAGACATCTGACTAATAAACTGTCAACATTCAAAATATCATGGGTCATGGGCAATAGTGACAAACAGTCAGCTATACCATTCTTGGATCCTGTTAAGTATTCAACACTAAAATTATACTCTGAAAATTCTTTGATCCATGGTTCAATCCTGGGAGACACGTTTTCTACCTCCTTACATGTAAAAATCTGAGAAAGTGGATGATGATCTGATTTAAGAGTAAATGGTATCTCCCATAGAAAATATTTGAAATGAAGAATGTTTCAATACATAGCCAATGCCTCATGTTCTGTAACAGAATATTGATCCTCTGCACCTTTCAATGAATGTGAAACAAACTTCTACCACTTTCAGGTAACCACCCACAACTTGGGATAGGACCCTTGATACTTGCATCAGTTGACAAAATGGTTTTCCTGAAAACATCAAAATATCCAAGCATAAGTAAGCTACCAATATTCTGGTTGATGGTTGTAAGTGCTGCATTACATTTATCAGTCCAATCAAACTTAAATCCCTTCTATAGATCAAACCTTGAAGGTAGAGACAAACTGCCAAATTCGGAATGAACTTTGAGCATAACTCTACTAAACCCAGAACAATACATGACTGATCCTTGTTTTCAGGTATAGGCATATCAACTATGCTTTTGGTCAAATCCAACTATGGACTTATGCCCTCACTAGAAAATAGTTTGACCTAAAATAAGTCACCGACATCACTCAGAGCATACACTGTTCCTTTTTTTTATGAGCAATCATGTTCTAACTGGTCTTTGCCATAATCCAAGATGTCATCTTTGGAAAAGAGCACCTCAAGCAGACCCTCCAGGATCTTCTTCATTTCCCTCTGAAAATATGCAGCAGCGGATACCAAACCAAATGACATGCAAACAAATCTGTATTATAAACTATGCTAAATGTGTGAAACAAAAGTTGATGGTACGCATAGGACAAATGTATGACACAGAATAACTTTGCATTTTAAATCAATGTCTCAGAAGTGTTTGGTAAAGGCTGTCTGTCAATCCAGATATGTTTATTCAGCTCTCGTAGATTGACACACATCCTACTTGTTTCCACCATTCTTTGGGGCTAATTCTACAAGTGCAAGTCACTTTGAGGTTTCTATTTCTTCAACGAATCCCAACTTCAACAATTTATTCAATTCTTCTTTATGGAAATCCAACTTCAAATTAGGAACCTTCCTGACCTTGGACTCAAAAGGCACAGCACCATTTTTCAAAATAATCTTGTTCTCAAAATTCCTAAGTAATCCAAGCTCACCGGTCAGAAAACTGGATCTTTATAGCAGACTACCCAATAACATCAATTTAATACCCAATATCATCAAGTTTCATGTCACCATAACCCACCAGAATAATATCTGTGGAAGTAGATCAATCTTGTCATTGCCAAACAGAAAATCCTAGTTATTGTCACCCTCGATACTATAATGTAATCCTGAATCAGCAAGTATTGACACTTGCCTTCCACTCACCAAGATCTCATATTCCACTTTTCCAAAGGATTACCATGAACCAATCCATCATCCTACACACTCACTCAATATAAATTTTGCTTCAGTCTCTAAGCGATTCACACTTAGGGCCAGATTAATGGAAAGTGGCGATGCACTATGTGCAGCGCCACTTTTCCTGAAGCCCTTAGCACCCCCCCTACCGCCACCATCTGTGCACTGTATTTACGTCAACTGATACCAGGAGGTACAAGACAGCATCTGACTGATTATATATATATATATATATATATATATATATATATATATATATATAGTTCATGACAACACTGTCTATGTGCTATCCGGCAGTACTTTTCACAGGCTTAACATGGCCATTTACTTTTGAATACCTGAAATCATCGTAATTTATGGCATTCAGTCTGTGATAGATAAGGTTGTCCTTTCTACTTTGAGCACATGGGGTGATATTTTATTTTATTTTATTTCTTTTACTGATTTCTTCATTTCCATCAGCAAATTTGTTTGCATTATGCCCGCCACAGTGGCAAATTTTTACTTTATCGCTTGGTTTGGTGCGATTAACACCATATCTAATGGGAGTGCAAATGTTTTGAATTAAGGATAATTTCATCACCCTTATTACTTATACTTATGGGCAGCACCAACCCTTTGATCATAATTTTACAATGTGAATCATCAACATTTACAAGCACATTTCATCTGTAATGATTCTAGGTATTATCATACTTCTCCATTTACTTGGTTAAATTAGGTGTTTTCCATCTCACGATAGCCACTTCCAGGGCAGATGGATTACATTAATATGGTTCTCTTGCTTTCTCCTCTAAAGAGTCAGAATATTCTATACTATATCCTCTACTAGATTGGATCCATTTTAAATATTACAAGGTATGTGTCCCTCTCTGTATGACTTACTTAGTCACCAGTAACAATTTTACTTACTGTCACATGGGTTTTTTTCAAGAATTTTTACTGATAAACCACGGGCCGTATTTATACTCCGTTTGCGCCGAATTTGCGTCGTTTTTTTCGACGCAAATTCGACGCTAAACTAACGCCAACTAACGCCATATTTATACTATGGCGTTAGAGGCGAATAGCGCCAAAGTTCCCGGAATGTGCGTCATTTTTTAGCGTGAACCCCTTCCTTGCGTTAATGATATGCAAGGGAGGCGTTCCCGTCTAAAAAATGACTCCCAGGCCTTTACGTGGTATTTATACTCCCGGGCAAAAGAGACGCCCGGGAGTGGGCGTGGCTAAAAACGGCGCATTTGCGCCGCTTTTTAACGCCTGGGTCAGGCATGGCGTTAAGGGACAAGTGGGCTCAAAATTAGCCCAGAGTGCCCTCCCCTGCCCCCAGGGACCCCCCCTGCCACCCTTGCCCACCCCAGGAGGACACCCAAGGCTGGAGGGACCCACCCCAGGGACATTCAGGTAAGTATTTTTTTATTTTTTTTTAATAATTTTTTTTGGCATAGGGGGGCCTGATTTGTGCCCCCCTACATGCCACTATGCCCAATGACCATGCCCAGGGGACAGAAGTCCCCTGGGCATGGCCATTGGGCAAGGGGGCATGACTCCTATCTTTACAATGATAGGAGTCATGTTGATGGGGGATGGGCGTCGAAAATAAATGGCGCAAGTCGGGTTACGACGATTTTTTCGACGTAACCTGACTTGCCCCATTTTAAGACGCCCATGCGCCATTTTCCCCCTACGCCGGCGCTGCCTGGTGTACGTGGTTTTTCTCGCGCACACCAGGCAGCGCCGGTCTGCTTGCGCCGGCTAACGCCATTCAATAAATACGGCGCCCGCATGGCGCTTCAGAATGGCGTTAGCCGGCGCAAAACTTTTTGACGCTAAACTGCGTTAGCGCAGTTTAGCGTCAAAAAGTATAAATATGGGCCCACATGTTTTGACTTTCTAGTGCATGACAACTGAAAATCCACTGAGTTTGGCACGCCGGATATGGCTCACACTTTTACATGAGCCAACTGGCTCTTGTTCGATCTTTCTCTTCTTTGTTCCCACCTCTTAGTTTATAATCTCCTCTTTTATGATAGGTATATATGTTTGGCCTAACTCCACATACACACTGGTATACACAGTTTTTTCTTTTTGCAGACATTTAACCAATTTTGCACTTGTCACTAACTAGTGAAACATTTGCTTAGCTATAAAAAGTTCATTGGACAGGTATTCCTGCTATTATCATGACATCTGATTACACATTTTCTTTTACAAATACTTACACAGCCTTGAAAAAGTCTAGATGACGAAACACGTGTCAGCTGTTTTCTTTGAATATGTCACAATTTGGAAAGAATAAATCCACTAAATTTTCAAGACATGATCAAGACTCTCTTTAAAGTAACTGCATTGTTTTATTTTGATTGTTGGACTACTCAGGTGTGCCCTGGCAACTCTTGTCATTTACCGAGGTTGATTGATTCCCATTCAACATATCTTACACCTTTGGTGGTTCGGTGTGGCCTACCAGTGAGGCACCTGTGGGATTTTTCTTACTGGACTCAGGACTTCTCTTATCACATGATACTAAATGGTCATATCGGATGTCCAAACTGGAAAGCATAACCACCTCATTGAAAGTTCAATAATTGTGTTGACTTCTAACTAAAGGTAATGCAATGGAGTGAACTGTGATGCTGCTTTGCATAACTCTGCATCCAGGGGTCATGCTACAGTTAGCTTATGGGTGTTCCTGTGCATCCACAATGGCCGTCAGATGGCTGTTAATGAACAAATAAACTTTAAAGGACTATCGCTGACATGAATAAACTACAAGTTTGCAACAAAGAAGATCATTGTTTTCTTTATGGAGTGGTTCAAAATCTTTTTAACTTTGAAGTTATCTATATTCTATGTGCTCATACCAGAGTGTTGTGGCCTTTATTGGATATTTGTATGTTGTGTATTCTTGGGGTGAAGATTGTTTTTGCCTTGAGGTAGTAAGGCAATCAACCACATAGTACCAAGTCTACAAGTAATTTTTATTTCAACAACGACACAGGTGGGAAGTCCTTCTACTTTACCATTACTAGCACTATTTCAGCTAATTAGTATTTGTCTGCCAGCAGCTGGTTTCTGATAATGCTTCCCCTCAATTAGGTGTGAAAACAGCTACCCAAGCAAAAAACAAAATGGTTTAAGGATTTTTTCACAATATGTGTTTGTGAGAGGAGATATTTGACTTCTTTCACCTCAGAAAGGGCAACTTGGGAGGGTTCAGGAGCTTAGTTGACTTGAAAGGGACCAGAGTGAGACTTGTCAATTCATAGTTAGGTGTAAGTGGAGACCTAGGAAATAGAAGTCTTTGGGGCATATTTACATGCCCCTAGTGCCACCGAAGTAGCACTTTCTGTGACACTCCGGTGGTGCTGTGCACTATGCGGTATTTACTAGGCGGCAATTAGCCACTTTTTGTGGCTTAACAGCACCTTGTAAAAATGGCCCCTTCAAATGCAGCACTTCACGTGGAAGAGGCATGCAATGGGTGATGCTGTGGGCATTTCACAGCAAAACCAATTGTATTTTGACGCTGCCCCAGATTTACAAGAAATCATAAATCTATGGCTGCGCAATAATCTAACGCCACCCCAGGGGTGACGTTAGCATGGAGCAACGTGGAGAAATGCTTTCATTTCTCCTCCTTTTTTGCTCTTTCTATGTGTGCTGAAATCTGCAGCACACTTAGAAAGTGAAAATTGCCACTGAAGATTGTTTTTGTGCAGGAAGGTATCCCTTCCTGCCAAAAAACAATCTTCCCCATAACGCAGCCGTCTTTGCACCATGGCACAACGATGGCTGAGTTGGCGCTAGGCAGCTAATTAGAGCCGGCACAGGGGGAAATACAGGGGTGCACTGTATTCTAGTAAATACAGCTCATCCCTGAATGTTAGAAGTGACACAATGCGGCGCTGCCAATTTTGGTGCAGCGCCCGCTTTGTGCTACTTCTAGTAAAAATGCCCCTTTGTTCCTTGGGCCAAATTTTGCCAGCTTTGTATAAGCTCAGTGGGAGAGAGGTGGAGCCCATCCCAGAACCAATTTGGTGTTTCAGGAATAGGGGACAGCTCATTTTTCTAGACACATCCATAGATTGGACACAGCCTCCTTCAAGGACAGAAGGCAACTGGTATGTTGAATATTACTTACAATAGTGATCTGTAAGATAATATGCAGAAAGGCAAACAGAATGTGCTGCAAAAGTGGGAAGGTCTGTTAATGCCAACTTTTCTTTATTAATTAGGGGGTTTCTATGCGTTATCCTACTCACTGGCTAGTAAAACCTATTAAAGTGATACTCCACCCTTATCAGAACACTTTCTGGCTCTGTGGAAGAACAGAAGAAGGCAAGATCTGCTGTCTGTGAACTATGTAGAGAGGTCTGAAGGTCTGGACCTGCTACTACTGTTACCGAAGACTGAAAAGTGAACTCCAAGGATCACTTGGCTGACCGCTTGCATGGCTAAAAGATACAACAAGGCTTTTTTTCTTGATGTGTTCATTTGATCAGTAACAACTGGTCCCTGATGGTGATGTCCAGTGGAGTGAGTCATCCTGGTCCCTAAGTGCTGTTGATGAGCTCCTTGGAGACTGAGAAGAGAAGAACTGTAAGAAATATCTGAATGACAAGAGGACTTATTCGAATTTTTCTGTGCTGAGCTACTCCTGTCAAATCTAACGGCATGAGCGGGACCTCGTCCTGCACCTATCTGCGTGATGGTGGTTCCCATCAATGTATTAAAAGGTTGATGGATGATACAGTGCATCAAACTTTTAACATGTTTATTATCAAAAGCAAAATCTCACATCAGGATTTTGTTTTTGATAATAGAAAAACTAAGGAACCCCACACTATGGGTGTTTTCTCCCAAGATGTGGGGGTCATTTTGCCATTTTCACTGCATCTTAACACAGGGTAAAATGAGAAGCAATGAAAACCGACCATTTGACTGACCACTCAAAATCGGGTGAATGGTCAACTGACCAAACCTCTGATTTCGCTCACTCTGTCGGGCCATCAAAGTTGTATTTCAGCAGTGAGAGAGAGTAGTCTCCATTGCTGACATACTGAAGGTTCACAAAACTCTAAAGGAGGCAGGCGAAACTTAAGTTTAGTGGAGAGCGTACTCTGTCACAGTTATGTCTGAACACACTCTCTGACAAACTCTAAGGCAGGCCATAAACCAGAAGCTATAATCTTTAATTGGGAAGATCAGTTTCATGTATACGACCTCCGCTCTATTGTGGTTGGTCTGATATTGCACATAAATCCCAGTCAATGGCGAACAGTGATTTCTGATTGGCCTTTTTTTGCGCTACAACTTGAAAATGCATACTTCCAGTTCCTTTTTTGGGTTTTAATGTCATCTTTCTAATGACATTTTATTCTACATTTAGAAATTGGTTGTAGGATTTTTATTGTGTTGTGTTTTGAGTTTTTGATTGTTTTGGTACTTGAAAATACTTATGTACTTTTAAATTATTTTGGTACTACTACATACTTTGTTCTGGTACTGAAAAATACTTTATGTACTTTTTAATTATTTTGGCACTACTACATACTTTACACACTTTAGGTTGAGCCTGCCTGCTTTGTACCATAACTGCCAAAGGTTGAGCCCAGTGAGATATAGGGCCTTGCTATGAAGCTGGCAGTCCTAGGACCTCCAGCCTCGCTGTGATGGTCGGACCGCTGCAACTGTGGCAGTTTGACCACCAAATTACTACCCTGGCAGACAGACTCACCAGGGGACCGCCATTCCCACCATGAACATGGTTCCTAATGGGGGGATGGTGGACAGAGTTGTAACCAGCCAGGGTGGGGCAGAAATCAGCACTTCCTGGCTGATTACAGCCCCACTTTCCAGCCTTGCATGGCGGGGATACCATCATGAAAAAGCTGGCAGAAAAACCAGTGCTGTGGCCACTGTGGGGCCGTGCATTGCCCATGCCCATTGCATGGGCAGTGCAGGGGCCCCTTGCCCAGCACCCTCGGAATGCACACTGTCTGAACTGCAGACAGGGTGCATTCCATTATGCTGGAGTGCTAGGATATTGTCCACGGCTCCCTTATAGGATCCCTCAGGCCAGGGCTGTAGGCAGTGAAAGCTGCTGTTTCAGGCCTCTTGTGCACTGGCCTGTCCCGTGTGCACTGTACCCGGTGCAAGCTGGTGCACAAAAGGCCTGGCAGGCTGGTACATAAGTGGACTCAATTCAGGGCTGTGGGCAGTGAAAGATGCCGTTTCAGGCCTCTTATGCACCAGTGTGCACAAAAGGAAAAAAGAGAAACTAGGACTTACCTGGGTCTTCCAGGGGCTCCTTGTCATCCTCTCACCCACCTCCCTAGTGGCCTGGCTCTCCACCTCCATCTGCCCCCTGATCATGGGCTGCTGGCAGAGGGAGGCCTGGATCTGCCACCAGTGTGCACTGCAGCCCAGTTTTGGGCTATGCAGCGCAAGTGCAGACTGTCTGTGCTTACTCTGTGTAGCACATAACTGGGCTGCAGTGCGCACCGCGTGAGTTCCACTCCACTGGTGGGGCTAGCAGAGTTTTTCTTTGAACTCTGCTCTCCAAGCGGAGTGAGGAGTGCCAAAAACTTTGTTAGGTCCGCCAGCGGAGTAGAGCTCACTGCTCACCCCAATTTCAATTTAACGAAGATAGAGCCTTGTGGGTTGGACCAGACAAAACATTTATCTTGGGGCATTTGTTACTTCTCTGATATTCAGTTTCAGTCATCCTGACAAGGGAGGATGCTCTACCTGGTAAACGTCATTCAAAGTCTGATACACTATTGTCAAGCTCTTTCTGAAGCTTTTGGTATGGCACCAAAAGCTCTAAGTAGGAGAAAGAAAGATGTCATATTCGTCAAGATTGCTATGCTGCTGGGATCTGTGTTCAAGGGTAAAAATTAGGGCACAATATAGAGATTTGTGTACTGGTCTGCCTACCACTTTTAGAGATGGGCGGATCTTAGAACTCTGTTGATGGAAGCCCTGTTGTCTCTGCCAATGGATAACTTCCTCCAACGGTCATTACGGAAGGGAAAGAAGGAGAAAATACATCACACTGACCACCCTATTAAATGTGGAAGATATGATATCTATTTTCCTCGTCTGTCACTGCTGGGAAACACCTGGTGGCGAGGGACAGGAGAAAAAAAAGAATGATCCCCAGATCCTGGGAGAAAACTCCAAGGGAAAGAGGGTCATTAGATTTAGATTTTTTCAGAAACAAACTCACTCTTTGGGAGGATGTTCATTAAAAACAAAAACTGTCTAAATGTTTTGTGAACTGCTATGAATGTTGAAAGGTATGTGCCCTATATTTGCAGCTTTCCGGTTTCTTCAAGCATGTGGCGTGCGGGAAGTGGAACTCGCCATAGCACTTTCTGAGTTCAGGACAGCACGCTCACCCTGCGCCATGGGCCTCGTAAATGAGGCCCATAATGTTCAAGCAAAAAGTATAATTTTTTCAAGTAAAACTGTTCAAATTGATTTTGATTTTACAATGAGGACTTCCGATAGTAGAATGCAACTCTATCTACATAATGGCAAGAAGCTTTTAGTATATGTTCACTGTGGCAACATACTTCTCCTAGCATGTCTGAATTTACATAGCAGCCAAACAACATATGGGTTTACAGGTTACAATTGGAGGTAACCTAGCTACAGTGTAACATTTCTTTTACATTACAAGACACTTTTCTCTCACATATGTTACAGCAGTTGGTTTAAATTGAACAAGTGAGGACACAAAGGGCCATTTTTATCAGTTTGGCACACAGCGCAGTGCAGCAGCCACAAATGCAGCACTGATCCGCATGAAGAGGACAGAGCAGGAGAGTGACATATTTACAGAAATATGGCACTCTCCTCCTCTCTCCCTAACACCGGTGCAGAAATGTGCGGCGGTGCGCCACAGACACTCCTTTGCACCATAGTGCAAGGGTGTCTCTGTGAGTCTAGTATAGGTTTTGTACATTACAAAATACTATGTTTAGACTAACTTTAAACATCTTCCTACTTTGTATTTGTGCTGCATAGTGCAGCACACATGCAAAATCAGAAAATAAAGGGGAAATAAAGCATTTCTCCTTAATAGCGCCTATCTGAATTGGGCTCTATTTTTTAAACTAATCTTTGTCTACTTTTTTGAGTAAATAGGGCTTAGCATCAGAAACCTTGGATGATTGCACTGAAATGCCCATGCACCACCCATGGCACGCACCCTGGGCACTAAGGGGCTCATTATGAGTTTGGCGGACCCACCACGGGACTGCAAAACTCACGGGAAGGACGCCACTGCCATGACAATGACATTACAATGGTATTACAATGTTTCTGTCGCGCTAACCGGTGGGAAACATTGTAATACGCATTCTCACTGGGTTGATCTGTCGGAAACAGTGTTAGGATTTAAGGGAGCTGAGGTCAAAATCCTACCACTCGAGCACCCTCAGAATGCACACTGTCTGCAGACTGTGAGCATTCTGAGGGTGCTGGGCAGAAGGGCCCCTGCACTGCCCATGCCCTGGGCATGAACAGTGCAGGGCCACCCCTCTGCCTTTCTGCCAGCCTTTTCATGGTGGGGTGGCTGAAAGTGTGGTTGTAATCAGCCAGGTGGCTCTGAGCTCAGATGATTACAAGCCCGACTGCTATCACCCCGTTGGGATCTATGATCCTGGGGATGGTATTTTTTAGGCGAGTCCACCTGTCAAAGTTGTAATTAGGTGAGCAGACCTCCTGGACTGTTAACATGAGTGTGGCAGTTCTCAGACTGACATACTTGTAATGAGGTCCTAAGTAATGCACTGCTTTGCACTTCTTTAGAGTGAAAATCCAGCAACAAACAAGTTTAGGGCTGGAAAGTACATTCGTGAAAAAAGACTGAGCAGCATTTTGCACCACTTTTGTAGTGCAAACACTGCGCTAAACCGTAGTAAAAGACCCCAATGTGCCACAAAGTGTAGTCATACATGTGGGTGGTGTAAATAGAATCTGCTTCCCATATGCAACAAAATGTTCACACCTTGGGTTAAATTTTTGTGCCAAATTACGATGGCCTTACTAGAAAGGTAAATAGCTCATTGAGTATAACACATTTACCTTATGTTTATAGGAAAGAGCAAACTCATTATCAACCTAACTCACAGTGTCGCAGCACACAAAGTCAAAATACCTGCCAAAAATCAACCCACAGAAAGGCAAAACACCTATGAAGCAATGCAGAAAACACTCCTTTAGTATGGGGTTTGTTTGTGCATCCTATTTGCATAGGTTCATCAAGCCAGAATAATCTAGTTGCATAGTTTTGTTGACCAATCTAATTAGAAATGACAATTTTTGTGGCCCTTCAATATTTTTTTACAAATGTTTTTCCCATTGTAAACAGGTAAAGCAAACAGCAAGGAGGACAGAGTATTTTTCATTAACAAGGGAGTATTCTGAAAGATTAAAAAACGTATTATATGTCTGCAGCAGGCCACCATCCCTGTGAGGGCCGCCATTCGCAAGGGGGTCGCAAATTGCGACCCACCTCATAATTATTCATGAGGTGGGCCTTTGCGACCCCCTTGCGAGTCGCAGATGTTGTCAGGGACACCATCCAACATTTCGAATTGCGACTCACAAATTGCGAGTCTCTGTGACTCGCAACTTGCGGGTTGCAATTCGAAATGTTCCTACATCTGGCCCAAGGTAACTTTACTATTTCCTTGACCACTGGCTAAAAAGCTAAAGTTGTGTGCTATTTGGCCAGCTATCACACAAACAAAAATCTTCACTCATTATCCAGCTGCTGGCAAAACAGCAGATGTACAATAAGGCTAGTAGCCATGCCAATAACAAAGAAATGTATTTATTTATGAGGCTGCTGCTGAAATAACAGAAACTATATTTTATTTGAGCAGTAGCGTGTCAAGTAGCAAACACATTACAATATTTACCCAGAAACTGGCTTAATGGCAGAAAATGTTCTGGACCACCTGATCCTGGTCATTTTGGTCCTGGTCCTCCTGATCACCACTGTCTAGTCCACTTAGTTTTCCAAATTCTGGTTGGCCTTCTCACCCTGGCCCTGTTATTGGAATGAGTGCTTTGCCCCACTTGGTAATCCACGTCCTGGTCCCCTAAATTCTGGTTTACATTCCCTTGTTAGCTCCGTTTCTGGTCTTCCTGTCCATAAGCCTTTTAGTTTACCTATTCTTCTTGCTCTGGTCTTCTTGGTACTCTTGGGACTGCCACCCTGGTCGTTATAGTCCCTGTTCTGGTTTCCCTAGTATCCTGGACATACTGGCCATTGCCCTCCAGGTCCTGATCTTTGTAGTCTTCTTCAGTCTGGTCTTGATCCTCCTGGCCCTAGTACTCCTGCTCTTGCACATATGGTTTTGGAATACCATGTCCTGTCACAGATCATCCTAATCGTTCTTCCTTCTGATGTTCCTTGACCTCTGATGCATGCTAGTCTAAGATCTTCCTGACCTCTACTTCCTAGTTCTGGTCTGTCCAGTTATCATTCCCTTGTACTCCTGCCAATAGTCCTTTTGATCTGGGTTCTCCTTCATCCCAGGCTCCTGGTCCTGTATTTTTTCATTAACCCCACCATATTTCTCAACCCATCAGTCCTCCTGGTACTTGTCCCCTGTTTTGCAAGCTCCAAATCCTTCTTATTCTGGTTCCACCGGCTCATGTAGTCCTAGGCTTCATTCTGGTACTTTTTTTTCTGCTCTTCATTTATCAGGTTTTCTGCTCCTTGTCCCACTGTCCTTGGTTTTCCTAGCCATCCAAATCCCCTGATCCTCCTGCCCCATCCTAGCACTACTAGCCCCCTTGGTTTGCCTTTTCTACCTTACGCTTGTCAATCTGATCATGTCTCCTCCATCATAGTCCTCGTAATAATGTTCATCCTGGGTTTAGTCTCTCTGATCCCTATGGTGCTAGTCCTCCTAATTCCCATGTTGCCTATCAACCTTGTTCATGTAGTCCTTCTGAACCTGGTTTAGTATTCCTGTGAGTCTGACCCTCATTGACTATCTGATTCTGGTCCCAATATGTCTGGACTTCCTGGTCCTTTATAGCAAGCCCCAAAATTCCGATCTAGGGTCTCCTGGACCTGCTAGCTCCAGTACTTTCCGGTTGTGTCTTCTCAATCTTGACCCCTTTTTCTTCTGGCCTCTCAATCCTTCTTGATCTGATCTTTGTGGTTTTAGCCCTTCTGTGACTGAGCCTTATTTCCAAAGGTCTCCTGGTACTGGTGCTCTTTGGTCTGGCTACCTGGGTCTGCTATTCCTGGCCCTCGTCAGCCTCATGCCTGTGGTCCTGGTCTGTGCATTCAGGTCCTCCAAGCCATCCATATAGTTTTGGTCCAGGGCCTTCTGTTCCTGCTATCCCTGGTCCTTCTTTTCCTTTGGTGCCCATCTCTACTGGGTCCAGATCCCCCTATCCACATCTGCCTGGTCGCCCTCAACCTTCTATTCTGCTTTCTGCACCCCTAGTCCTGTTGTCCTTGTCCTGTTCTTCCTTGTCTATTTGTTCCTGGTCTCCTTTTACCACTGATAACCTGGCCCTCATAGTTTAGATCACCCTGGGGCTAGTTCTTTAAGTCCTGGTCCACGTGGCTATGGTTGTCTTAACCATCCTGGTGGTTCTCCTTCTGCACCTATTCTCCTACTATTTATCATCCACCCCCTACTGGCCCTACTCCTTCCTTCCCCAGACCTCTCCCCAAAGTAATTGGTCAGGTATAGCCTCCAAGCTTGCCACTCAGATTTCTTTTTGGGTTCAAGGTCTCTTTAACTGAGACAGCAATATGAAGGACAGAAATTAGGGATCAGCAAAGACATACCCTTGCCCACCTACAACATTGCTTAGCATATTAAAAATGTAACATTCCCATGGTACATTGTGTGGGTGACTAAAATTTCAGCATGCCTGAAAGACCACTCTCGACATGGAGGCACTAAGCATCTATGCTTGAAACCTAATCTGGAGGGCGAATAGTATGAAAAAGTGTCTTTATTCATCAGGCAGCTGAGTGAACTACCCCAATGCATTACTTAATTGTCTTCTTGTTTCACTTCCCCATTTCACATATGTCCCATTACTGTGTCTTACTCAATTTACCTCCTGCAAGTGTCCTAAAGCACTGTGGCCCCAATAACCAATTATCTACTGTAAGTATCCCTTTCTCTGTGGCCCATATACAACGTATCGCTCTGAGTTACCCTTTTGCTGCTGCTTGTCGACTGTTGCTTTGTTGCTAGGTATGACATACTGAGCAAGCACAATTCCCCTTAAAAAGAAACCTAAATCTAACAAAAGACCTTCCATAGGAAACTCAAAAAAGCCCAGCCCTCAAAAATCATCAAAAGAAGGATTACAAACATTAAAAAACTATGTATTTCTATAGGGAATAAAACATTTATCTCACATGCTTTAAAACCACACTCATATTCTGTACAGACATCCAAATATTCCTAGATTGCAGTGCAAAATATCCCTGTGCCATATACTGATGCTTCTTAAACAGAAGTTTGATTCCTGCATTTCTCATTTGGATATTATAACATAAATGTTTTTATTCAAAACTGATTTTACTGTTTTTCACCTATGAACAAATCTGTTGTACATTTGTTTATGCACTTACATTTAAATGCATCACACATGACATCACTATAACAAGAGGGCCACCACCTTAGCATTGTTTGGTGTCCTTATTTTTCACGGCTGCCTAAATAAAGACCTTGTTAACACTATTTATCTGGCAGTCAGTCAAATTGTGCATCATTTCTACTATTTAGCCTGTGGTAAGCTAAACAGTAGAGATTATTTACTATTTTGCCTGCCACTGGGTGAATAGCAGAGGTTATGCACTATCTAGCTTGTGGCTGGGTAAATAGCAATTTCCCTGGCATACAATGAGGTTCCAAACAGAGCAGCAAGCAAAGCTGCTGTGCAGCATTGCGTGAATTGGAGAGCAGAAATGTGGCATGTCTATTAAGATATGGCACACTTCTGCTCCCTCCTTCTGCTGGTGCACTGTGTGCTGCCCAGTACCAACACAGGCACTCTTGCATTATGAGCAGGGCTGTTTTGTACAAGACGGATTATCTTCCTGCATAAAAACAATTGCTAAATATATTCCCCTTTTTATTTGTGTCATGTGAAATGCCTCACATGCAGAAAAAAGAAGCAATGAGGAAAAATACAGATATTTCGTCTTGTTACACCTCGGTTTTGAGGGCATATCCTTTTGACAGAAACCCAGGTTTATTGACCTTAGTCAATCTGGTACTCCATTAAAATCCATAGGTGGATGTATGGGAATGCCCATGCAATGTCTCTCCAACACAAAGTAACACAAGGCAGTGTTATGCGCTGTGTATATGTTACCTTGTATTTACTAAACTATGCAAAGCCACACAACTTAAATCTGCCCGACAGAGTTTTGCCAAGAGGTCCAAATCCTATTTTAGCAGGAAACAAATAAGGTAATTACAGCTCAAATGGAGAAATGTATTTTCTGCATCAAATCCTAGGACTACTGTCAGGATGTTTTTGGTCTCCAATTCCTAAAATTACAAATAGTAATATTGTTGTGGATGTACCAATTTCAATAAAACTCAAGCTAATTTTGGTTCACCAGTTTTAGTATTACTTTTTCCATTTCGAGAGTTAGGATTTTTGTAAGGCTTTTTATAGCCACAGTTAATAATGAAAAATGAATTGGTAATCTCAGTGAGTCTTTCATGGATTAGGAGTGAGCGGCCATGTTTTCATATAAACATCCATGGCGCCAGTGAAATATGTTGCTTTTCAAACCTTAAAGAAACGTAAGTGACATCAAGTTTGAATAAGTAGCATGTTGCTATAGATAGTTACAGTAGAGTCCCCGTTTGTCACTTATTTTCAGGTCCGTTAGAACATATCTATTTCAGATATTTTCTTTTGAAAATTCCCACATTTTATCTAACCCATTCTTGATTCTTCTAAATTAGGAAATCTGACTTTGCTTAATGTTGCAGCAGTAGCAACATACAAAGTATGGTTCTGAAATTAAGATTTCTTAATATTAAATATAGGTTTCCTATTTGAACGTTTTATCAAGATCCACTCTTTTCAAGGAATAGTTATTATTTTGCCACACAGTAATTTCTATTCCCTACATTTTATCCTTGCCTGCTCAAAACTCTTGAATTTTGAGGGATAAAATACAAGGAGCCCTATCACATAAGGCGTGCAACGGCAGAGGTAAATTGAGACACGCTCGAAGCCATCGTTTTGGGCTGACTTTTGTCCTAAAGAGTAGCAGTAGAAATGCTATTTTCTCACTTTTAGGAGTGGTAAACTGTTGATTGTCACAGGAACGTTAAAGACATCTGCTCCTTTGGCCTGAAATGCAGCTGCGTGTGTTAACATTATGTAAGGTAAACAACAGAACATAACAAATTAACATGCACAAACCAACAGAACAACTTAATTAAACCATAACAGAGCACAACAATTCAGTAAGAACAGAATTCAACAAAACAACCAAAGCACAACATATCAACAACAGGTTGCAATACTACAGTACAAAACAAAATAACATATTACCAAAACAACACAATACCACACAACAAACGTACACAATCAATATGGCCACACATTACCACTGCCAGAATCATGTTTATTACTTCCATGGTAAAAGATGTTTCACCAAGCACTGCCTTACCTTAAAACAAGAACATGAAACAGCACCGGTCAAAATATTTTTTAATTCTTCCCTAAGATACTGATTACAAATGAACTCTGTAAATTGCGATCCCTACGTAAACATGTGTCCCTCCAGGGCACTCGTAAGCAGGCCCAAAGGGCCGCTTCTATGTGAAGTAACGACCCACGTCACATTAAAATGTTTACTTTGTGGTGACTAATATAAAGTTCTTGTTGTCTTTTTTACGGTATTAACTGATTCAGTGTTTTTAAAAGTGACATGTTGATTTTGTTTTCCAATGGTGCAGGTTATCCACAATATGGATTTTAGATTTTTCTAAACAAAGAAATCCAGGGAATAACCCAGTGGGGTAACTAAACTTGCAGAGGTCCAGCTGCAAAGTACACGGGGGTGCCCCCGCCATCCGCACCGCGGGGGCTAAGGGGGCTTGTGTTACGCTACTGGTATAACTAATTAATTTTAGAATGACCATAGCCTTGAAAAGGTATCAGGACGCTATTTATAAAATAAACCCTCATTTGCGATAGGATTTGCTAGTCTCAATGCTTCATTCAGTCACAAAGCTTCAAAGTTTGCTCATCTCTGTGATTGCCTCAATATATTTCTGGTAAATACACCTTTTTTGTTCTATAAGAAAAAGGCCCACTACTGAATTGAAATCACCTGGTGTTCACATTTTGGATGTGAATGTGAAGCAATATCTATTTTGAAATTATGACAAAAAAGTGCAGAATCATGACTACAGAAACTACCATACAATTTGAGCTCAAGCTCAACAGCTAAGTATCTCACTGCTATTCACATATTGTACTCTGCTGCTGAAAAAAGCAGTTATTATTAATATGAAATTCCTTTCTCGCCCGGTTTCTTTGCCATTCACTGTACTTCTTATCATTTAAATGGGTTTCACGAGTTAAAGCAATACTTAAATGCATGTGTTTAATGTAGGCTACAGACTTTGTACATTTGTGTGTTTTTATCAAACCACTGGTAATACATGAAATTATATCAAGACAAGTCCTCTGATCCTGCTCTTGATCCTCCTCCTTCGCGTCTGCTCTTCCAGTCCTCCTCGTTCCCCGCTTTGCCTCTTCTTATCGGGTCCTGCTGCTCTGTGTCTTTTCCGTCCCTCAAGGGGTCGTTCTCCTTCTTTTTCGACCTCTGTGTCTCTCCATGTGCCTTTTCGTCACCTTCGTCCTCGCGACTGCCGCTCTCTGTCCTCCGTCCTCCTTTCCAGTCTCTCCTCTCTCTCACGCTCAGGCCATCTATATCCGGTCCCTGGCTGCCCGCAACGTCATAGACCCGGAAGTATTCCAAGAAAGCAGGGTCATGGCCTTGGAAAGTGCCCCGGGGATACTTTCCAGTGCTGTCGTCAGTGGTTACCATGTCCATTTATTTATTTATTTATTTAATGCGTTTTTATATAGCGCGGACTTTACCCGAAGGTGTCAGAGCGCTTCACAATAGGCAAAGTAAAGATACAAGAGGAGAGGAATTACAAGTGAGCCTGTTACAAACGCAAACGTTACATTACATGAGGCAATACGAAAGGAAAAAGTGACGTGTGCAGGTTACAAGAGCAAATAAAGTACGAGTAGAGGTAAAAAAAAAAAAAAAAAAAAAAAAATTGCAATAAATGGTAGACACTCAAAACACTAAAACAATAGTTACGTTACATGAGGCAGTGGTGGCCGTTGTGCATGTATCAAAAGCAAACAAGATATAAGAGGTAGCAAATGATACGTTGTAGAAGGAAAGGTGCTACAAAAGAGTACAAAATACAGGTAGAGGTATAAAACTGCACTAAATGGCAGACACTCAAAACACAAAAACACCCTGGGAAGGCACTTCTATAGGCATGGAGAACAGAATTTCCTATAATGGAAGGACTTCCTTCAGAAAATAGAGGGCTTGAATTAAATTTGGAAGTGTCGTTGAAGGAGGAGAGCTTTGAGGTCAGTTTTGAAGGCCTGGGAAGAGGTGGTGGTTCCGAAGCTGAGGCGGAAGTGAGTTCCAGATTCTCATCGCGTTGACTGAAAAGGATTGGGCCATCGATCTTTCCTTCTTGAAAATGGGAGGTTCAAGCAATAACTTTTCTGCATTACGTGATGGTCTGGAGCCCCCAGAGAGTTTCAGTTTATTCACCAGGTAGCGAGGGGAGGAGGAGTGCAAGGCTTTGTGGGTGATACATGCAGTTTTGTAGATAGATCTTGCCTCTATGGGAAGCCAACGGAGGGTGGATAAAATGAGTGTAATGTGGTCGCTTCTTTTGGCCCCATATATGAAACGAGCTGCTGAATGGAGAATAGACTTCAGGGGGGAAAGGTGGGATTTGGGAAGGCCAGTAAGAAGAGAGTTGCAGTAGTCCAATCTGGAGAGAACCAGCGATTGGACCAGGGTTTTAAGGTCGTGCTCCGGGAAGAAGCGACGAATTCCCCAAAGAAGGCGCAGTTGGTGTCGAGCAGACTTTGCAATGGAGTCGATGTGGGAGAGTAGATTGAGTTTTTTGTCGAGTATGACACCAAGGGATTTTGCGCTCTCGACAATGATGGGCTTATTGTTCATTAGATTGATCTGATCCATCCATGATTGCACTGGGGGATGAGAAAGTGAGGAGGAGAGGAGGAGGAATTCTGTTTTGGAGGGATTCAGGATCAGTTGATGAGTTGACATCCAGTTTTGAATGGAGTCGAGAGTAGAGCTAAGGAAGGAGAGATCGTGATTGGAGGCCACCTTAAGGTAAATCTGAGTGTCATCCGCATATAGATGATAGTGGATCCCGGATTTACTCAGGAGATTTCCCAACGGTTCTAAATAGAGATTGAACAGTGTGGGTGCAAGTATGGAGCCTTGAGGAACACCTTGACTGACCGCTAAAGGAGCTGAAAGACTGTTCGCTATTTTGATCATTTGGGATCTATCAGAGAGGAAGGATGCAAACCATTTGAGCACAGTGCCCTCCATGCCCATTCTCTGTTGAAGAGTGTTAAGGAGAGTGTTGTGATTGACAGTGTCAAAGGCTGCAGAAAGGTCAAGAAGAATTAGAAGACAAGACTCCCCTGAATCGAGTATCCGCAGCGCGTCATCAATCACTAACAGCAGGGCTGTTTCAGTGCTGCAGTTTTGAATGAAGCCGGACTGGAAATTGTCAAGAAGATCATTTTCCTTGATATGGCGAGAAAGTTGTTTCGCTACACATTTTTCTGTGATTTTCGCAAAAAAGGGTAGGTTAGTGATGGGACGGTAGTTGTTGAGGTCGTTCGCATCAGCAGTGGGTTTTTTAAGCAGAGGGGTGACCTGCCCAGTTTTGAAGGAAACAGGAAGGGAGCCTTGACTGAGGGAGAGGTTGACCAAAGTGGTCCAATAGGAAAGAGAGTTAGTATAGAAGTCAATGGCAATGGCACTAGGGATGGGGTCAAGAGAATGGTTAGAGGGCTTTGTATCGAGGATGCATTTAAGGAGAGCATCGTCAGAGATGGGGTCAAAGTTTTGCCAAATGGTTAAGGAGTTGCGCTCCTCTGTAGGGGTAGGATGAATGACCTGATCTACAAGTGATTTTACCTTTTCGTCAAAGAAAACAGCGAATTTCGCTGCTTTCTTTGTGGAATCTTCCAATTTGGAGGTTGGGGGGGAGCTGTTTGGGTTCTTGATGAGGTCGAATAGTTTTTTGGGTCTATTTTTGGCTGAGTCAAGGAGGGATTTGTAGTGTGACGCTTTTCCAAGGAAGATGAGCTTGTGGTACTTGGATCTTGCTGAACGAAGCGTGACCAAATTTTCAGTGGACGGCGCTTGTCTCCATTGTTTCTCAAGGGCTCTTAGGAACTTCCTTTCTTCATAGAGGGATTTGTTGAACCAAGGTGCTGAGGGAGTGGGCCTTTTCTTTTTGCTTTGGAGAGGAGCGACATTATTGATTTCGACTGCAAGGACTGTGAGGCATTGGGAGGTGAGTTCGTTAACATCTAGGTCCGGGTCTAGCCTTGGAAGTGATAGCAAAGCAGAATCACAGAGGGTACTGAGGTCAATATTTTTAGTGTCACGGAACCAGGAAGTAGCCCTCTTAGGCTGGCCAAGAGTTATAGAGTGTGATAGGTGAAGAGAGAATGGGATGAGGAGGTGGTCCGACCAGTCTACATGAATAGGGGTAGCGATAGTCAGCAAGCCTGCTTTAGAAATAACAAGGTCCAGGATTGAGCCTTTAGAGTGTGTTGTTTCTGTGCAGTGTTGGATAAGATCGTTTGCAGAGAGGAAGGTGGCCAGCAAATTCGCATCGGTGTCTTGAGGCGAGCCCCAGTGGACATTGAAGTCACCCACGAAGATCTGATTGTCACTTTGCGTGTATTGGTCACTGATGCAGTCCGTGAGTTCCTCCATAAACGAAGGGCTGCTACCAGGCGGGTGGTAAATAGCATGGAATCTGAGAGGTGAGCGGTGGTGTAATTGAAGATAAAGAGATAGGCATTCAAAAGTGTGAAAGGAGCTGTTAGGAAGAGCCTTAAGTTGAAGGGAGTTTCTAAAGATGACTGCAACACCTCCCTCAACTTTGTCAATTCTGTCATTTCTAAGTATAGAATAGCCTGTGGGTACAAGGAGATCAAACATAGAGTGAGAGGTATCGTTGAACCAAGTCTCTGTGAGGAAGAGCATGTCAATATTGTGCAAGTTGATGGTATCGGAGATTTCAAGTTTGTGTTTTATTGCAGATCTGCAGTTGTGGAGCAAACAGCGCAGCTCTGACGCAACTGTTTTGGTGACGGGGGCACTTGGGCTATGAGGGGTGATAGGGATATTGTACTTATATGAGGGCGCTCGGGAGGGTTTAGGTGGGCGAGTGGTTCTGACAGAGGAGATGGTCAGAATAGTGTAGATAACAGGGTTACTGGGAAGTGGAAGTGAAGGAAGGGTGGCGTTCGAGTGCTTGTGTGGAATTGCAGACGACAGGCTATGCTTAGCTATACTGGGGTGTGGGGGTGAGGTGCATCTCGTGGAAGGGTGAGTGTTTGCCAAAGGAATTGAGGTGTGTGGAAAAGTCGAGATCTTGGAGCTTAAAACTAAAATGGTAGCTTCAAGTTGGGAGATGGCGGTGATTGGAGAGTGGGGAGGGAGAGAGATGGAATGTATTTGTGGGGAAATCGGGGTACATAGTGAGGGGAGGAGTGGGCGGAAAAGCAGAGAGGAGGAGGGAACAAGGGGAACGTAGGGAACATAGACAAGGGGAGAGGGCTGGAGGAGAGGTGGTCTAAGGAGGGGGGTGTCCGGAAGGGATGGGGGGAGGGGATGAGAATGGAGTGCCGGGACGGTGCAGAATGGACGAGGAGCGTGTTAGCTAGAGGTAGGGCTGAAGTGAAGAGGGGAGGGGCATACTGTGAGGGGGGAAGAATGGGAGGGGAGGTCCGAGGGGAGAGAAGAGGGTCGACCTGTGCCTCCCCAGGGTGCAGCCTATTGTAGAGTGGGGGGGTCAAGGGAGGAGAAAGGGAGTAATTGGTGGAGCTAGATGGAGAGTCAAGGGATAGCCCGGTCGCAGGGGAGGGGAGTAGGGAAGGGAAGATGCGGTCAAAGAGAGAGAGAACGGTGTCTTTGGCTTGGATCATAACAGTACCGTTGTTATAGAGTGAGATAGTGAGGGAGCCGTTAAAACCCGCAGAGGGGGAAATTTTTAGCTGTTTCCCATGAGGGATAGAGGAGGAGGAGGTGACGTTAAAGGAATTGTAAAAGCTGGTAGACCAAGAGGGTATGTCGTGCGTGAAAAAAATTAGATCGTTTTTGAGCCCCCCATACCGACCATTGTAAAACTGATCGACAAAAAGGGAATCGGGGAAACATTCAATGGTGTTATGCTTGAAACGTTTTTCTGCAGCTTTAGTCAGGTTAGAAGGGTAGATGATTTTGTAGCAATTAATTTCAGACTTAATTCGAGCGGTGGCCATGTTGGGAAATTGTGGAGGAGGAGGGTGGGTGGGATAAGGGAAGGGTGTTACAAGGACGGTGGTGGTGGGGAGAAGTAAGAGGGCAAGAAGGGGGCACGTAATCCAGACGTCGGGTGAAGGAACCTGAGTTATTGTGGAGACAGGAAAGTGAGGCGATTAGGGATAGGTTGTTACTTCAGAACAGGGCTGATTCAACAAGATAGGACTGAAGATGGAGTGGTGTAAGAGAAAAATCACTGTACTTATCATCCTGAGATATAAACCACATAAAGCACAGCATCACAATAGGTATCAAACGCATTGTACGCCCAAAATCTCAACAGTCTAATATTAGACACTTACCTCCTAAGTATCACCAACATTATGGGCAAAAAGCACAGGGTGGAACATAATTTTACTAGCATAACCCAAAGTATGCAAGACAACCTCAAAATTATAAAACACACTTTAGAGGTAGCCAGAACAGGGTCTGACAATCAAACTACAAGAAATACATTTCCTAGCACCACAAATACACAATGGGGCCTGGCGCCCTACAAACCACCAGGACCCCCTGGTCAACTGGTCAACTCGAAGGGGCTCAAATGCCCTGTTTCCAGAATGTCGGGGCTGCTGCCAAAGCAGCGAAAGACCAGCGTGCGTACTTGCGCAAACCTAAACATTGCAACTGGCACTAAGTGCTGCACAGCTGTGAAGAAATGGTGCAAGGAGTGCATCTCACTCCTAACTCAGACAGAACTACCTCCAAATGCCCTAAGAGTCTAGAGGAGGATAACTTTCGTCAGTTCACCCGTTGGGAGAGGATTTATCTGCTCTTATTGTGCAGCTGTTCCCACCATTGTCTCCAGCTTACTTTATATATAGAGCAGCGGACTAGAACAAAAAGAACTTATTCAGTCTTTTAACATATCTTATAGTCCTTTATCTTCAATTTCTACTGGTGAAACAGAGTGAGACCCACATGGGTGAGGGCATTGACCGGTGTGAGACCCACATGGCTGTGAGTACAATAGCATTGGGACCTCGAGGTCGAGTGGTTTATGCAGCCATTAGCCCTGGATACCCCGAAAGGTCGCCCATGCTGGGTGTCTCCCCTCCTCCACTGCACGAGGTTCAGCGCCCGGAAGTGCCCTGACTTCACAGGGGGGTTGCGTCCGTCATGGGCGGTCCCTACGATGCCCCAAAGGAGGGCCAGGTTGCAGTCAGCCCCCACCCAGTCTATTTTCACTTCCCTGAAGTCGGGCTGGCGAGAGGGGGCAGCAATCTCTGTTTACATCTGCAACCCTCCCCCACTACGAGCAGGCCCGCCCCTTGGACAAGCATGGCCAGAAAAACAGGATCCCGTTGAAAAGAACATGCAAACCGCAAGGCATGCTCGAGGGAAAACGGGGCCGACGAGTGTGCGTGGGATAAAACCCGCTTCACCGGGCGCTGGCGTCTCAGCCCCCCATCCAGTCTCACACACCTATAGACCACAATGCTTCTCACAGGAGAGGGGGCACACTGTATGACCCCCTTTGAGCCCCCACAGGACTCCTGTCTCCATGTCCCTCTGTCCCCGCACCTTTTATCTCTCCATCCGCCCGAAGAGGCTGGCAGTGGTCCCAGAGCAGACGCCCGGCCCTGGGGGGGCTGAGAATTATTTTACAAGTGAGGGGTGTACATCGCCTGGGGCTCCTGGCGGCGGCACGCGTGATGCACTGATACGGCGCGGGGCTCTGGGTGAGATTGCAGGGTCTGGGCGGTGAGCTGTCCTCTCGGCCGTGAAGCATTTTCTACGGTCGCACATTCTTTGTCGGGCCCCTGCGAGGCTGCGCGGCTCTCCGGTTACTAAACACTTACAGTAAAAATAATGCCGTCACCCTGAGCCCGTGCCAGCTATTCAGTCCTTTTCCCGCCACGACGGGGCTGCAGCACTTAAATCCCCTATTTTTGCTCCTGCAAGCTGGTTTACAGCGCTCCCTTTTAACTCTTCGCCTGCTGGCGTCGGTCCCTGACCGGAAAATCTCAGAAGGGGATCCGCTAATATAATGAAAACGACGGGATTATCTGGGATCCACACTTGGTCGGGAGGTTTGTTGATATTTGGATTAAGTTTAAAAGTACAGGAAAGAGCCATTGCATATCCATAGCCAACACATGCTTCCCACGACGTAAACCGTTAGTTGGAAACGTCCCAACACAATCCTGCAAAGTGAAAGTGAACAGGAGCAGCTCTAGCCCCTCCCACCCTGGTCTATTCCAGTCAGGAAAGATGTGGCTTATCCTAGCCACTTCCTTCAAATGCCAGCGACCAGGGCAGCTCAAACAGATGCCGAGTGACCCTTCAGCACAGCCCCCTCCCCTGCGTTGTCATCTCCCTTACGGAGGGGGCTGTGGTGTCGCTCTTGAGCTGCATGTAGTGCTGCTCATGGTCCGGGGTCCTGACGTAGCTTCATGAAAGACACACCAGCTCAGCACCATGACGGGGGTCGGCGGCAGTCGTGTAACGCGTCCTTGTTGCACCTGCCGCAAAAACTCTTTTTGACAGGAAAAAAACATGCTTTGAAATGTTGTCAGTTACCCCTGTATTTAACAGTAGCATGTGCAAGAATTTAATGTTGGCCTGTACCTACATCGACTAGCTCCAAAAGCTATTTTCACTGAAAAGAGGCAGTCGCTATTATGAAGGAAATTAAAGTTCAGAAAAAATGCTGTCTACTATTTCTGATTTGGACAAGCTACTGAAATAAGTCAAATGCTATTTGTAATATTTATTAAAATCCCATTCAGTGATGAAGTCAGATATTTGATGAATATTTAGGATTTTTTAAAAGTTAGAACTTGGCTTCCTGCACCTACAGTAAGCTAATTAACATTAGCCTGCCAGCAGCTTGCCCTTTCAGTGCTTACGCCTAATGGAGAGTTAAAACTGCTGCCAGAACAGAAACAAGGGCACAGGCCTTTTGGAAGGAAGACCTTGGGTTGACATATGTGATTCCTATCTGTTCAGGAATGGCAGCTGAGGAGGGCTCAGGGATTTCATTAACTTGTCAGGGTCCAGGATGAGGCCTGCTCATGAGCGTTAAGTGTAAAGGAAGACCTGGGGTAGAGAAGTCTATGGTTTCATGTGCTCTCTGTAGCTTTCTTGGCACCAGCCTATCAGGAATGGGGGGTGGTCTCTGTACCACTTTGGTGTAGTTGATGAGGAATAGTCTGCTAATTTCTTTAAATATTCCCTGACTTGCACAGCATGATCCTTCAAGGGCAGAAAAGCGCTACCATCATAGACTTGCCTCAGACTAGAGGAGTGTGAAATAGTTCACAGGATGGACAGATGTGGGAACAGTTGCCCCTGGGATCTTTTTTTTCTCATGGTTAGGGAATATGTAGGAGTCCCCACCAACACACTGAAGAATAAATCCCACAAAAGTAACATCTCACCTACAGCTCATCAACACACTCTCTGGACTTGTGGATAAACAGAAGAAGACAAACCTGAAGGAAAGGACCTGCACCTTCTTGGACTCAAGACAATGAAGCAAACTCCAAGGTTGATTTGTGTGACCTCTTGTATGTTGCAGGAGACTTTTTTCCTGAAGTGCCCAGCTATCCAGCACATGGACTGTACACCCTGGCAGTGACCTCTGTTAGAGTAAGCCCTAGCTCATAAATGTTGTTCCTGAGGGCCTAGGAGCCTTAGAAGTGACCAAGAGGACTGGCTCCTGAAACTCTGAAAGTTGGGCCTTAGAACATTGTTGGACTTCTAAGCCATATGGCGGATCAACAAGACCTTGGGGCAAAGGTGTCTGATTTTGAGCAAAGTTTGCCAGATACTGCTTCAACATTTCCCCGCTGGAAGATTTTGAGCTCCATAAAAGGACCAAGTCCAAAAACAGAAATATTGACAGGATGAAGGTGAAAACAACATATGCCCAACACAAGGACTGTTTGCAGCAGCAAAATTTCAATTTCAACTGCTTTGAGCTTTCCCTGCCAAATCCAGTGGTACTAGCAGTATCAGCTGGATCTTATACAATGGCTATGGTTTTGAGAGGACTTTGTGAGATAAAGCCTGCAACTTTGTTGTGCGGCAGAATTTTGACTTCTATTTCAGAGATTAAGTCAGAAGGTAAAATATTTAACCAGGCTGACTTGCTTGGTGGATCTAACCCGTGCTCCATCACAGTCAGCCTAAAATTGCAGCTAGACCCCAGTCAACCTTGAACAGTGATTTCTGGCTAGCACTTTACTTTTTCTTGATGCTTGTTCCCTTACATCTCTAAAAATTCAAATCTCTAATTTCCCTGTTTTAAATTTATGTCATCTTCCATCAATTTCTTCACTAAATTTTTCTCTTCTTTTAGAAACTGTTTGTGGGATTTTTACTGCGTAGTGTTTTGACATTTTAACTGTTTTGTTGCTGCAAAATACTTCACTAATTTTCCTACGTTAAGGATGTCTGCTCTGTGCTGTACATACCACAGCATTTTGCCAGGTTTAAATTATTAAAACTAGGTTTTACCGGGACAGGTTTGTGCCTTATTTCTTGCGATCCACATCAATTAATAACACTCATTCTTAGGCGTACTTATTTTAGTATGTGCATCATTAGAATTACAGTCTGTACGTCTTACATCAGAATGTCTTACCAGTATCTTTTCTGTCTAAGTTCCTGTGCCCATATGAAAAGTAGTAAAAAGCACTAGCATTACCATGGCATCATGAATGGCATCAGAAAGCAAGATGCTCAATAAGAACTGGACCACAGCTAAAATAACACAAGAATAATTGTGCCAGTAAAGATATCCTTATTAACTGTGACTTTCCGAAAAAGAAATCACCAGGTCCTCTGGATCATCCTGATAGTAATGAGGCTACAGAGTCTGCACAAAAAAGTCTTGTGTATCCAAAGCATGATGTAATAGAGAGAAGGGAAAAGAGGTAGGGTTGTATATGTGCTGGTATCTCTTGTGCAGGGGGTACAACAGAGCTTCAAAATCAGGAAAAGGTTTTATTATGCTGATGAAGTCCTGCAGTGATCACCTTTAATCATGATTTGAAACTGACCCACCACAACTAAGAGTGTAACATTAACCCCCACAGCCCCTGCAGTGTGTGGGGGGGTTAGCTCCAGTGGCACCCTCAGCACAGCTGGCACTGTATATGGGTGGAGGCCCATGACCCGAGAGCTTCTGACTGGGCCGGGAGGGGTACCCCTCATTGTACTTTGCAAGAGGACCCCTCAAGTTTTGTTATGCCATTGTCAGGCCCAGTGTTAAGATCTTTCATTAATATGACTGTCACTCCCACATTCTTCAGAATACAATATGTTGTGCAGAGGTCCTGTCTGAGTTCATAGAAAAATTGGAACAAGCTTCCAAAATGCAGTAGGAAGTGGATGATCACTATTTGACTTCTGTAGGTCTGGGATTTTGGGAAATATGTAACTTTACTGACAAGCCAGCCACACTCTTATTCTTTGTTAAAGGACAGTGTACTTGTAACTTCAGATGTCATCAGTGATGCAATAAATAATGTCATTTAATATGATGAGCGATGCAGTATGTGATGTCATGAGCAGAGCATGGCTGGGGAGCAAGATATAGCTAGAGCACTAAATTATAAATGGAGAATTTTATAGGTTTTTCATTTTTTTATCATTAATTTGTATCCTATTCAACCCATAACTCTAGCACCATCTAAACCTTTGTTTTTTCTCAGTTAGTTAATATAAATATTTTTAACATAAGTCAAGGTCTCAGTAGCATGCCAACCTTTAATGTATAAATATGTACCTGCAAGGCCAAACATATATATTTTCACTGAAAAAAACAGAAGTTAAAATAACATTATAGTTTGGTGAAAATGTTATAATGTTTTAAACTAAACAAAACACTGAAATTAACCAGTTATAGCTAGCCATCTCATTTAACTATAATTTCTGCACTCAGGTAACTATAACTCATGCCACTGTCATGCATTTTATTGTCATCAATGATGTCTGTGGCCAGGCCCTGCACCCTGCCCCTGTGGGCAACCAACACCACGCTGCATACAACATTCTGCCTGGGTGCAGGCATGGACCTGCGGCCAACCCCTCACAGACAAGCAATCCCATGCCACACAGGGTCAAAGTCTTGCACAGGGTGTGGCATGTCTTGCAGGTCCTGGCTGCACTCAGACAGATATACTGACTTTGTGAAAGAGTCATAACACCAAAATATTAAAAGTGAGCCTATTGGATTTACCAAATGATGAGCATATCAATATATAAAAAAAGCAGATTTATAACCTTTCTTCAAAAATCAGTAATGTTATTAGTCAAACGTATATCTCAGTTATTCATGCAATGCAATTTGCCATTCACCTCCTCCCCTCTTAATTTTAATGCTAAACCACAAAGGATGGTGTAACCGGGGCTGTAACTGGCTCAGGGAGGTGGGGTCACATACACCTTCAATTTAATCTTTATGCCAGGCCCTAGAGAAGGGGGTCCTTAGGTAAGGTATTGGCTGTTGGGCCCTGAGGGATGGGATCCTCTGAGCCATGATCGGCTTGAAAGTGGGGCCTCATGAACACCCCCTCCCCAATATATAATTGAATTGACACCCAGGCTCTTGCCCACCCCAGGGGTCATTTTACTTTTTAAAAAATGGGTCTTCCATTTTTCCCCGCTGGAGTTTTTGGCCTCAGAGGTACCTCAGGAACCCCTCCACAAGGGCTAAGGAGGCAGGGTACCACTATCCTGCCCCTAATCTTATTTTTCCTTAACATTTTCAGGATGTGGGACTAAGGGCCATATGTACGAACACTTTTCCCCATAGACACAGAATGGGGAAAAACATTTGCTACATCTGGCCCTAGGTTCCCTAGACCTATAATGGCCACCGCAACATTTTTGTTCATGTTGCAGCCAGCCAATCAGACTCCTGAGGGACTCAAATGGCCCTAGATGAAAAAAGTAAACTAGGACAATCAGAATGCTCTATTTTTTGAAGACGTGCTTGGGGGACTCTCGTGAGAGCCCCTCTTACTCAACCATCTAGATATGCAAATATTTTTCTACTGTAATTTCTAAAACAACGACTGAATGTATATACACCAGATCACAAAAAAGCACATTTCCAGGTCCAAGATCTACCATCCTACCAAACTGGGTGTAATTCCCTTCAGCCGTTTGGGCTGTAGCCCTTTTAAAAAAACAAATCTATGTAAAATGCATGGGAAAATTTGGTTTGGAGATCTCCCTTTTTTCTTGGATGCCACTCCATGGATCACCCTGAAAGTTTTCAGGAAAGAGCTGAGGTGTATGAACATTTTTTTTGTTAAGTTTCATGAAAATTTGTCAAGCAGCACAAAAGTTATTAGCAAACCAAAAACATCCTCTGCCCATGGAAATGTTCAATTATAAATCCCCACTGGTGACCACTGGGTAATATATATATATATATATATATATATATATATATATATATATATATATGTATATATATATATATATATATATATATATATATATATATACACATTATAGTTTGGTGAAGATGTGAGTGAAAACTAACAAATTCACTGAAACTCATGAGTTGTAGGTATCTCAAGTAAATATAACATGTACCCTACAGTGATTATATTTTGTGTCACTGTCATGCACAGTATTGTCATCAATGATGCCATTTCAGATGCTGCAATTATGTTATCAATTATGTCATAGAACATGTCATGAGTGATGTAATATGTGAGGTATTAAGCTGTTCATGTGAGGGCATGTGTTTTAGGTACCTTTGTTACAAATGTCCTACTATGATAACATGCAACAGGACTTCGAAATGCGGCAAACTGAGGGCCTGATTTAGAGTTTAACAGGAGGGCTACTCCATGGCAAAAGTGACAGATATACCATCCACCATATTACAATATAACCTATGGAACCTGTAATTTGACAGACGGCATACCTGTCACATTTATGTCGGAGTAACTCCTTCGGCCAAACAATAAATGAGGACCTGAGTCTGTCTACACCATCAGAATTCATTGGTCTAAATCCTGGCTAGCTCACAGCACCTCACCTGAACTCCAAAGCAACTGTGGAGGAAGGTGATTATTGCAGCCTGAACATGACACTCTGACTCCACAGGGAAGTAGTGGAAACACATCTTACCCTTCTGTGGTGTTTTTCATACATGCCAAGACGAGACACAAAAGAGATGCAAGATACATTTTCATTGCATTTATTGAAACAGCTGCAATTTGGCATAAAACAAATGAGCTGCGAAAATTAGGTAGATGAAACAAAACAAAGTAATCAGCATTATAAGCATAGTAAAGAAGATTATCAATCCAGCCTTGATGAATGTGGTTCTAGATGCTCTAGAGGTTCCTACCTAACCTTAGTTGAGAGCATAGTGGGGGTACCCTTCTGTCTGGCTCGATCTAAGGGATTAGCCCAAGCCCCATATCTGAAAACAGTGTCAGAAGTCAGCCTGCAGTGTAGGTGTGAATCCTCTTAGCGGCTGGTACATTAGCACCAGTAGAGCTGCATGTCAAACACAGCATTCTCCACAGGATGGTTGTGGCTGGAATGCTCTCTGCCCATCATTTGTATAATAAACCATACCATGTTGGAAGCACAGTCCTGATGCAATGCTGAATGGGCAACACAAACTAGCATATCATGTACAGTGTTCTTAGACTTGGACAGAAAGTATTGATGATATGTTGTGCACAGGCTGACTAAACAAGCAGGTAATTCTTTATATTTCTAAAATAAAAGTAAACTGATGAAAATATATAGCCTTAGTAAAACAAATAAAATATTAAATAAAAAAAGCTGAATGAAGCTAAAAACACGGGGAATCAACACGGGTCCATGATGTCCTCATGACACCCTTTCCTTACATGTCAGGAAAGACAAGTTCCAAAAGAGAGACTATAAAAAAACTAAAGAGCTATAAAATGTTAACACCAACAAGCAGAGCAAACAATTAAAAATGAGCTGACTAAAACAACAATTTTCCTAAAACAACGGCCAAATTTTAAAAGTAATCAGAGGTAACCATGATATCATTCAAAACATTTGTAGGGATAGAATTCAAGAGGAATCCCGCATCCACATACTACAGAACAACCACGTCCTCGGTGAGTAAGTCAAAGGAACAGACTTGATCAAGAGCCTCAGCCCCGTCGAGGAGGTACAATCCTGCACAGTGGTTGAGCCAGAAGGAAGCACTTCTGGAGTTGTAGCATCCCTATTCATGTAAGGTGTCTCATTTAAGTCATCTTGAAGCAACAGTAGTCTCATAGGATAACTCCGGAAATGAGTCCTCAATGGAAACATTAGCAGACTCACGTCTGCATACCGATTTTGTTGGAAGACACACATCGAGTGCACAGTTGAAAGGGCACCATGACAGCGGAATACAGGCTGCAACCTGTAGAACCACAGTGATCAGAAAGAAAAAGTTCAGTTGTCATTTAGTTACTTCAACAAAGGTACTCTAAAGTAACATATCATGCATTCACAGCACAGCTGGACAGATGGTAGTTCCATCACCATTGGGTTTTGAAATGTGACATCCATTGCAGAGCTAAAAAAGCAGAAACAAAATACCACCAATTAAGAACAACACAGGTGGTATGCCTCCAAATACACTCAAGAGAGTGTATAACAGATGGGAATACTCCAAAGACAGTCGGAAAAGTGCTGACAAACCAAGACCCAATTGCCTTAAAAAGATGTACAAAACCCATGTTGTTGGAAGAATTAAGATGTGGCTTACAAATTTACTGAAGTGCCTTGGAAAGTTAGGGGCATATTTATACTCTGTTTGCGCCGGAATTGCGTCGTTTTTTTTGACGCAATTCCGACGCAAAACTAACTCCATATTTATACTTGCCATTATATGTTGTTTGCGTGATAAATTAACCAGCAAGTACACCTCTTCTGAGTTGACATACTTCCAGGGCATGCAGTTCAATGTTAGATCCTATAATCTCCAACTCAACTGCATGATGGACCTAAACAGACTCTGTCCAGTCTGTAAAAAAGGCGTGCTATTTTGTATAATGTCTATAGCATATAGTAGAATGTTGTTTAGCATTTAATATGAGTGGACAATGTATTCATTCCATTATCAACTAGTGCCAATGCCTTCTCCAAATTAGCCTTATCTATTTGCCTTACATTAGCAGCAGCTCCATGTGAGAAAGCTTCCATATTTCATTGTATACTACATATAAGAATCTTTTGGAGTGTGGTGATCTAGGACCTTACAAGAAATCTTGCAAATCCATGTCATCAGAGAGGAGAGAGAGATGTTCTTTTACAGCTGTCAAACTAGAATATTGCAACCATTGCTGACATAAATTCCCTACTCAGCATGTAATGCCAATCCCTGCATGTTGTGTCTCGATATACCTAGGGTCCAGTCTGCTTGCTTTAAAACCCGGTGTAGAGTTTATAAAACATGCATGACAATGATTTGTGTCTGTCGGCCACAAAAACTGCCCATTGAGACCTGAAAGTGTTGAATTAAATGATCCATTTTTTACCATTGAGCTTTTTTTGTATAGTTTACAAAACGTTGCCAATTGTTACACTTTGCATTTGAAGGGGCACTGGCCCATTCAGTTCTTTAATTTTTGCTAGATCGAGGCAAGTTATATTTTCAACAGTATCAATCAGAAAAATCATCTGTAATGGAAACAGACATGATTTAAATAACTCATGCATGCCCTGTGCTTGCCAACCTTTTGTTCTCCAAACTAATTTTAAATCAATTATTTCTTTCCAATATTCATAGCCTTTAACAGCTAATCGGGAAAAAAGTATATAAATAAATTCATTTGGTATCGTTCGTCTTATTTTTCCTTGCTTTGGTTGACTGTGACTTAAAAAATAAGACACAGGATCTGAAGTATCATGCCCTGAAAAATATGTGAATTTGTCTGTATAGGTTTTAGAACTCCCTACTGGTGGAGCAGGCCATGTTCCCAATGTGTATAATTAAAAATTTTGTGAAGTGCTAGTTCCATGTAGATAACCGTGCACATAGCGATGATAACAAAACATTTCACCATAATTTGCAGAATTCATGTATATGTCCTCACTTTCAAACACATTATAATATTCAAGCTCAGAAAGCACTGAAGAAACTGTTTTCACATCTCAATTATCAGACACAACCCCTTGAGTTATTACATCATCCATCAAAATTTACAAAATTTGTGGAATTTAAATTGTCTCTGTAGGACCAAAATATCACATGGAACCTTATCCTAAACAAGTCACATACCAGTTCAACAGCAGAGAGTTCAGGAGGATAATGCCTATTTATTAACAAGAAGAAAACAGTTATAAATCCAATCCAGAGGAAAAGGGTAAACAAGGCAAATATAATCCACAATAGGACCATGGACGAATCAGATGTGTGTCTTTAAGCCAGTAAAAAAGCTTACATCTGCAATTAAGAGAACTGTGAGCAGAATCCTAAGCTAAGTCCACAATGTTGACAAAATACCCAGAAGCATTCTGTCAGACGCCTCAGCAGGTGAAAGAGAACTGGTAGAACTCACTGTAGGTGGTTCATCATAAACAGTTCCATTGCTTTCAAAAGTAAAGTAGTAGATAACAGTAGACTTATGTCTGGTGTATTTCATGTGCTTGTAGTGGTAACTGGAATCAGCACAAGTTCATTATCTGCCCTCCCAAACTATGGGAAACGATGTTAGTATTGGTCAATGCTTGAAGAGGTATTTCCTGTATGGTAGTGAGAAGGGTTAGGGAACTACCCAGGAGTCCTCGAGCCCTGCTGTTTAGGAATGGACACCTTTTTCTTTACAACCAGCAAATGGTGGCAAGATGACAGTTCTGGTATCTTGTATTTCAAGGACTGCCACTGGTGCTTGGTATGATTGGCCAAATTTCTTCTTCACTGCAATTTTTTCTCAAACTAGATTCCTGATGCTTGGAATCCAGCAGGTGGGTGCTGGTGTATCCCTCATTCCCTCAGTAGTGGCGTGCATAGTAGAACACTCACCTCAGACGTTTTGAAGTAACTGTAAGACAGTGAGAAGTTCATTTATGTCACAAGGTGTTTCTGCCGCCAGTGCACCAGACCATCAAAATCTGGGACATACATTTGAATGCCAAACACAACTTTAATGGGGGTATGGCCACCCAAAGATCTTCTAGGCAGATCATTTAATGCTTTCTGGACTCCACAAAGGTGTACTTCTTCATATCTCATTTCTCCATAAACAGCTGTGCAAGCTGCAAAGTACTGATGTTTGTTACCTACAGAAGGTAAACTGCGATGTGTGATAATATTTGAATGTCTGCAATCTAAAACTGTTCTATAGGAGTGATCCGGTTTAGTTACTGGGGGTACACAGGGTTCTATTATTACCTGATACTTAAGTTGTAAGAGAATCTCTCTCACAGGAGCTTTTGGTTCATGCTTTATAGGGTGTTTTGGTTGTACTTGTGGCTAGACCTTATGGGTATTACATGGGTATTACATGATAAGGAGAATTCCTATTGTAGGCTGCAATAAAGTGCTGGGGCTTGTGCAAGAGTCCAAACTGCAGTGGATGCTTACTTTACTTGCTCAGGAATGAGGGCTGAGAAAAGACAGTAAAATCACCTCTTCCTCTTGGGGAGAGTTCTGACAAACTCAGATGGCCAATATTTTTTGGCCAAGAGGATGTCGTAGCTAAGTGTCAAATCTTCCAAGAAAATTACTTTCTTTAATTGTGCAAATTATGCCCCTCCTCAATCTGTATGCTTAATTTATAGACTCAGTCAGGAGGGGCAACTCGCCTGTCTGGGATTACGACTTCTATGTCATTAGTTGCTCTCATATTCAGAAACTTTTGAAGATTCTGCCGAACTATTGTGACCTCTGTTGTGCTGTCTAGCAGATTCACTGCCCATGTCCTATTCCACAGTAGTATTCTCAGTATGTGTGGCATATTTTGCTGAAATTCCTGTAACCTTCTTCTTTTTAAATTGGGGTTTTTGTTGAGGATGTCTCTCTTCCTTCTTTACGATGATGACAGGTGAGCGTTGTGAGTCCTTTTTTGATTTCATATACGCTTCTTGCCTGCGCTATGACCGACCCACTCTCTCGGACCATTTCGGAGATGAGTCCTGAAAAGAACAAGAAGGGCATACATCAGTGTACTGATACCTGTCAGGCTGTTTCAAAGAATCACTGTTGTGTAAATTATAACTTTTGTCACAGCTCTCCAGTTGCAGAGATTCACCTCTTGATTTTACTTTCTCTTTATTTGGTTTTTATTTGTCCCAGCTTTTTTTAGAAGACTCTTGTGCTTTCTTGTGTTATCCTTTTCAGGATTACTTTTAAGTTGTGACTATCTGATATGGCCCCTAACTTATTGTGACCTATTGGTGTGTGGGTCTTGGTTATACTTTTTGGTAACTCTCGCTCCTGATCAATTACAAGACGTTACATAAGATGTTGGCAAACTGCCTTTGCTGCTGCTTTCCTTTTATATTTCCTGAAAGGACTGAGGACACCGTGGCAAAATTGGCAATTTACTTCATCCTCAAATCTAGGGCGGTGCAACCCAATATTCATGTGTTTCAACACATCTGGTAAAGCAGCAAGAGATGGCATACCATGGGTTATGGTATATATTGCATCAGAAACTGTGCCCCATGTAGCACAGTGACTAATAGAGGGTACCATCCCAAGTAGCAAGCACATTGTGAGAACTCTGCATGTCTTGGGGTCCCGTATGGGGAAACACTACCTCAAGCTGATTTGTTTTTTGAGCAATCCAGAGTGAAATTTAATTTGACTCATGATAGCATTAATAGCCACTGGGTTAATCCCCAGCATTGTCAATTGTGATTAAATAGCTTGAGCAGCCCTCACTGGGGAAGTATTCAATGTTTGTGTAACAAATTGCGTTAAACGTCTATGTGATCTGTTAGATTATTCGGCTACAACTATGTTTTGTATGTTTGGATATGGTGTGTAGGCAGCTAGGATTGGTCAAGGGGCCCAGTTATTACTGATGGAACCCAAAGTAACATGTTCAAGAAAGTACAGTAGGGCATCTTCAAACCAGTTTTCTAGTTCCTGGTATGTTAAGGGTATTTCTAAATAATTGTATGCTCTATATTGTTGTGAAGCATTTGCTAGTGTGTATGTATGAAATATATTTGATTTGGCCTTGACTGCAGGAAAAGTGCCCCATAAATAAAATGTTTCACTTTTATGCGCACGGTGTGCCTCTACCACAAATATAACATACTACCCCTGTTTGGTAACCCATTTTGAAGTAAATATACTATTTTAATTGGACTGTGTATTAGGACAACAATACTTTAGAATGTGGGGGGATCAAGTGCTGAGTTTAGAGTCTGGCAGACAGGTTACTCTGTCACAAACTGTTGCATTTGTGAAGCCCATTCCCCCAAAGACTAAATCACTCCCTAAGTCCATCCACACAATCAGAATCTGTTGGCCCAAATCCTGGCTAGCTCACATTGCCTCACTTAACCCCAAACCAATCGGGCTGGAAGGTGATTATGGCAGCCTGAACATGGCACTCTGACTCCCCAGGGAAGCTGTTGAAACAGATCTTACCCTTTTGTGGTGTTAGTCATGCATGCCAAGGAGAGACACAAAAGAGAGTTGAGAGAAGTTTTCAATACATCTATTGAAACAGTCTCAATCTGGCATAAAGCGAATGAGCTGCGATAATTAGGCAGATGAAACAAAGCAAAATAATCAGCATTAAAACATAGTAAAGAAGATGATCCAACCATGATGAATGTTGTTCTAGATGTTCTAGAGGTTCTAGAGGTTCCTACCTAACACTAAGATTATAGTCCAGACCACAGTGGAGGTACCCCTCTTCCTGGCCCGATTTAAGTGATTGGCCCCAGCCCCATTGCTGAAAACAGCATTAGGAGTCAGCCTGCAGTACAGACGCAATTCTCTTGAGGGCTGGAAATTAGCTGGTAGATTAGCGCTAAGGTAAGTATGTTACTGCATGCCATAGTTACCTTAGGGCACGAGTTATAGTTACTTAAGATAACTCTAACTATAACTGGTGAATTTTTATTGTTCTGTACACTTAAAATGTGAGCTTAACTATAGCGTCTCTGTAACCTATAAATATATATATTACCTATAACCCTATTATAGTTACTTAAAAAAGGAACTCTAACTTCTGAATTTCTATGGTTTTGTATGAGTAAATTCAAAACCTAATTATAATGTCCCTGTAACCTTTGTTTTTTTTCAGTGAAAATGTATATATATATATATATATATATATCCAACGACAAAAGAAAAAAGTATATCAGCACGCTCAAGATTCAGGTAAAGTGAAAGACAAGTTTAATCGAAACACAACGCGTTTCGGCTGACACAGCAGCCTTGGTCACGTGTTATTAATCAACCATCCACCATTGTTAAATACTAACCAGTCATAGACATAGAAATGAGACAAACAACAGCAGATATCAGATAAGAGAAGAAAAAAAGAACCTTAAATACAACACCTCATAAAAAATTGCTTACAACCTCATAGAAAAATATATCTAGGTTACAATAATTCATCAGATCTGTAACACTATACACAATTATCATATATATAGATAAATAAATATGTATAGATATATAGACATATAAATATATAAATATATAAATACATAATTCTGCAATCATGGAACCGTAAAGATAGATATATAATGGGGTAAAATAGCATGCATGGATGGAAGGAAAAAATATATCATAGATTGAAAGTCCACCAGACTCATATATTATAATTAAATATTATTACTTATAGGTCCAATGGTGAACTACAACCAAGCGATGTAAAAATTAGTTGAAAACCTTAACCACACTAACTGCAATATTAAAACCCCTATATCACTGCTTATACAGTTGATGTTAATAAGACAGATCAGCAATATCGGACAGATTCTATAACATTTTCTTATCTGATAATCAGCATAGACAACACCCAACAACGTGCAATGTAGAGAGAGAGAGCGGTAGCAGGTAGAAAGCAGCATTAGTTTCATCCGACCCATTAAATCTGAAAAAACACATAAATACATATAATAAATGACCATTTATCCCCAAATCCAATAAATAGAAGATTAAATATAAAAATAAAAATAAAATTACAAAAGTGAAAAATACATCCCTTGTTAACACACTATATTAATATCCAGAATAGATGTTAAGTTCTTATACATACTTTATAGTCATTAGGAATCATTAAAATTCATTAAGGTTGGTCAACTACACATTATCCTGTTGAAAATACAGAACCCAATTATGGTTAGTTCTCAAATATCATGTAAATGGGTATTCAATTCCTCCCCAATGTTCAATCCTTTGGGTATCTTTGTCTCTAAATCTAAAATATACTTTGACTCTTTTTTCCTCAGAGTTAGTTCCCTATTGCCCCCTCTATGAGATGGAGGGACATGTTCAATGCCAAAGTACGACAACTGAGTCCAATCGGAATTATGTTTTTCTTTAAAATGCCTCGCTACAGGATAATGTTCATCAACTGCAGTTATGGCTCGCATATGTTCCATAATCCGTTTCTTAACACTGTGTTTGGTACTACCAACATACCATCTTTGACAAGGGCACTCCAATACATAAATAACAAACGGAGTACTACATGTTATAAATTGGTTAATTGGCCTATTTTTACCAGGTTTACATAGTGCATATTGTTTACGCATCACACTGTTACAGCATGCTTTACAATGCCCACAGGGAAAAAAAACCTGTAAGCCATGTTGTTTGAGTTGTGACACGGTGGTAATATCATTAGACCTTAACATGTCCTGTAAACTACGTCCTTTTCTGTACGTGATCTGAGGTCTATTTAATATCAAATCACCAATAACAGGATCACTTTTTAATATCTTCCATTTTTTTCCAATGATATTCCTAACTTGTTTTGTATCATCACTATAAGTCATGATAAGTCTGATATCATCATTACTGTCCATCTTTTGTTTGGGAGTATTGTCAAAAAGGATGTCAGTTCTTTGTATAACCTTGATTTTATCAATTGCTTTTTTGATAACCCAGTCAGGGTACCCCCGTTGTTTGAATCTCAAGATCATCTCTTTCTGCTCAGCTTCAAAGGCTTCATTAGTACTACTAACTCTTTTAGCCCTTAGCAACTCTCCATAGGGGATACTCCACTTAAGGCTCTCTGGGTGTCCACTAGATGCATGTAGTAGGCTATTACCTGCTGTGCACTTTCGGAAGAGTTCAGTATTAACCTTGTTTACATCAATCTTTATCAATGTATCCAGAAACTCAATAGAAGACCTACTCATTTTGTATGTCAAACCTATATTCAAATCATTGTTGTTTAATTTACGAACAAAGTGGGAAGCTTCTTCCTCAGAACCTTTCCAAATAATGAAAAGGTCATCGATATATATCTTAGCCATAGAATTACCTGACTGGTTTCTGGATATTTTTCTTCATCTTTAAAAATATTCTCTTCCCACCAGCCTAAAAATAGGCAGGCAAAACTCGGAGCAAAGCAGGTGCCCATCGCAGTCCCAAGGATTTGTTGGTAATGGACCCCATTAAACAAGAAGAAGTTGTTCATCAGGCAATATCTTATCATGTCTATTATCATTCCAGTGTGTGCCAGATATTTCAATGATCTGGCATCTAAGAAATGTCTACAGGCTGCAATGCCTTTTTCATGGTCGATTATAGTATACAAGGAATTGACATCCAAGGTTATTAACAAGAAATCATCTTCCCATACAATGCCCTCAAGTTTCCCAAGAAAATCCTTAGTGTCACGAACATAAGAGGGAAGATTGACAACAAATTCCCTCAGAAAGTGGTCAACATATTTAGAGACATTTTCCAAAACACTACCACAAGAAGATACAATAGGTCTTCCTGGTGGATTGGTCCTATTTTTATGAATCTTGGGAAGAATATACAGCACCGGTAGTTTGGGAAAATCTCTTTTTAGAAAACAATATTCTTCCCATAGTTATAAGCCCTTATCTTTCCATTCCATAAGCAACTGCCAAATCCCCACAATACTGTTAGTATATACTTCTTTGGTGGTAACTTTATAAAATTGGGTGTTATTAAGTTGACACATAACTTCATCAATGTACTTCTGTTTTTCCATAAGTACAATATTACCACCTTTATCAGCCGGGCAGACAATTGTGTCTGCATCACTTGCCAGAGATGTGATAAATTTCTTTTGAGATTGTGTTAGATTGTAATTACATTTAGGTTTGAACCATGTTTTGTGGCGAAATTGTGTCAAATCTTTAACCACCAAATCGTAGAATGTATCAATGTTATCGTGGTTCATAATAGGAAAGAATGTAGATCTGGGCTTAAAGCCAGTGGGAACAGACAGATCATACGTAATATTTAGATCATCAAGAATTTGGTAAACACTTCTAGTTGTAGTGGAGTCAACAACATCATTCTCTAATTCATACAATGCAATCAAAGAATCAACATCACTGATATTGAGCACATCATGGGAAACATCCCTATGAGAGCCCTCAGCACCCACATCAGGGGAATTCTTTTGTTTGAACCATTTTCTCAACTTCAGTTTCCTAATAAATTTTAAAAAGTCAATCCTTGTTTCGGCATAATTAAAACGTTCTATAGGGCAGAAAGAGAGGCCTAAACATAATGTAGATTTATCACTTTCAGATAGCACAAAGTTAGATAAATTCACAATAGTTTTATTCACCATATTTTCATCCATTATGTTTGTGGGTTGGAGCTTTTTGTTGTTTTTCCTACTTGCCCCATATCAAAATTTGTTTTTGTTACGATTTCTGACTCTCTCTCGCCTCTTCTGATTCCGCCTCGTCTTCCTCTTCGGCCTGATGTCCTGCCTTTGTAATTGGAACTTAGTCCTTGTTGGTTCTTGGATATTTGCCTGCCGCGTCGCAGCAGGCGATATTCGTCTAAAAAAGTTGCTGGTTTATTGGTGACTTCTTCAATAGACTTCTCATTCTCAGTAGAACTGGGGATATCAGATTCCTTTGCACTTTCTACATCAGTTTCCAAAGAGGATTGTCTCTCCATCGTAGGGAGGCGGACAGGGGATGACTTGTATAAATGATCATATTTTCTATTGAAAGTCAGAATTCTTCTGCTTTCATAATCCCCTATATCTCTATGTAATTTTAGTTGTTAAAATTGGAAGATATTAAAAAGTGATCCTGTTATTGGTGATTTGATATTAAATAGACCTCAGATCACGTACAGAAAAGGACGTAGTTTACAGGACATGTTAAGGTCTAATGATATTACCACCGTGTCACAACTCAAACAACATGGCTTACAGGGTTTTTTTCCCTGTGGGCATTGTAAAGCATGCCGTAACAGTGTGATGGGTAAACAATATGCACTATGTAAACCTGATAAAATAGGCCAATTAACCAATTTACAACATGTAGTACTCCGTTTGTTATTTATGTATTGGAATGCCATTGTCAAAGATGGTATGTTGGCAGTACCAAACACAGTGTTAAGAAACGGATTATGGAACATATGCGAGCCATAACTGCAGTTGATGAACATTATCCTGTAGCGAGGCATTTTAAAGAAAAACATAATTCCGATTGGACTCAGTTGCCGTACTTTGGCATTGAACATGTCCCTCCATCTCATAGAGGGGGCAATAGGGAACTAACTCTGAGGAAAAAAGAGTCAAAGTATATTTTAGATTTAGAGACAAAGATACCCAAAGGATTGAACATTGGGGAGGAATTGAATACCCATTTACATGATAATTGAGAACTAACCATAATTGGGTTCTGTATTTTCAACAGGATAACGTGTAGTTGACCAACCTTAATGAATTTTAATGATTCCTAATGACTATAAAGTATTTATAAGAACTTAACATCTATTCTGGATACTAATATAGGCCCTCATTCTGACCTTGGCGGGCGGCGGAGGCCGACCGCCAAAGTCCCGCCGTCAGGTTACCGTTCCGCGGTCGAAAGACCGCGGCGGTAATTCTGACTTTCCCGCTGGGCTGGCGGGCGGTCGCCTTCAGACCGCCAGCCAGCCCAGCGGGAAAGAGGCTTCCACGATGAAGCCGGCTCGGAATCGAGCCGGCGGAGTGGAAGCTGTGCGACGGGTGCAGTTGCACCCGTCGCGTATTTCACTGTCTGCGCAGCAGACAGTGAAATACATTTAGGGGCCCTCTTACGGGGGCCCCTGCAATGCCCATGCCAGTGGCATGGGCACTGCAGGGGCCCCCAGGGGCCCCGCGACCCCCCCTACCGCCATCCGGATCTCGGCGGTCCGACCGCCGGGATCTGGATGGCGGTAGGGGGGGTCGGAATCCCCGCGGCGGTGCAGCAAGCTGCGCCGCCGCGGAGGATTCAATGGGGCCGCGGTACACTGGCGGGACCCCGCCAGTGGTGCCGGTCCGACCGCGGCTTTACCGCCGCGGTCGGAATCCCCATTGGAGCACCGCCGGCCTGTCGGCGGTGCTCCCGCGGTCCTCCGCCCTGGCGGTCAAAGACCGCCAGGGTCAGAATGACCACCATAGTGTGTTAACAAGGGATGTATTTTTCACTTTTGTAATTTTATTTTTATTTTTATATTTAATCTTCTATTTATTGGATTTGGGGATAAATGGTCATTTATTATATGTATTTATGTGTTTTTTCAGATTTAATGGGTCGGATGAAACTAATGCTGCTTTCTACCTGCTACCGCGCTCTCTCTCTACATTGCACGTTGTTGGGTGTTGTCTATGCTGATTATCAGATAAGAAAATGTTATAGAATCTGTCCGATATTGCTGATCTGTCTTATTAACATCAATTGTATAAGCAGTGATATAGGGATTTTACTATTGCAGTTAGTGTGGTTAAGGTTTTCAACTAATTTTTACATCGCTTGGTTGTAGTTCACCATTGGACCTATAAGTAATAATATTTAATTATAATATATGAGTCTGGTGGACTTTCAATCTATGATATATTTTTTCCTTCCATCCATGAATGCTATTTTACCCCATTATATATCTATCTTTACGGTTCCATGATTGCAGAATTATGTATTTATATATTTATATGTCTATATATCTATACATATTTATTTATCTATATATATGATAATTGTGTATAGTGTTACAGATCTGATGAATTATTGTAACCTAGATATATTTTTCTATGAGGTTGTAAGCAATTTTTTATGAGGTGCTGTATTTAAGGTTCTTTTTTTCTTCTCTTACCTGATATCTGCTGTTGTTTGTCTCATTTCTATGTCTATGACTGGTTAGTATTTAACAATGGTGGATGGGTGATTAATAACACGTGACCAAGGCTGCTGTGTCAGCAGAAACGCGTTGTGTTTCGATTAAACTTGTCTTTCACTTTACCTGAATCCTGAGCGTGCTGATATACTTTTTTCTTTTGTTGTTGGATTTATTATACCGGCTTGCTCGTACCGGTCTCTGCACCACCCCTCTTGGGCCATTGAGTTCACTTCGAGCGTTTGAAGTTGACTGAATATATATATATATATATATATATATATATATATATAACCAAAACAAAATCCGGAATGCGGAAGCTGTAACACAGCGGTTCTGGACGGGTTCTGGAAATCCCACAAATGCGCAAAGTTTTTCCTTTTAGTTCAAGGAAAGCCAGGACACCTCCAATATGCTGTAAGTCCATATAAATTTATATATATATATATTTAAAGAGGGGGGATATATATATATTCATTTTTTTGCAGCATCTCCAGGGTCCCCATTAACAGCAATGTCCAGTGGTAGTGGTGCATGCACGGGTCTGGCTCCCCGTCAATGTAATCAACATGCAACCACTCCAAGATACAAGAAACTTTAATGCACCCTGGCAGCATGTTGTGGTGAAAAAATGTTTATTAAATTTTTTACATTACAATGTAAAGCAGCAAAAACGGTTGCAAAATCCAATGCATTTCAGTGTCCCACATACCTTGATCACGGGTGCTGGCACGAGTTATAGTTACCTCTTGGGACGACTTATAGTCACTTGAAATTACTCTAATTCTAAAAGCTGAATTGCCATGGTTTTGTATGTTTAAAGTGTTGACCTAACTATAAAGTCCGTGTAACCTTTGGGTTTTCAAGTGAATTTCTATGTTTTTTTAATGTAAAGCAATTTTAATATTTTAATTACAATTCATTAATCCAACCACCACTGATGGTCCCCTGTGCCCAACCACCTATAGCCATACAGCCCGCACCATGCATGGACTTTGGCCTTCCCTTCAATATCTTGAAAACTACTGAACGGATTTACACCAAATTTAAAAACGCAAGATTTGTGGACCAAAAGTTACCTTTTTCCCTATTTTGTATGATTCCGTCCAGTGGTTCAGGCAATAGATGGCCCTCCACTTGACAGATCATCCTGAAACTTTCCATGCACAACAAGACCCAAATGGTGCCAAAGATGTAGGTATGTCAAAAAATGCTTATCAGTGGAAACTAGGTCCTCACTATAACTACCTACTGAAATACTGAGGGGCATATTTATACTCTGTTTGCGCCGGAATTGAGTTGTTTTTTTGACGCAATTCCGCCGCAAAACTAACTCCATATTTATTCTTTGGCGTTAGACACGTCTAGTGCCAAAGTCCATGGAGTTTGCGTCATTTTTTAGCGTGGACACCTACTTTGCGTTAATGAGATGCAAGGTAGGCGTTCCCGTCTAAAAAATTGACTCCGACGCGTGTGCGCCGTATTTACACTCCCGGGCAAAATTCACGCACCGGAGTGGGCGGGTCAAAAAAAATGAGGTACGGCCGCTTTTGCGCCGTTTTTTAGCGCCTGGACAAGGCAGGCGTTAAGGGACCTGTGGGCTCGGAAGGAGCCCAGAGGTGCCCTCCCATGCCCCCAGGGACACCCCCTGTCACCCTTGCCCACCCCAGGAGGACACCCAAGGCTGGAGGGACCCATCCCAGGGACATTAAGGTAAGTTCCGGTAAGTACTTTTTTTTTTTTTTTTTTGTGGCATAGGGGGGCCTGATTTGTGCCCCCCTACATGCCACTATGCCCAATGACCATGCCCAGGGGACAGAAGTCCCCTGGGCATGGCCATTGGGCAAGGGGGCATGACTCCTGTCTTTGCTAAGACAGGAGTCATTTCTATGGGGTTGGGAGTCGAAAAAAATGGCGCAAATCGGGTTGAGGCGAAAAATTTGCCTCAGCCTGACATTCCCCATTTTTTGGCGCCCAAGCTCCATATCCCCCTACGCCGGCGCTGCCTGGTGTACGTCGTTTTTTTTTCACGCACACCAGGCAGCGCCGGCGGCTAACGCCGGCTAATGTAATTGATTAAATACGGCGCCCGCATGGCGCTTCAGAATGGCGTTAGCCAGCGCTAATTTTTTTGACGCAAAACTGCGTTAGCGCAGTTTTGCGTCAAAAAGTATAAATATGGCCCTGAAAACATACCAGTAAGGGTGATTGAAGTGTACGGGGGTGCACACCACAGCAGCAAAATATGGGGGTCATTCTGACCCCCGCGGGCGGCGGGAGCCGCCCGCCTGGAGGGAGCCGCCATATGGCCGCTCTGCGGTCAAAAGACCGTGGAGGCCATTCTGGCTTTCCCGCTGGGCTGGCGGGCGACCGCCAGAAGGCCGCCCGTCAGCCCAGCGGGAAACCCCTCCCCACGAGGAAGCCGGCTCCGAATGGAGCCGGCGGAGTGGGTATGTGCGACGGGTGCAGTGGCACCCGTCGCGTATTTCAGTGTCTGCAAAGCAGACACTGAAATACAAAGTGGGGCCCTCTTACGGGGGCCCCACAACACCCCATACCGCCATCCTGTTCCTGGCGGGCGACCCGCCAGGAACAGGATGGCGGTATGGGGTGTCAGAATCCCCATGGCGGCGCAGCAAGCTGCGCCGCCATGGAGGATTCTGCAGGACAGCGGAAAACCGTCGGGAGACCGCCGGTTTTCCTGTTCTGACCGCGGCTGAACCGCCGCGGTCAGAATGTCCTGAGGAGCACCGCCAGCCTGTTGGCGGTGCTCCCACATCCCCGGACCACCGGGGTCGGAATGACCCCCTATGTTTGTTTGAGTTGTCAGGGCCACCTTGCACGGCAACAGGTGTCTGACCAGCCATGGTGGAGGAAGGTGCTCTGAAATTCAATCCAGTTGTGTTCCTGAAGCCACCACCACCTTTTAACACTTCTAAGAAGCAAAACATAGGTACCAGGTGGAATATGTGAATTGAAACATTTGATGAACTCATTGATGCACTGGGTCAAATATTTTAAAAAAACTTGCAGGTGATGGAGTGAAAGAAGTGCTAAAGGAAATATCACAGATGGATGCAAAATCATCATACTAAAAGGTAAAAGAACAATTGGAGGCCAAGCTCAATCAAACACCAAATGTTAACTATGAAAGATATATCTTCAAGTAAGTGCCAACAGTTTGGTAAAACAAAGGATGAGTTGGTTAAAAGACTTGATGCACTCATTAAACTTTGCAAGTTATGTGACTTTAATGACGAAGAAGCCCTGTGCCTCAGTATCATTGATGGCTGCCTTTCAGCCTCATTTAGAATACACATGCTAAGAGGAACACACAGTCTTGAGAAAATGCTGATGGCTGCGAGAGCAGAAAGACAGGCAGATCAACAAGCTGCTGACATGAAAGCAGGAATGGCACATCATGAATCAGCATTGACCATGAACATATACATAGGTCGACGTCTTCAAAGAAAACAAAACTATGCTTCTGATGTTGGTTTTCTTTTAACCATGAAGGTAAATGTCCATCTGGAGGAAAAGTTTGCAAAGGTTGTCGCAAAGAGAACCATCTCATGGTAAAGCACTGATGATATTGACCAAAAAATGGGGGGCACATGTGGGGTTGGCTAACTATAAAGAAGATCACGGTTCAAAGAAAGATCAACAAACAGCGACAAATATAATTTGGACACTGTCCCAGTTGAAAGTGAACGATCATCCAATAACTTTCAATATAGACAGTGGAGTATCAATTAACATAATTCCAGGAAAGTTTAAGAGGCTGTACCCTGTGCTTCGCCTCTCTCCATCATGTACAAAGGTGTTTACCTCAGCTGCTTCGGAGCCATTGCAAATTCAAGGGACATTCATAGTGACAAAGCGACACAAAAAACATTGGTGCAAGCCACCATTCACACTCTACAAGGGACCTCGTTGAGTGCCTGGTAACGATGTTTTGCTACTGCTGCTGACATGGGACTGATATCCCTCAACTGCAACCTCTGTGCTCAGTCCAAGATCAAAAGCCAATTCCTGTTGCTCTTTATTGGCTTTGAAAAATGTAAGAAAATAAAAGTTTGCTTCATATCAATGAAGACATTCTCCCTGTTGCTCAGAGACACCACAGAGTTGCTTTTCATCTACAAGTAGCTGTAGAGAAATAGTTGGAAGCTCTTTTAAATCTTGACATCATTGAACGCTCTGCAGCCCCCGCCATGTGTTTCATCCATAGTAGGAGTACCAAGAAAGGACAGTAGCAGAGCGGTGCCCATTTGCGTATAAATAAGCAAAGTGAAAAAAAAACATTGAAAGGGAGAGACCCCCTGATCCACTCATAGCCGACTTGATCATGCAATTGAACTGAGACAAATTGTTTTCTTGCCTTGACCTGAATAAAGAATACCATCAACTCGAACTGAAAGAGAACTGCAGGTACATTACTACTTTTCCAACTCATGTTTGTTTGTTTAGATATGAAAGAATGAGTTTTGGGAACGTTCTCTGCTGCTGAGATATTTCAGGATGTTATCTGACAAATAATCCATCCTGCTACACCTGTTTTCAATGACAGTTATGACATACTGGTCTCTGGGAGAACACAAAAGGAATACAACAAAGTCCTTACTGAAGTGTGCCAGCTACTCGCTGATGTAGGTCTCATTCTGAATGCCAAACCATGTGAGTTTTACAAGACTAATCTCAAGTATTTTGGGCACATACACTCTGACGGGGGAATGACTCCAGACCCAGACAAGGTGCAGGCACTGTCATCCACTGCCCCCCTAAAGATATAGTCATGCTGTGATCCTTTCTAGGCATGGTCAGTTATTGCTCAAGATACATTCACAATTTTGCTACAGTGAAGGCCCCATTGAGAGACTTGACAAAGTGAAATGTACCATTGCAGTGGTCTCCTGAATGCTACCAGAGTTTCAAAGACATTAAAAATGTCATTCAAATGCAGCAGAAGTTACCTACTTTGACCCCAAAGTGCGTACTAAAATAACGGTTGATGAGAGCCTGGTAGGGTTAGGGGCAATCCTTGCGCAACACAATGAGCACAAAACATGCTTACTCTCAGCCGGAGAAAGAGTCTAGCTGTGGTGGGGGCCTGCAAACACTTTCACGTATTCCTTTATGGAAAACGATTCACCATCATCATGGATCACCTGGCATAGCTTAACATTTTGGGAAACCAGAACGTTAAGATGCCCCCTCATATCGAGAAGTGGGGTTAAAACTGTAGGAAAGTGGCACCTTTCCGACATAATTTCCCCTAATTTTTGCTTGGTGTCTGTATGTGTAGACTATAGTACACTGGGATCCTGCTAACCAGGATGCCAGTGTCTGAGTTCTCTCCCTTCAATTTAGTAAACTTGGTAAGTAACTTTTACAGCCCACAATTGGAATACTGGTGCACCCATGTAAGTCCCTAGTATATGTTACTTCGGTACCCAGGGCATTGGTACACCAGGGGTCCCCATGGGCTGCAGCATGCATTGTGCCACCCATGGGGGCCTATGCAAACTATGGCTACAAGCCTGCCATTGTAGCCTGTGTGAAACAGTGCATGCAATTTTCACCCCAAATATAAGGTTTGCCTTGTATCATGGTCACTGCACTCTATCCTAATAAGTCATCCCTAAGGTAGGCCCTTCAGCCCAAGGGCAGGGTGCATGGCTCTCAGTGTGAGGTCACCCCTGTATGAGCATAGGTACCCCTACAAACGCCAGACTCCATTTTCTGGGCTTTGTAAGTGTGGGGACGCAATCTTAAGGTGTGTAATGGACAGAGGTCAACACAAGATGTCCAACTACATAATAGCTTCACAAAATCTGGGCATGTTTTGCATCAAACATGTTGGAATCATGCAACTACACTGATTCAACCACTAGTTGCATGGATACCATGTACTCTGGTGGTTCCCTGGGGGATCCCCCATGCCTGCCTGCACAGCATTGCAGGGTCTGCATGCCCACCCATGCTGCTACCAACCCCAGACACTGGTCTGCTCCCCTGCTGCTCAGCCTAACCCGGGCAGGGGAAGTCAGAACAAAGGATTTCCTGTAGAAGAGCGGTGTGATCACCTCTTCCTTAGAAATAGGTGTCACTGGGCTGTGGTGGGGGTGCCACTGAGCGCCACCAGACTGCTTTGAAAGGTACATTTGGTGCCCTTCGTGCATAAGCTGGTTTACTCCAGTGCAGGAGCCCCCGGCTCCAACTCTGGCATGAAACCACACAAAGGACAGGGGGGTGACCAGCTCCCCATCCAGCTCCTCCAAAAGGGAGCTTCACAGAGCTCTGCCAGGTGGCCACCTGATTCTGCCATCTTGAAAATGAGATGAGCAGAGGCCACTGGGAGCATCTGACTCATTGGCTCAGCTGGGTGACGTCCCTGACCTCCCTAATAGGTGGGTCACTTCAGAAAGTGTTGCACCCGCTTCCTGGATTATTTAAGGGATCCCCTGAGTGTGGAACCCTAGATTTTTCTGCAAGACTTCAAGATTTGTCTGCAAGTCTCCTCTGTAATGCACTTCTGCAGCTTGGACACTGGAACTGCCTCTGGTCATTGCTGGGACTGAGAGCAACATTGTAGCCAGTAGGAGGGCTCCTACTGCAAATTTGTTTCAAAATTCTGCATCACCTCTGCAACCTTCATGGCCATGCATCCTCCAGAGTCACCAGGACTCTGATTGAACTTATGATGGCAAGAAGGAATCTCCCTTGGATTGAAGGAGTTACACTTCTGCATCCACAGGCACCTCAATGTCAACACCCAGTTTGTGGATCCTGCTGTCCCACAGACTTCCCAAGGCTCTACAACACAAGTGGTAGTTCTGTGGCTCTCCAGGGGTCTGACCTGTCTTCTTTGCAACTCGAAGTCGGTGGTCCCCTGTTGTAGCTGCTGGACAGGAACCCTGGTGCACCGTATCTGTTTATTGTTGCTAAGGCTTGTTGGCTCTTCAGTACAAAGATCTCCTAGCTCAAAGAAGTCCCAGACTCCGGCACTACACAGCTCCAAGAACAATGTCCTCACTTTAACTCTTGCAACATGGGCATCCCTCTATGCTGTGCTGTTGAGGCCTTCCTGTGACTCCCTGTGCCTCCTGCCAGAGGGGCCAGCTGGGGGCTCCAACTATTCTTCCTGGCTCTCCTGCTTGCTGAGGGCTGGCCCTGACTTACCTGCAAAGTAAATTTTCCTGTCCCCCATTGACTTCAAAGGAAGGTTCCAACACAAATTCACCCCTATGCACCTGTTTCCTGGTGTAGGCACTCCACTTTTCTGGGTATCCTCAGGTGGGGGCTTTCTTGAGCCTCCCTTGTCCCAACGGGTTTCCTCAGGGTCCTCTGGGAAGGGTCCTAAAACACAAAAACTGCAACTGCAATTTTGTATGTTATCCTATGGACACTGACCTAGAATTTCTACTCTGCTCACGGGTGCCTGGGGAATCAGATCTACTTACCTTAGGGTTTTTAGTACTTCCCCAGTCCTAAAGGTCCTTCTGTGGTAGTTTGTGCTGGTAGTGATCTTTGCATCCCATTTTTAAAATATATGGTTTGGATCCCCGTAAGTATATTTTTGTATGTTCATATTTCCAGTTAGGAGATATACCAAAGTTAGTTCAGTGTGTGTGTTATAATCAATAATACACTATTTTTCTAACACCTGTGTGGTTCTTTCCTGTGTGTACATCACTGACTGACCTGTGTGGTGTTTGCAACTGCTTTACACCCTCCTGAATAAGCCTTAGCTGATCTCCACAGCTACCCCTTGAGAGCTCTGGTTTTCTAGAACCTCTTACACTATCATAAAGGGTTGCCTGGATTCAGTAGAGGGTGCCTCACCTATAGGTGTACACCATATAGTGATCCAACCTCCTACAAAGGTTACAAGAATATGACTATGAGATTGTGCATATACCAGAGAAGGACCAAAACCCAGCAGCTTACTTTTCACAAGTGCCACTGCATCATTGGCGTTCGGCATCCAAGACAGTTGAAGCATATCTCAAATATATTGTGAAATGCAGGACACCAGCGGCTCTATCAATGGAATAAAGACATGAACATAATTAAGGAACTGATTACCACGCAATCATGAAGGAGAAGTACTCAACCCCTTGTCAATGACGTTAAGTTACAAAAGTTCAAAAATGTACAGGATAAGCTAGCAGTCAGCCAAGATGGCATAATGCTTGCCCATGAAGAACACTGTGGTGTTTTAGCCACCGAAAGAGAACTAAGAGCTCAAGTGTGGTTCCATCAGCTAGATGAGCGAGTCGAGAGGGAGATGAAGGCATGTCACATTTGCAATTGTTTGTCCCCCAAGGTGGCGCAAAGACAAGTGACAATGTGTGATCTTCCTGTCCATGCCTCAGAGAGAGCTGCAGTTGACTTTTTCTGGGTCACTGGGAAATGAACACCATCTCATGGTAGTCATAGACATATATGCACGTTTTCCTTTGGTGGAGGACCTAGCTTCAACATCCCATTACAAAGTCTTAGAATGGCATCTTTGCAATGTGTTGCATCCCGTAATTCTCAAATCTGCCTGTGGCTGGCCCTTTAACAGCAAAGATTTCAAAGAATTTCTCATCTGACTCAACATTAAAAACCAAAATAGTACACTTTTGTGGCCCAAAACCAATAGTGTAGTTGAATTATTTATGGGCCACCTCGAGAGGGTCACTCAATGAGTAGCCATAGATAGAATCGATCTGAACCAAGCCATGTGTCAGGCCATAGAGGCCTATCGATCACCTCCCCACCCCACAAATGGTGAGAGTCTAGCCACCTTACTATTTGGGAGAGCCATCAGAACAAAAATACCTCATTGGACCTGGGATCATTTGGTGAATACTGACAAGATTTGAGACACCGATGTAGCTCAGAAAAGGAAAAGGAAAATATGTGCAGATCAGCACCACCATGCACAGGAGACAGTTTTTGGCAAAGGAAACTGGGTGTTGTTTAAGCAAAAATGCAGAAAACAGACACTCCTTTTGCCGCTGATCCATTACAGGTTGTGGTGTGCAAAGGACATCGTCCTGGACAATCCATCACTCGAGACACATCACAATTTAAACAACTACCGCAACATTTGTTGTATCCTAAAACCACATAGGAAGCGACTCCTCCAACAGGTTGGGTTCAAACGCCTGAGCCTTTGTCGCCATTGCCCAATCAGAGTGGACCTCAATCATCTCGGATCACCCGAGCTGGCAGACAAGTGAGAGTGCCTTGCTCGCCATTTGAAGAAATGTGATCTTGGTGATTTCTGCCACCTTTCTATTTTAAAAAAGGGGTAGATGTAACATATTGCTATTATGCACACTAGAAACATTGTGGTTCTGGGTGGACTCTGAACAGAAAGTAAGTAATGTGAGGGGAGATGTTAAGGTGTGGGTAACGGAAAGTTTGATGTAATGAACAGTATGTGATTGTATGCTGAAGAGTAAAGTAATGTTTAGTGGCAGATCCTTTGTGGCATAATTCATCTGCATGCTCAGAGGCTGTGGAAGAGGCTACATCACTCATTTTTTTTATTTCTAAAGGAAATGCTTTAGGATTTACGGATTTACAGCTTCTCTGCTTCTATGAAGATGGCTTCAGCTGTGCCACATTTTGGCATAAATACTGAATATTAGCACTCTAGTTAATCATTTGACACTGTGGGAAGCTGCATTCTGACACTGGTGAGGTAATTGACAGACCGGTGCTGCTGTTGAAAGTACATTTCAGTCATCTGCATTTCAGAATATTTTACTGTCATGGATGAGAAAAATGTTTGAGAACTCATGGAAAAATGTGTCATCATATTAGTTTTTTAGAGCACTGACCATATCTTCTATGCCAAAACGGACATCCTTATTTTGTTTGTTTATATAGGAAATGGTTATATTTTACAGCTTTGATTCCATCCAGATAGTTTAAGCGTTCCACTGCTTTGTCATAGATACTGAATGTTAGCACGCTTGTTGATCATTAGGAGACTGTGGGAAGGTGGAGCAGAACACAGGGAATCAACTGACACACTGCTGCTACTACTACTCTCACTCAGAATATCAGATGTTATTCTTGCTGAGGAACATACTGTGATTTATTTTAGAAAATGTACTCGCATTTAAGCCTCTGGAGAACCTTCCATAAGCTCTTTAAAAAATCATGATAGAAAGAAAGAAGCCAGTTTTCTCTCAAACATGGTTTATCAAATTTCAGCAAAGGAAAACATCATAATTACCATTACAGTCTTTGCAAAGCAACCGTAATGAGGGCCAAAGAATAAGCATTCTGGTAGCAAAAACTGTTTTAGCCTATGCTGTAGATGTCACTATTATTTTCAAGGGGCGCACATAACATAGTTCATTGGATTATAAAATACAAATTTGGGGTAAGAAAGACCCCAATGTTTCTGTAATGTTCTGCAAAGGCTGTAAACATTGCAAAGTCTCATCTTCAGAATAATTCTTCAGATAAAAAATCCGTAACTGAAGTCTCCTTCTAAAGGTGTGTTTTTGATTAGAAAAACTTCAAAAAATATCCTTTTTGAGTTTTTTCTATCAGTTAAACTTTGCATACTTTTGTGAAATTTGCATATCTGCAAAGTTGCTAAGTTTTGCGGAAAGATTATTTACGTTTAGAGAAAAAAACCTATGGAACTTCGTCTATTCTAGAGAAAGCATTCTTAGCTTATCTGGCCTGTTTCACAGCAATCTTCAGCTAGCCAATGAAAATCAATGCTAAAGTAATGGTGCACAGATTCTTCAATTCATGGAAAAGAAACAAAAAAATGCAATCCTTATCTGAGACATATAAAGCAGTAAAACGGAGCAAAACCTGCGCCTAGCATATAAATTAGGAGGCCAGACTCATCATAATATTAATAATGACTACTGCTTCAAAATCAAAACATATAAAGCACTGGTACAAGCCAAGAGCTTTTGAATTTTCTAAGGATCTATCATACTGGAAGAAATATTAGAATAAATATGATACATATGTTTAGGATCTGCCTGTCAGGTTAGTTAGTGCTTCTTTATTTGAAGGAATGTGACTATTTAAGAAACACTTCTAAAAAAAGGCGATGCAGATAGCAATTTCAGGTTCACATGCATATAATAATGTAGCAGCACATTGAGGTTATTTGACTGTGGTTGGTTCCTGGGACCATTTTACACACTCAAGCATTTTCACATGAAAATAAATCAATAAATAATTCTGTATCATAATTTTCCCTACAAGTACATCATTGAAATTAGTTTTATAAGACGGGGACTGATGACATGCTTGCACTTTTTCATCAGAGTTAGAAACATTGAATTGACCAAGCAAATCTTTCAATTTAAAACTGTGGGCAGCAGTGACCTAAGGCCGGTGTATGGTCATTTTATTCTGTCTTGCTGTCACTTAGGGCCAGATGTATCAAAAAGCCAAATTGCATTTCTTAAATAGCGAATTTTAAGAAATCCCTATTTAAGAAATGCAAAATGGTATGTATGATTTTTGCGATTTCCTAAAATTCGCAAATGCTATTACCGAATCGCAAATAGAGAATCCAACTCCATTTGCACCTAGGGGCCTGCTGCAAATGGTTTTGCATTTCCTAAATTGCAAATTCCAGTTAGGAATTAGCAATTTAGGAAATGCAAATCCCAGGGTGCTGGGGGCCTAAGGCCCCCTCTGCTGCACCCCAAAAATATTTTTACGGACATGTGAAGCACACACATGCCTTAGGGGCATGTGTGCACTACATTTCAATTTTAAAAATGCATTTAAAATGCATTTTTAAAATTTGCACATGGTTACCAGCAAACTTTTGTTGGTCGTATTTGCATTTCCTAAATGCCCAATTCGCATTTAGGAAATGCTTGATACATGTGCTTAAGAAATCGCAAATAAGGATTCCTTATTTGCGATTTCCTATTTAGAGAATCGTAATTTGCGATTCCTTAAAATTGCACTGAGAATGCCTTTCATACATTCTGAAAAGCATTTTTGCATTCGCAAACGGCCGAATTTTGCAATTCGCACCATTTGCGAATGCAAAATCGCTTGATACATCTGGCCCTTAGTAAGAGCAGCTAGGGATGGGCAATTTACCAAAGTGTTGCTTGAGTAGTTGCCACCACTTTTGGCATTTACAAACAATGGGGCCAACTTCTCCTCGCTCTTCCCTATCTCCTTTTATCTCAGAATGATAATTTGAACAAGATGTATGCATACATTGGCACGACTCCTGCGGAAACTGTCCACCTGTTTCCTTGTTTATTTTTTCGCATTTTAAGTCTGATGGTCTATTTGGTTTGTCAATGTTGGTCCCTATGCATTTGAGCCCATGTTACAAAATATGGAGAGGGTAAGTGCAAATCTACCTTTGCCCAGCCTGAACTGCTAGGCCCACGCTTTGATGTGATAATGGGGTTACATGTTTCACCTGTGAACCTATATCTCAAGTGGGTTTCTGGATCACACTGCCCCTTCAGTGGCGAGTCATACGGCTTTGGCAAAAATGATTCTACTGTATTGCTCCACTTGTTATGTCACTTTGTGAATTTGACGATCCTAGTACCGACTAGGTGTTTAAAATGCTAAACACACTACTGTTAGAATTAACCTAAGTTGGTGGTCCCCACAGAGTAAGTCTCGGCTAACTACAATTATCATTAGACAAAGGCAGCATGGGCACCCCAAACTTTAAGGTCTATTATGTAGCCGGACAACTACAATGGCTGTCCTTCTGTTTGGACAGGGACAACCTGGCAGAAATAGGATTCACAACAGGACTGATCAGCCAAGGACAAGTGCACAAATTGATATGTTCAGGATTACTCATGGCCCTCACCTACTGGAGGACAGACTTTTGCCACACTGCTTGAGACCTTTCTGCACCCTCAGGCACCCTAATGGCTAGAAAACTGTGTCCTTGGGAGCAGGAGGGAGAATTGGTTGCAGGCTCACTGTTGGAGAATGGCACATTATTGTCACACTCCGATTTTGTGCACACTCATGGGTTACTGGAAACACTGTTTTCAACACATGCCAGCATCCTTTGCTACGTTTGACACTAATGGGTGCCAGATGGGAAGAACCAGGAACACATGAGAACACATGAGCCACTCAAGGCACAACACACCATGGAACATGGTAGACACTTGATCTTCTGGCTGTATTAGGGACTTCGTGCACACCTCATGATCCCCCTAACTCCCCTGGGAGGCAGACCTTACCTTTCTCTTGGAATATCCCAAAGAGAGCTCACACAAATCGAGATTTATATTTAACCAAATTGCTAGGGCTTATTACACACAACACAGGAAGAACACAATGTTTCCTTCCACCTACTCAACTTACCCTCAATGTCATGTCTGTTTAATTATTAAACGGGTGTTGTAGCAGCACCATCAGAATTGATCCAGCAGGACCACTAGCACATGTTTAAACAATGTATCTTAGGCTTATATCCCTAACTGGCTATACTGTTGGTATAGTTGCAATTGACTAGATGCTGGAAATCTCTACGAGTTCCTTCTGTTATTTGGTGGTGGGAGGAGGTGGCACAGTGGGCACTGGCTGAAAGTGAGGCCGTCGGTCTGAAGGAGCATAGAGGTTAGCACAAAAGACCCACATCCATGGAATGGGACACATTATTAGAACTACTCAAAGCACAAGACGGTGCAACCGAGGCAGGGCAGTGAACAGAAACGTATAGACCACTGACCAAGATACGGCACCATGATGAGAGTCCATATTCCATCATCATCAACTATCCCTGATGTGGCCACAGTGTATTACATTGAACACGTTCTGGTAGGGATGCAATGTAGCCAATACATCAGATCATACAGCAACAACAGAGGAACTATGCACTCCTCCACCACAGTGAACATTTTGACCCCTTATTGTCTATACACATTGCCCTCCACTTATAAGTCAATTTTTAGGTGATTAAGTCTAGTTAGAAAGGGGAAAGGGAGGGAAGGGAGTAATTGAAATTACAGGTAACCTTTACACATACAGTAAATTACGCTGAGCATTTTAAGATGACAGAATTGCAATAATGAGTGCTGTAATGTAAAATGCCTAGATTGACATTGATTGTGAAATGTACCTGTCTCTTAGCAATAAACTGCAATAAAGTCTGTGTTAAAAAACATGTTTTATCTGGGATACTGAACTCATGTATACTGTTTAATGGAGTAATTTAGTAATTTGCAGTGGGTGCTCCTTTAAAGAGTTACGGAATCGCTGTCGCTTCTGCGCATGTTCTTTGTAATGAACATGCACATGGATCATGCAGCTACTGGAGAGAGACCGAAAATGTAGACCATTCTGAAAGTGGTCTGCATTTTGCAAACTTCCACATTTGGAGTGAGGGTTGGGAGGTTGCAAAATTGTTGCACAGACTTTGGCGGTCATTCTGACCGCGGCGGTCGGCGGTCGCCGCCCGCCAAGCGGTTCCCGCCGAAAGACCGAACCGCGGTCAAAAGACCGCGGCGGCCATTCCGGCTTTCCCGCTGGGCCGGCGGATGACCGCCAGAAGACCGCCGGCCGGCCCAGCGGGACAGCCCCTTCAACAATGAAGCCGGCTCGGAATGGAGCTGGCGGAGTTGAAGGGGTGCGATGGGTGCAGTGGCACCCGTTGCGATTTTCACTGTCTGCTAAGCAGAAAATCTTTGTGGGGCCCTGTTAGGGGGCCCCTGCACTGCCCATGCCAGTGCGCCGTATTTACACTCCCGGCAAAATTCACGCCCGGGAGTGGGCGGGTCAAAAAAAATTACGTACGGCCGCTTTTGCGCCGTTTTTTAGCGCCTGGACAAGGCAGGCGTTAAGGGACCTGTGGGCTCGGAAGGAGCCCAGAGGTGCCCTCCCATGCCCCCAGGGACACCCCCTGTCACCCTTGCCCACCCCAGGAGGACACCCAAGGCTGGAGGGACCCATCCCAGGGACATTAAGGTAAGTTCCGGTAAGTATTTTTTGTTTTATTTTTTTTGTGGCATAGGGGGGCCTGATTTGTGCCCCCCTACATGCCACTATGCCCAATGACCATGCCCAGGGGACAGAAGTCCCCTGGGCATGGCCATTGGGCAAGGGGGCATGACTCCTGTCTTTGCTAAGACAGGAGTCATTTCTATGGGGGTTTGGAGTCGAAAAAAATGGCGCAAATTTGGGTTGAGGCGAAAAATTTGCCTCAGCCTGACTTGCCCCATTTTTTTACGCCCAAGCTCCATATCCCCCTACGCCGGCGCTGCCTGGTGTACGTCGTTTTTTTCCACGCACACCAGGCAGCGCCGGCGACTAACGCCGGCTAACGTCATTGATTAAATACGGCGCCCGCATGGTGCTTCAGAATGGCGTTAGCCGGCGCTAATTTTTTTGACGCAAAACTGCGTTAGCGCAGTTTTGCGTCAAAAACTATAAATATGGCCCTGAATGCTCAGATTTAGGGTGAACCCTCCGGTTACATTGTCCCCTCTAAAAGGGAATTGGAGTGCATCAGTCCTTGTCCCTGAGCCAGGTTCAGAGTCTGGAATTCTAATGAACCTGGAATTACCTACTGCTACTTTCTTTGAGCAGCAGATGGGACCTCAACTCTGTTACAACGCGCAGAGTGCAGAACTGCCTAGGTACAAACTAATGCAGTGCATGCATACGCAGCTTTCCAGGGTATCTTGAAAGTAATGTGGTAGTACAGGCTACTGTGTAGTGGGTGTATGTGCGGTTAGACAGTGTCTGTCCACTGCACAGAGCTTTTCTTTATTATGCACCCAGGTTCCCTCTTGTAGGAAATTTACATTGTACTTTATTTTATGATTAGGTAAAACCTTCACAATAAAAAAGAAGACATTACAATGTAACATTTAAAAAAACAAATATCTTAGAACTGCAATATAGTTTAAAAACAATAAACAATCACATCATTTGCACAGGGTAATGGTGTGCCCGTTATTTCACCCAAGCTTTTGTGACCACCCAATACAAATGCTTAATTAAGCACGTGACCCACAGTGCAGCATATAAGTTGCAAGGTTTGGTCTAAAATCAAAGGGTGTGATCAACGCAGTTTCTGTGGCTCCATTATACAAGTACTTGATTAAATCCAAGTCGCTTAGTACAAAAAAGAAAAAATATATGGTTTGATCTAGAATACTAAAATGGTAAAGGTGTTTTGAGATCATACAAAAGTGCAGTGTGCCTTAATGTAAGTCATTTTAAACAGCATTCATGGGCGGTCATTGACATGCAAGTTGTTCCTTTTTGGGGTTCTGGAAGGGGATATACAGCCGATGGTCATCAAATTTTGCATTCCCACAGATGAACCTACTATGGAATAGTATTTTGCTATTCTAGCTAGTTCCGTTGGAACATCACACGTGTAGACTTAAGTAACGCTTCTCTGCAAGTTCTTAACCCATGATTAAGGAATAAAGGCCTTAGCAAAGTGCATCTCTCACTTATCAGCGTGGGACAACAGCTTAATAGGTGGCTCAGTGATTCAGTAACATACATGCACAAACGACACCACTGCTGTCCCCCACTTTTTGATTTCCAATTTGTTCTGAATTCTCATAGTGGTTATTGGAAAATGGTCCCCTCTGAAGAGTCATCCCAAACATTTTGCCTTTTCTCCACCTTTTTTTCTGACCGTGTTTTTGTTGGCTTTGGGACTCTGAGCACTTAAACACAGCTAGCCAGAGGTAAAGTGCATGTGCTGTGTCCTTTAAATGTAGTAGCAGTGTCTCATACCCAATTGATATACTTAATTTACCTGAAAGTCCCTTGTACAGTGCAATTTAATGCTACTAGTGAGCCTCAGCAGCACTGATTGTGCCACCCCCACAAGAAGCCCTTTAAACATTTCTCAAGGCTGCCACTGCAGAGCCTGTGTGTGCAGTTTTATTGCCACTTCAACTTGGCATTTAAATCCTTTGCCTAGGCTTAATCCCCTTTTTTAGGGTCGAGCCTGTGTCACATGCTCTTGTGCATCCGTCCACGTCACGTCAGTGTCTTTCATTGGTTCGTGGGCTTGCCTGTTAAAATCAGCTTGCTTTCATTAGTGGAAGGCACGCATACGTCATGCCTTTTCCAGTGGTTAGCCTTCCTCGAGCACAGCGACCAAGTACTGGAAACATGCGAGGCTCGCTGTTTTCTGTCCGGTTTGTGGACTACTTTTTATTTTATTTTGTTCGCAGCGCGATCTTGCTTGGCAGAAGTCGAGCGCTTTGCATAGCATCGGCCCTTTTACATAGTTAATTGCACTTTTGCCAGTTACGTAGATAATTGCACTTTTGCCAATAGGTTTCATTACGAGTAAACTGTAGCAGCGCTGTTTTTGGAGATGCTGTGCGGTCACCACCGGCTACGAGTACTCCCTGGGGTCCAAGCTGACTGAAATTGTACAATATCTCAATCTAGATATATATTGTTGGGAGGGCATGACCTCGGTGCAGAGGTTGTAAATATGTGGCACACAAGGCTGCCAGGGTAATTGGGTGCTAGACTGGGTAGTCCCCGAGAGGGGGGTAATAGAGAACCCTAGGATGAAGGGGCGTTTGCCGTGTACGAGAGGCTGTTCCCTGTCCAGCGTGAGGTGGGAGATCAGTTCTTGGTAACAGTTGGGGTGTGGCTGGGGGTGTCTGGGAAATATAAGTTCTTTATTGGCTATTTTATTTTTCCTTCCACTGCGAATGCATTTTTAAAAGTATTTGCCTCCCCAGCTGCCCCTCTCTCAAATCATGGTCACAGCTACTATTGGTTTGCTAATGTTGGTGGTTTTTAAAAAATGGCTTTTAGGTGAGCGCCGCAGTGTACACTATTGTTACAGCACATTATAGAACACAGCAGCCATCTATAGGAGGTGTTTTTTTTTCAGTATGTGACTGCCCACTGGAGTGACTATAATAAAATAAATAAAGTGTGAAAAATGGTTCTCAGTTTGGGTTCTGAGGTGTGGTCATCTACTTATCAGATGTGTTTGGTAAAAAACGGGTTAGGCACTTAGTAAAGTGCCATGTGTAGCGGTATTGCCCTTTGTCAGAAGACCGTTAAAGGTGCATGACTGATTAAAGATCAGAATGCTTCATTAGTTGTTTTTTGTGTGATTACATTTGTTAATGTAAACACATTTAGGGTGCAACAAAAACGCATTTCAAGTAAATGTAAGACTGCCTTCCGAAATGTTTTCTGCCTAACAGGCTTCCAGCCTGTTTATATAGGGGGAAGGTTTTATAATTGGATATTTGTAAAAAGAGGACGTGCACAGACTTGGAGAAACAAGTTAATAAGTTGCGTTGGTAGCACATTTACATGAATCAGTCAAGGAAATGTTAAGCAGTGTATGCATAAATTGCGACAGATGATTAAGTTAACTCAGCTATTTTAGGAAAGTTTGCCAAATACGTGCAACATGTGAGGTTTGTAATTGAAAATTCCAGGTCTAAGACAGATTAATCTGTCGCCCGCTCTGTACTTTCCTATATTTTAGTTTTTATGCTGATCCATCGTACAGCTAGTGTATATGTATAACCCAAACATTCTCGTTTAAAATGCAATCTCAAGTACATTGCTTGCTATTCTGCAGCAGCAAGAGTGGTTTCCTGATCTAAAGGCGTTGAGGTTTCCGGTTTCCAGTCTGTCATTTCTTGCATTGCATTGATTCCCTGAGATCCACGTTTCATTTTTAGGTTGAGCATTGCAGCTCGAATGCGCTGCTTTTCAGACATGTTGGTGTGTATCTGGGCTTTCAACAACGCCCACCTCACGCCCATGACTACCACTCGTTCGTGGGCTTGCCCTTAAAAAATCCTTTGATTATATTGGTGAATGGTTTACCTTTGTCCCTCCTTGGGCAGGTTTTGTTACCCCCTTGGCCATCACCCTAGTTACATGGCTAATTGCACTTTTGCCGAGAAGTTTAACTGCGAGCCAACTTCTTTTCCTTTTGTGTATCTCTTCACACTGATGCTCATGGCAGCTGTGGCGCTGTGAATTGGCTCCCATATGTGAAAGTGTTTAACTTTCAATTCTCAAATTATGTGGCAAGAAAAGTCAGGTTAGGAGTTTATAACGTTAATAGCTCTAATTTGAGCAGATGCGAGACCCATTGCATTGCAAATGCTTGTTTTACACATCAGTCAGCCCTAGAGTAGGCCATAGGTAGCCCATGGGGCAGGGTGCTGTGTAAGTAAAAGGTTGGGCATGCACTTTTAAGTTGTGCATGTCCTTGTAGTGAAAAACACCTCAATTTGTTTTTCACTACTATGAGATCTACTCCTGTCAATGGAAATTACTTATTACACATATGAGTTACAATTCCTGATTGAGATGGAGAAGCTATGTCATGTTTCATATAATTAGAATGGTACTGAGTTTGTCTCCAATACATTTCTGGGGTGGATGACAGCCACCTTTTTTGCATTCCCTCTAGACAGCCACAAATAAAGGAAGATTAGGTGTGTCTGAGCACTCATTTGCATTTTGATGGCTTTTCTTGGGCAGAAAGGGCGGGAGGGGCTGACGCTTACACCTGACTAAGCGGTGCTTGTCCCCACACAAAGGGATGATTACCCACTACTGATAGGCTGGTGTAAGAGTTGGGAAGAAAGGGCCTCTGTGCACTTCAAATACATTTTTTGAAGTCACCCCTACCTCAAAGGCACAACTGGGTATAAGTACTGGGTCTCTGAACTTAATAAATCTGACACTTCTGGACCTATGACTGGACTGTCAGAAGAATTGCCGTGCTCTATCAAGGACTGTTACTCTGCTGGACAGCTGACCTGGAAGTACTTCTTTTGGCTGTACTACCCTGCTACATGCTGCTCTCTGACCCGACTGAGGGAGAGCTGGACTCTGCCTTGCAACCCAAGAGATCGGCAAGGGCTTCTTGGCTTGCCTGCTGTTGTTCGAGAGTCAGGGATATCAAAGTCTCTACCCTGCTCCTGTGCATGGTTGACTGGCAGTGTACCGAGATACTTGCTCCAGCGGGAATCGACACACTGCCTACCACAAGATGTAGAAGCCACTCATTGTCACTATCGTAGAAGTAGAACCGGTGCATCGCAATCAGAACTAGCACTTCGCCATTGCATCATCGCTGCATCTGAGCTACTGCATCGCTGCCACTGCTGCAGGAAGAATGGCACATCCCTTCACTGCATGGAGAAACCTTATGCATCGGCTTTGGAACTGACACATTGCAGCACTGGCACTTCGCCTTCGGAATTGACGCATCGCTAGCACTGAGTGAGGAAAATTGACTCATCTTTTGACTGCAATCAAGATTAAGGTACTTTGCTCAACAGTCCCTGCATGGGTCAAGTAGCTGGCCTGTACTCTATTGCGGGCAGCCTAAACTCTTGAGTTTGTATCGGTCCAGCATGATCAGATAACCTCCATTGATACTTATTACTTTAAAATGAATGTAGTGAATAGTGGGGGTAATGCAAAACTAAAAAGTCAAAACAGATACGACAAAACAAGAAAGTATTTTCATTAGATGTAGAAAACTCCACACCCAGCTACAGAATATGTAGGATTTTCAATTGAACAGAGATCACCAGTTCATTTGAAATACGTATAGGCGAGCAATAGAAGGGTGGATTGACGAACAGCACAATTCAGGTTGCAAGCTGGCTGGCTTCTAAATCTCTTTAAATGGGAGCATACAGTACTGTTCAATAATAACGGATGAAAGCAGCTGATCTGATCCTCATTTCCATCTGTTCGCTAGTGCCGTTCATGCCGAGGGATTTGTGTTAGATCGCTGGTCTCTAAATCCCTGGCTTGTAAAATCTAGGACAATCAGTTTAACTATTTCCTTTATTTAACAGACTGTTTCAATGTACTCCACTTGTCACGGTGATATTCCGAAGGTCCCGTGGGTTATTCAGTTCAAGCCTGGTTAGCTAAAGTAACGAGGTTATTTCTACGCATTGGCAGTCCGTTCACCTAATTAATGATCCGAGAAAGAATAATGGAAACTTGACAGGAAATCGGAGTCCGATCAGAAACATGAAAATGAATTGACATTTAGACAAAGACTCGAATACCTTTGATGACTTTTCGTCATACATCAGAGTAATATATATATATATATATATATATATATATATATATATATGTATATATATATATATATATATATATATATATATATATATATATATATATATATATTAGTTACCTAAATAAGAAAACAGCAGAAAACCTTAAGACATGAAATTCCCACGTTACGGTGTTACTTTAGGCTAAGCTCACATCTGACAAAACACACTGAATATTAAAACCTATCTGATGTTATTGAGGGTGTCAAAAATGGCATCTGTGACATGATGTGCGAAGTCAGAATCACAGCATTAGGGTATGTCAAATTTACGCAGAAAAACGAAACCATAAAATCACCTTAATTCTTCCACTGAAACCTTCACATCTTGTGCTTGCAGGTCCTGTAAAGTCATGCAACAGCTTCCTGCTACATAACTGGATATGCGTGGCATCATGCTGTACGCAACTTGAATATGGGCATTGGTCCTGGAATCCGGTCTTCTGTCAGAACCAGTAGCTCTGATCCCGTTGCTCATGGCTTTTGCCCAAGTGCAGTGGTCTCTGAGAATGGGTTTTGCGTGCAGGTCAGGCATTGCACCAGCCACAATCCTCTGGGTCTGCGGTCCATGGCTTTCAGCTATACACAGTGGGCTGTGGGCCCCCAAATTTCTTCACACAGCATTTAGCCATGTACAGTGGACTCTGGGTGCATGGCCAGCCTTAGGCCAGGATGTGCTTGTACCATTCTCATGCCACTGAAAACCCTGCATGTGGGTAAAGGCCCTGTGCTACAAGCGTGAATGCAAGGCCATACCGCAGTCCCCTCACTCCCAACCTTGCTGTGCAAAACATTTGGCTGTGCTGTTTAGGCTGTCGGTTCAGGGCCCTACGCCAGCTTCTGTGCCACTGACAATGTTGTCAGCTATGTGTAGCAAGATCTACCACCAAAGATGCTGAATGTATGTATGTATGTATGAATGTACATGTGTATACAAGTAGGTCTGTATATGAGTCTTGTATAGTCTAAAACCAGATGAAAGGGAGCAGAGCGCTGTATAGGGTCTCAAAGTTTGAATCTAGATTTGAGTTGCTGTGTTCTGAAAGAGGAGCTCGATAATTACTGTGTTGCTATGTAGTGTCATTCAAGTGCGTGTTTCTAAAGCTCTTTCCTAAATTGAAGAAGGGCAGAGGTGACCGATATGGAGTAGTTGTCCAAGATCATAGTTGCAGAGATAAAGGCCTCTTGCCTAACATTTTTCATTCTAGCATTTCTTTGTTCTCTGTTCTAATGACGTACTGGCTGCAGGTGTGCCGAGAGACGGTGGGTTTGTTCGCCATATGGGCAAGGGTGCATGTCCTGATGGCTTTGTAGAGGATCCAGCTGGCTTTGAGGGCGTGCGGCCACAAAGAGAGTCAGTGGAGTTGTATTAGCGTGGGGTTGATATCATTATGGGTCAGATGTATGAAAAAGTTTTGCACTCGCAAACAGTGCGAATCGGTAAATTCGGCCGTTTGCGAGTGCAAAACAGTGGTCTGCAATGCATGAAAGGCATTCGCAGACCACAAATAAGAAATCGCAAAAATTGCGATTTCTTGCGTTGCGACCTGGAAATTGCGAGTCACAATTTGCAATTCGCAAATTCCAGGTCGCAAGGCAATGCTGCAAAAAATCGCAAATTGCGATTTTTCGCAGAATGGCATTTTGCACATGCAAAATACCATGGACTGCAACAGGTGGAAACCTGGTGCAAAATTAAAAAATGCATTTAAAATGCATTTTTAAATTGAACATGTAGAGCACACATGCCCTTCTGGCATGTGTGTACTTTACATGTCCCCCAAAACATTTTTGGGGTGCAGCAGAGGGGGCCATAGGCCCCCAGCACTCTGGGGATTTGCATTTCCAAAATTGCGATTCCTGGTTCAGAAATCGCAATTTTGGAAATGCAAAAAATTCGCAGCTATGGGCTAACAGGCCCATAGCTGCGAATGGGGCCGGTATCGCAATTTGCGATTCAGTAATAGCATTTGCGATTTTTAAGAAATCGCTATTACCGAATCGCAAATGTGATACATGGCACTTTGCGAGTCGGTCGTAGCGATTTCCTAAAAATCGCTATTACCGAATCGCAAAGGGCCATGATGATACATCTGGCCCTAAATTTCTTCAGATAATGAGAATAAATGCTGCAATCTGTAGGCTGCCATTAAGGGGGACTAAAGTAGAGTCTGAGAGGCTACAGAGCAGGATGTTGTCATCGTACAGATGTGAAAGTATGAGGGTTTGAACAGAAATCTGAAATTACTTTCTGGGAGAAATCTGTTCAATTTCTTTAGCAGAGAAAGTGAGCGCCAGCCCAACTAGGCTTTCTGTGTGATGTGCCTTTACAAAATGTGATTAGTTTCAAGGGAAAATCAGGCTTGAAGTCCATCCATTTTCTGGTTTAGAGTTTTTAGGAGGGATTTTGTTTTTACTGGATAAAGATTCGAGTAAGTAGTGGACATAGAGGTCTGAATGATTTGCAGGTAGTTCTTTAGGTGATGATTGTCTCGAGTGGAGTAGTCTTTCATCTAAGGTTGTGGTATTGGCGTACCTATACAGAGTGTTGCTGTTACCACTGGGTTGAATTCCGAAAGTTTTCAAAGGTCTAGCGCTGCAGGTTTGGGTCCCCAGGTCCTGCGCTTAACCCCGAAACACACAGTATTTAACCTTGTAGTGCATGCTCTGAGCACCAGGCATAGATTTTGTCCAGACTGTGCACCGGCCCCTCTGTGACCTAACCAGTTTCAAATGGGGAAAAGGCTGTGCACAGTGGACTTTACCTGGTGGCCAGTCTCTAGAGCAACTCCTCAAATGTCCCACCCACTCTAATTAATTGCACAATTGTGAATCACCCCCCACCCATCAATCTGCACCTTTAGTTGTTGTTTTATAGTTCTCTGTGAACTCCCAGCAATGGTATGATTTAGAAACACATGCATAAGAGCATACAGCCTACATGTGCACTACCCTTTTCACTGTGTCCCAAACACCACCACAAGACAAAATGGTGAAAAAGAGGCAATGACTAGAGTTATGGTGGCAGAGAAAACAAAGAGATGATAGAAACAATATAAAATTAGGGAGATTATATGATTCTTCCACTTCTAAAGAATGTTTTTCTTCTCTGGATCTATCGGTCACTGAGCAGAAGGGTCTTAAGACAAACTGGGCGAATGTTCTTATGGACACAATTATGACAACTTTCAATAACATAGTGATTGCATGCAAGAATGCCAGTGCAAGGAGAACGGTGGTCTGTGTTTTCTTGATGCACCATTCTTTCTTCCCACCTGTTCATTTACATGATGTAAGTCAGGATCTGGCCATGAAAAATGAAAGGATCAGCACTGTATGTCAATTTCTAAAGTCATGCAGGACAATTCATTACAGTAGGGCATGAACATAAAGTAGACCTCATGTCTCAGCTACTTCAGTCTTTCCCTTTTAACCTACCATAACCTAAGCTTAAAGTGTAAGAAAATGCCTCCTTGGCATGGTTACCCCCTGGCATTTTGCCTTTTGCTGATTCCAGTTATGATTGAAAGCGTGCTGGGACCCTGCTAACCAGTTCCCTAAACTGTACCTTTGCTTCCACAATTGGCATGGCCCTGGCACCCAGATAAGTCCCTTGTAAATGGTACCCCTGGTACCAAGGGCCCTGATGCCAGGGAAGGTCTCTAAGGGCTGCAGCATGTATTATGCCACCCTGGGGACCCCTCACTCAGCACGTGCACACTGCCTCATAGCTTGTGTGCTGGTGGGGAGAAAATGACTAAGTCGACATGGCATTCCCCTCAGAGTGCCATGCCAACCTCACACTGCCTGTGGCATAGGTAAGTCACCACTCTAGCAGGCCTTACAGCCCTAAGGCAGAGTGCACTGTACCACAGGTGAGGGCATATGTGCACAAGCACTATGACCCTACAGTGTCTAAGCAAAACCTTAGGCATTGTAAGTGCAGGGTAGCCATAAAGAGTATATGGTCTGGGAGTTTGTCAAACATAAACTCCACAATTCCACAATGGCTACACTGAAATCTGGGAAGCTTGGTATCACACTTCTCAGCACAATACATGCACACTGATGCCAGTGTGGGATTTATTGTAAACTACACCCAGAGGGCATCTTAGAAATGCCCCCTGAATACCAGTCTGACTCCTAGTGCTAGACTGACCAGTTTCTGCCAGCCTGCCACAACCAAATGAGTTGCTGGCCACATGGGGAGAGTGCCTTTGTCACTCTGTGGCCAGGAACAAAGCCTATACTGGGTGAGGTTCTTCTCACCTCCCCCTGCAGGAACTGTAACACCTGGTGGTGAGCCTCAAAGGCTCATGCCTTTTGTCACAGCACCCCAGTGCATCCCAGCTAGTGGAGATGCCCGCCCCTCTGGCCACTGCCCCCACTTTTGGCGGCAAGGCTGGGGGAGATAATGAGAAAAACAAGGAGGAGTCACCCACCAGTCAGGACAGCCCCTAAGGTGTCCTGAGCTGAGGTGACCCCTGCCTTTAGAAATCCTCCATCTTAAGTTTGGAGGATTCCTCCAATAGGATTAGAGATGTGCCCCCCTCCCCTCAGGGAGGAGGCACAAAGAGGGTGTAGCCACCCTCCAGGACAGTAGCCATTAGCTACTGCCCTCCTGACCTAAACACGCCCCTAAATCTAGTATTTAGGGGCACCCCAGAACCCAGGAAATCAGATTCCTGCAACCTGAAACAAGAAGAAGGACGGCTGACCTGAAAGCCCTGCAGAGACGACGGAGACAACAACTGCTTTGGCCCCAGCCCTACCGGCCTGTCTCCTGACTCGAAGAAAACTGCACAGCAAAGCATCCAACAGGGACTAGTGATCTCTGAAGCCTCAGAGGACTGCCCTGAAACCCGAAGGACTAAGAAACTCCAGAGAACAGCGGCACTGTTCACCCACAGCAACATCTTTGCAACAAAGAAGCAACTTTTAAAGAACTCACTCTTCCATCCGGAAGCATGAGACTTCACCCTCTGCACCCGACGCCCCAGGCTCAAGCTCCAGAGAACCAACACTACAGGGAGGAATCCCACGTGACTGCGACCTCGTGAGTAGCCCGAGACGACCCCTAAGGAGCCCCACAGTGACGCATACAGAGAGAATCCAGAGGCTCCCCCGGCCCACGACTTCCTGTAACAAGGATCCCGACACCTGGACCAAGCACTGCACCCGCAGCCCCCAGGACCAGAAGGAACCAAACTCCAGTGCAGGAGAGACCCTCAGGCGACCCTCTGCCTAGCCCAGTCGGTGGCTGGCACGAGAAGCCCCCTGTGCCCTGCCTACATCACTAGAGTGACCCCCGGCTCCCTCCATTGATTTCTCTTACAGACCCGACGCCTGCTTTGCACACTGCACCCGGGCGCCCCTGTGCCGCCGAGGGTGTGTTTTGTGTGCCAACTTGTGTCCCCCCCAGTGCTCTACAAAACCCCCTGGTCCGCCCTGTGAAGACGCAAGTACTTACCTGCTGGCATACTGGAACCTGAGCACCCCTGTTCTTCATAGGCACCTTTGTGTTTTGGGCTTCTCTTTGACCTCTGCACCTGACCGGCCCTGTGCTGCTGGAGTGGCAACTTTGGGGTCGCCTTGAACCCCCAATGGTGGGCTTCCTATGCCCAGGAACTTGAACTTGTATGTGCCTTACTTAACTGGAAAACTAACTATTACTTACCTCCCCAGGAACTGTTGATTTTTGCACTGTGTCCACTTTTAAAATAGCTTATTGCCATTTTAACTAAAACTGTGTATGTTACTGCTCCAATTCAAAGTTCCTAACTTACCTGTATGGAGTACCTTGCATTTTATGTATTTACTTCAAATCTTGAATCTTGTGGTTCTAAAATAAATTAAGAAAATATATTTTTTCTGTATAAAAATCTATTGGCCTGGAGTTAAGTCTTTGAGTGTGTGTTCCTCATTTATTGCCTGTTAACCAATGCTTAACACTACCCTCTGATAAGCATACTGCTCGACCACATTACCACAAAATAGAGCATTAGAATTATCTAATTTTGCCACTATCTTACCTCTAAGGGGAACCCTTGGACTCTGTGGGCACTATCTCTTACTTTGAGATAGTATATACAGAGCCAACTTCCTACATAAAGGCATAGAGGTTAAGAGGGAATGGCTGCAACACATGCATACTTAGGCTTGATTTAGAGCTTGATGGACAATACTCTGTCTGCCAATGTGGCAGATAACATTATCTCCGTGACCCTGATCGATCATCATCCTTCAAATTCAAAGACGACCACTGGACCAGTGGTCATCCTTCTCCTTTGAAGGGAGCCGCCTTCATGGCCATTACCTTCAAGGTACAAAAGGTTTGGTGGACAGCTGCTGTCAGTTTTGAAGGCCATTCACCATATTTGTAAAATTTTTTTGTTTTTTAAAACAAACTCCCAAAGTTTTTGAAAAACAAACAACGAATTACTCCCACACCTTTGACATTTTTTCTCAGAGTAATTATTTTGTATTCAGTCACTCACCACCATGCTTTACCTGGCCCTGATGCAGAGAATAAAAGGACAGTAAACCTTCTACCCTAAATATGGCAAAGTGTGTAAAGCCTTCCCTCTGACATCCTTACTCCATCGGGCCAACAGAGGAAGCATTCCTCGACATAGCCAAAAGGACTTCTTCAACGGAAAGCTTACTGTCTGCTTGTCCTTAAATGCGGCAGACAGATGTTCCCTGTTCATCACTGTCATGTTTCAGATGTTTTATACAGTGGTCACCAGCAGGAAAATAGAGAATAGTAAGGTCTTCTCTAATAAGCCAGGCCTTCCAACAATATAAATCCAGTGGTCCTTTGGGCAACCAGCTAAAGGCTTCTGATAGTGGAGCTTGAAGAGGACAAGGGGCATATTTATAATGCCCTAGCGCCACCTTGCGGCACATTAACATCATTATTTTTATGTCAATGTGGCCCAATTAGGCCGAAATCTCGGCGCCATATTTACAGAGTGGCGCAATGCATGCATTGCGTCACTCTGTAACCCTTTGCGCTACATTATGCCTGCGCCAGGCATAATGTATGCAAAGGGGGCGTTCCCCCATTAGGGGAGCTGGAAAAATGCCATAAGGAAATCTATGAGATTTCCTTGTGCCATTTTTTACGGCACTCTTAACAGCTGCTCAGGGCTTCCATTCTTTAGAATGGGGCCCTTAGAACTTCGCCCTATGCCCTATGTACTCTGCAGGAGTATACTCCTGCAGAGTACATCAATAGCATCATGAGAAATGACGCTATTGCCCCCTAACCTGCGCCTTGGTGCGCCATATTTTAAATATGGCACACGCTTGGTGGCGGTAGGGGAGTGCTAAGGAGCACAGGGAAGGTGGTGCTGCACATGGTGCAGCGCCACTTTCAATAAATCTGCCTCCAAGTGGTTCCCACACAGGCAGGAGAACTGGAGTAAAATGCACAATGGGGTAACCCCAAAAAATACAAAGAACAAAAGGTTGTATAATTAACACACAAATGGTTATACAATTCAGTCCATGATGCAACCAGTATCTCTTCAAATTGATGAATTCAGTAAAATTTGACCAGTCCAAAGTTTATTGCGCATGAGTAATCAGCAATCCACAGAATATTGAATTCCAGGTTTCAAGCCAATTTCTGATTTCAAGCCTATTGAATTCCAGGTTTCAAGCCAATTTCTGATTTCAAGCCAACACGTGTTTCGTCTCTGGGAATAATTAACATCCCTATACGACTTCTTCAGGGCTAGAAATCACAAACAACACACATGAGTAATGACCAATATGCTCAATCGTCATATTAACACCAAATTTGTGTTCAAAAATCCAAAGGAAGGTAGAAATTGAAGAGTGCACCCCAAAATTGGTGAGATAAGATTGAATAGAATGAGGCAATCCTCACGAAGAATCCACATACCAATGTCCTTACACTTTAAACAAATAGAGGAAACTTATGTGTAACAGATACGTGGCCAAACATTAAGCCCTTGCTTAAATCAACAAACATGCAACCCACAGTGCTACACAAAAAGGAGGAAAAGAACCACAAAAAAACAGCAAACAATACATATTATAAAACACAATACCTTACAAATCCAATATCGTTCAAAACACTAAATAGTAGTGTCAGGGTAATCCAAGACCAACATATTATAATGTGTGATTTCTCCGAATGAAAATTCAAAAACACTGTCAATAAAAAAAGTAAATATCACTAGAAAGTAGGGGTACCACATGTTCACCCCCAAGTTACAGCAACTTATCATAATAAATGTCCTCACCATATTAGGAGTAGCCTAGTACACATAAGTACCATAACCAAATAAATGTAAGAGCATTCATGCCTTTCATAATGATTATTAATCCTAACTCTGTCTCCCACAACAGTATTCATTAGACTATAGTAAGTTACGAACAAACAGGGTTACACGCCTGCATCCCCATAACCTCACTCACCGGTTATTATCACGTATTAGTGCCGAAAAACAGCAGTGTCTCCGCATTCAGACGCTTAGCGAGTACGCTAGCGCCGCGTATCTAATCCCGGAAGTCTTGTTTTGACCCCTTCCACCCCCAGGGCAATATTACAAAGGGGGTGGAAGGGGTCAAAACAAGATCCCGAGACAGGAAAGTGTAAACTTTGAGGATGACTCACCAATTAACATAGTCAATCTATCAAGTGTAGTGTTGACAACAGGCATAAAAAGTCTTTTGTCCAAAGGTCTTAGTTACTGTCCTAGCAACTTTGGGGATCCATGTAGATCGAAAATTGATCTATTTAAGTCTGTACGTAAACTTAAACTCAAACAGCATTTTCAAAACAATTCAAGTAGATTTATCTATTCTGAGGCTATTGATTCTTCCTCTAGCACTTTATCTATTGAGGATGTCCATGACACAGCAGTCTTATTATCTTTAGCCGAACGAGATGAAGATCCTGATATTACATCGAGAATATTACAAGATCTAGATGTTGTCCCAAATAGAATTGTATCAAGTGGTCTTAAAATGAAATCAAGGTGGACTCCAAGGTCTTTAGTCTCTAACTCTTTAGACAAGTTTTTTGATGTGGTATGTCAAGATTACGACAACTATCTAGCTACGAATAAATTTCGACATCCATCTAGTAATTTAGACACAGAAGAACTGGCTGCTTTACAAGAATTGAGACGTAATAAAGACATTATTATCAGACCAGCAGACAAAGGTGGAAATGTGGTCATTATGAATAAGGTTGATTATGATAATGAAATTATGTCACAACTTAATGATGTGTCCTGCTACGAGAAGATTGCATATAATCCTATCCCTTGCCTTACACTTATGATTAGTAAGAATCTAATGGTATGGCAACAGCAGGGGTTATTAAACAAAGATGAATACTCATTATCTGAAGGTGCACCATCCACGATATCCATGTATATACACTTTACCTAAAATACATAAGGGGTTACCTTTCCCACCAGGAAGACCCATTGTTTCGGGTATACTTGGTCCCACGGAAAGGCTTTCAGAATATGTTGACTGTTTTTTGCAACCTTTGGTACATAATCTTCCCTCTTATATTCGAGATACCACACATATTCTGAGTATTTTAAGTGATGTGGAGTGGGATAGTAACATGCTTTTGGTGACTTTAGATGTTCTATCACTGTACACATGCATTAATCATGATTTAGGCTTAGCAGCTTTGAAATATTTTCTCAACAAAAGATCAGCAGATCTCTGGGACCATACTAAGATGATATTAGATATGATCAATCTGATTACTAAGAATAATTTCTTTTTGTTCAATAATTTGTGGTTTCGACAAAAACACGGTGAAGCCATGGGCTCCAAGATCTCTCCATCCTCTGCGAATTTATTTATGGGATGGTTTGAACACACATGGATTTGGGGTCCTGGTGCTGTTGCCTGGCAAACGTTTATTCTTTTCTGGGGTCGCTACATAGACGAGCGTCTAATGATTTGGACTGGTGGTAAAGAAAAACTTGTTGAATTCTGCAATTTTATAAACTCCAACCATATGAATGTTAGATTCACATATCAATGTAGTGATGTGAAGATTGAATTCTTAGATGTTGAACTTTTTATTGTTGATCACAAAATTCACAGTCGACTGTTTCGAAAAACAACTGCCTGTAATTCCATCTTACATGCCAAAAGTGCTCATCCCAGACATCAAGTTGCATCAATTCCGTTTGGTGAGTTCTTGAGAGCACGACGCAATTGTAGTATAGACGATGAATTTTTTGCCCAAATAAACGACATGGAGATGAGATTTGCAACTCGTGGCTACTCAAGAAAAATTCTAAAGAAAGCACGACATAAAGCAAAATATTTAGACTGCTTCCACCCACACTAGAGTGGAAATATTCAATTCTGCTGCTTTGTCATATTCCTCATTTTTATGAATTTCTAACCCTTGCCGAGTAATGCACCATCTGCCTTATATGCTGAATTCCCGAAGAAATTATTCCTAGCTCAAACAGCTAAAAAGTTATTTAAAATTGCTGCAAGTGGCTGAAGGTTTGCGTCAGATTTTAGTTGCTGATTGCTATATTTAGACTTAAGCTCGTACTAATGAGGTGAGCTCTTTGCCCATATGGTATTAATGTGTGTTAGAATAACAAAACAGCCAGCATGGATCTCCAAATGTGTAAGGCATTTCTCTCTATAGACAGTGGAGGGGAATGGCAGGGCCTTTTGATTTCACTCAGCGCCAATCCACTGGGTGAAGGAGAATTCTTCATGTGCTGACTCATCTCAAGGTGTCCTGGTCAACATTATGTAAATTTCTGAAAGTAGTGTTTCACTACTTACAAAATTCATTTGAAATTGCCTAATCTTTACTTCATTATAATCATTTGGTGTGACACTTTCTATTTATTCCACTCTGCTTAGGTTAATTGCCTTATCAATGGTTTTCATTTATAGGCTAACATTGGGGCTGCCCTCATACACTGTTGAAGTGGCAGCTGCTGATCTGAAAGGAGCAGGAAGGTCATATTTAGTATGGCCAGAATGGTAATACAAAATTCTGCTGACTGGTGAAGTCGGATTTAATATTACTATTCTAGAAATGCCACTTTTAGAAAGTGAGCATTTCTTTGCACTTAAATCTTTCTGTGCCTTACAATCCACGTCTGGCTGGGCTTGGTTGACAGCTCATTGTGCATTCACTCAGACACACCCCAAACACAGGGTACTCAGCCTCACTTGCATACATCTGCATTTTGAATGGGTCTTCCTGGCTGGGAGGGTGGAGGGCCTGCTCTCACACAAAGGACTGCCACACCCCCTACTGGGACCCTGGCAGACAGGATTGAACTGAAAGGGGACCTGGTGCACTTCTTAGCTACTCTTTGAAGTCTCCCCCACTTCAAAGGCACATTTGGGTATAAAACAGGGCCTCTGCCCTACCTCATCAGACACTTGCTGGAGAAGAAACCTGAACCAGAAACTACATCCTGCCAAGAAGAACTGCCTGGCTGCTCAAAGGACTCACCTGTCTGCTTTCTACAAAGGACTGCTGCCTTGCTGTTGCCCTGCTGCCTTGCTGAACTCTTGTCTGGCTGTGAAAGTGCTCTCCAAGGGCTTGGATAGAGCTTGCCTCCTGTTCCTTGAAGTCTCAGGACCAAAAAGACTTCTCTTTTTCACTTGGACGCTCCGTGCGCCGAAAATTTAGACGCACAGCTTGTTCCGCGGCGAGAAAAACGCCGCACACCGACGCTGATCGACGCAACGCTCTTGGGACGACCGAAAATCCGACGCACGGCTTCGCAAGGACAACGCCGCCTGACCTCTAGAGGAGAAATCGACGCAACGCCTGCCGTGGGATCGTAATATTGACGCGCAGCCCCGCAGACCGACCTCTAGAGGAGAAATCGACGCGACGCCTGCCGTGAGATCGTAATTTCGACGCGCAGCCCCGCAGACCGACGCGCAGCCAGAGAACAAGCAGGAAAATCCACGCACAGACCCGGGACATCTGGTAATCCCCGCGATTCACAGAAAGAGACTGTCCGCGCACCAGAAAACGACGCACGACTTCCCCGCGTGGAAAATAACGAAGCGAGTCCGTGTGTGCTGGCGAGAAATCGACACACACACCCTTTTTCCACGCACCTCTTCCTTTGTGGCCCTCTGAGGAGATTTTTCCACTCTAAACCAGGTACTTGTGCTTGAAAGAGATTTTGTTTATATTCTAAAGACTTAAGACACTTTGGGGGTCATTACGACCCTGGCGGAACAAGTCCGCCAGGGCCGTGGGACGCGGTGGCACCGCCGACAGGCCGGCGGTGCCCCGCGGGGCATTCTGACCGCGGCGGCTCAGCCGCGGTCAGAGAAGGGAAACCGGCGGTCTCCCGCCGGTTTCCCGCTGCCCCAAAGGAATCCTCCAAGCCGGCGCAGCATGCTGCGCCGGCATGGGGATTCCGACTCCCCCTCCCGCCATCCAGTTCCTGGCGGTTCTCCCGCCGGGAACCGGATGGCGGGAGGGGGAGTCGCGGGGCCCCTGGGGGCCCCTGCCGTGCCCATGCCTATGGCATGGGCACGGCAGGGGCCCCCGTAAGAGGGCCCCTAAAAGTATTTCAGTGTCTGCAAAGCAGACACTGAAATACGCGACGGGTGCAACTGCACCCGTCGCACCTTCCCACTCCGCCGGCTCTATTACGAGCCGGCGTCATCGTGGGAAGGGAGTTTTCCCCTGGGCTGGCGGGCGGTCTTGTGAAGACCGCCCGCCAGCCCAGGGGAAAACTCGGAATACCCTCCGCGGTCTTACGACCGCGGAGCGGTATTTCGGAGGGGGGAAGCCTGGCGGGCGGCCTCCGCCGCCCGCCAGGCTCAGAATGAGGGCCTTTATATCACTTTTCAGTGATATCTTTACAATTTCCCATTGCAACTTTATTCTTTTTGACCTACAATTATCCTGATAAATATTATATATTTTTCTAAACACTGTGTGGTGTATTTTTGTGGTGCTATATGGTGGTATTGTATGATTTATTGCACAAATACTTTACACATTGCCTTCTAAATTAAGACTGACTGCTCGTGCCAAGCTACCAGAGGGTGGGCACAGGATAATCTTGGATTGTGTGTGACTTACCCTGACTAGAGTGAGGGCTTTTGCTTGGACAGGGGGTAACCTGACTGCCAACCAAAAACCCCATTTCTAACATTGGTGATCAGCGGTGAGGATAGGACTTGTATTTGTGCAGTGACATACAGTAGCTAAGTATTTCACTACCTACCCACAGTTGAAGGTCAACTTGGTTTTTTATCTCTTTTTGCAAATCCGTTTTTTTTTCCTGACAATTTTCAAAAACTAAATCCTCACTCAACATGTCTCTGACTGGGTCTCAGACAGGGGACTTTGACCTAGTCCAGTTGGATACATATACGGTCAAACAACTAAGAGGATTCTGCAGGGCACTGAGGGTACCCACCCAAAGGGCCTCCAGAAAGGAGGACTTTCAAGTGGCGCTGAGGGCCTGGGCAGAAGCCCATTTAGAGGATGATGAGGAAGAGGAGACAGAAAATGGCACCTCAGAGGAATTTTCACTATCTGTGGATGGTGTTACCACTGCAATTGTGCCCCCTTCCAGACCAGGGAGCAGTGTCTCTATGCAAAGCCTGACCGCAGAGGAAAGGAGAGAGGAAAGGGAGTTCCAATTGCAAATGGCAAAACTGAAAATTGAGGCTCAACAGGAGGAGAGAAGGGCAGAGAG